>NC_041730.1:43959689-44298336 GCF_004115215.2 Ornithorhynchus anatinus | reverse complement strand
TACTCAAAGCCCCTCTGAAGTGTACCTTCCTCCAACAGGCCTTCCCTGATAAGCTCCCCAAATCACAAGTTATATAGACCCATCAGCCATCTTTAGCACTTAGACATGTGTCTACACTCATCCTCAGCACTTAATATCTGTGTTTACTCGATGATTTATTTTGGTTACTCCATTAGTCATCATAGGTAGCCGAATGTATCCTTTATGGAAGGAGGTCTGAAACAGACAAGGATCCTCCCACCCAAGGCACTCTCGGCCAGAGACTTCTCAGTATGAGATCATCTTGTCCTTTGGGGAATGTGAATCACAAAAGCTATCCCCTACCTGGGACAGTTGTTCAGAAGACAACTGCCAGTGAACTTTTTATGAACTCTCTCATTTCACGTGATGGGTTGCATGTCATTTAAAACATAGACATGTAACTTGGCTGGGACTGAAACATGTAATTGACTTTAAATGGTGAATGGGAAAGTATATGAATGCTTCCTTTCTCCCCCCTGTACACAGAAGAAAATGTATTTGCCAAGTTTGATTCATAAAGTCCTCTTGTTTCTTCATATCTTTAGTCCTGATGTTCCTTTTTAAAAATATTCCTGGTTTTCTTTACTCAAAGTACTCCACAGAAAGCACTTCAGTGAATTAAAAAATCTAAAATCTCAGTGAACATAATCATCAGCATCAGTAAAAATTTATCACTTCACTCTTTGTTTATTCTTAATATCATAACTAAAAAATTGCCAAGAAGCCATCTCAAACTTTCTTAATATATCAACTGCTAAGCTCTTGTGTTTCTTTAAGAAGATAAAGTTCTAAGAACTGAATTTATACACAGCTTATTGTAAAATAGATTAATTTTATGAGGCCTATTTTAGATGCAAAATAGACACCCAGGGAAATCAGAGAATGGATTAGAAATATCACTGTCATTTCAAATGTTATTAAAGCTCATTTATCCTTCTCTTTATTTATTTCTTTCCACCAAAACAAAGACATTTAGCCTGAAATTTCGAAAGGAAAATGGATGAACTGAACTCATATGCTGCTTTTATGTGATTTATAGCTTATTTGACTTTATGAGTATATAGGTAGAGGTAGGATTTGGTTTCAATTTATTCAACAGTATTAAGTGGCTACTCTGTGCAGAGCATTGTTCTAAGACTTAGGGATGTCTGACAGAAGTAGAAGTCAGTCATTACCCCTCTGGAAAATGGGGATGCATGTAGACACAAATTGATTGACTGAATACATTCAGCGGGAGCAGGGGGCAAAACCAAGATGTGTCTTCCTATAGCAAAAGACTAAAAAAAAAAGGAACAGATGAAAAAGAGATGGTATTTAAGGGCTTACCATATGCAGAGCACTGTGCCAAGCATTTGGGAGAGTACAGTACAACAGAATTAGTGATCACATTCCCTGCTCATAAGGAGCTTACAGCCAAGAGGGATAAAAATAAATGGACTACAGTTCTTTATGTTACTTGTTAAGCACTTACTATGTGTCCAGCAGTATACTAAACACAGGACTAGGTGCAAGTTAATCAGGTTGGACACCCCTGTTCCACATAGAGCTCATGGTCTTAATCCCCATTTTACAGATGAGATCACTGAAGCCCAGAGAAGTTAAGTGACTTGCCCAAGGTCACATAGCAGACAAGTGGCAGGCCAGGATTAGGATTTTGGGCCTTCTGACTCTTAGGTCTGTGCTCTATCCACTTGTCCATCCTGCTTCTATGAAAATTGATGTATATGTAAGTATGAAGGGTAGTCAATTGAGATGACACAACCTAGGGTGGTAGAAATTATTTGAGGAATGCTTTCTGACAAGGTGGGTTATCAGGAAGACTCTGAAGATGGAAAACCATTCATTCAATCATAGTTATTGGGCGCTTACTGTGTGCAGAGCACCGTACTAAGCACTTGGGAGAGTACAGTACAGCAATAAATAGACATGTTCCCAGCCCACAATGAGCTTACAGTCTAGAGGGCAGTAAAAGTTATCAGACATTACCGTATATTCAGGACCATTCCTTAACTCATTGCCTTGTCCAGTGTTCCTGAAAAGGTTGCCAGGAGGGGAATTAATCAGTGTCATTTTTGAGTGTTTATTGTGTACAGAGCACTGAACTTAGCACTTGGGAGAGTACAATACTGTAGAGTTGGTAGACACGTCCCCTGCCTAGAAGGATAGGGATCTATAATTATCCCATACTTGAGGGACCGGTGTCCTTCCTCCACCGGAATCGGAGAGTATTTGAAGCTGGATTGCAACCAGCATCCTGAATTCTGAAAACTGAAACCTGTCACCTTTCATCTGAAATTCTGAGACAAGGAAATGTGGGTCACTTAACTCTGTCACACAACTCTGTGCTTCAGTTCTCTCATTTGTAAAATGGGGATTCATTACCTGTGCACCCTCCTACTTATACTGTGCACCCTATGTGGGAACTTATTATCGTATATCTGGCCCAGCATGTAGTAAAGTTTTTGACATATAGTAAGCACTTAAATATTATTATTATTATCACTAGGGAAGCAGCATGCGTAGAGGATAGAACATGAGCCTGGGATTCAGAAGGTGATGGGTTCTAATCCCGACCCCATCACTTGTCTGCTGTGTGGCTTTGGGTAAGTCACTACACTTCTCTGTGCCTCAGTTCCCTCATCTGTAAAATGGGGATTAAGACTGTGAGCCCCATGTGGCACAGGGACTGTGTCCAACCCAATTTCCTTGTATCCATTCCAGAACTTACTACAGTCCCTGGTGAGCAGTTAGTGCTTAACAAATGCCACTATTATTAATATTATTATTATTATGGTGATATCATTGTTACCATTATTATGTATATCTCTTCTGTAGACTGTGAACTCCTCATAAACAGGGATTCTGTCTACCAATTCTGTTGTATAGTATCTTCTTAAACACCTAGTACAGTATCTGCATGCATAAAGTGCTCAATAAATGCCACTGATTTATTGCTTGATTAATTGATTCAGAGATGAAGCTGCTAATGGTGAGGGTTTATCCGTATATGTGGGTGTGACTAAAATACCTTCTCCACAAATGACAATTATTTTACAATTGTGCAAGTAAAAATTGTCCTTTGTCATGAATTTTTACTTGTTTTTTATGTTACTTGGCTCCCTTCAAAGAAGACAATATTGCACTTGATTTCTGCAAGCAGTATGAGTCTCATCAGTTGAGACTGTGCTTCACTGAGAGTTTAAAACATTTGTTCTGCTGACTCTGATTGTTTTATACCCCATTTCAGCTCACTATACTACAGTTACTTGAGTGTTCTGCTAATGTCCATTCTCCTCACATGTCCCATCCATCCATCCTATGAGCAACGAGCATTATCTCAGTGCTAGTAGTATGCATTCCAGGACCTCACTTGTTGAAAACTTTGTCCTGTTATTTGGCATTGAGCTAAGCTTGTACATGACATTCCTAAAGAAGCTGGATGTGTCTTCGGTGTTGCTGTAAATTGATAAATTGGATTCTGATACATTACTATACCCGAAACCATTTTTCACAAATCAAACAAGCAATGGGTGGTATTTATTAAGCCTTTATTTTGTGCAAAGCATTGAACTAAGCACTCGGGAAGGTACAATAGAGTAGGCAGAAATGATCCCTGCTCACAAGGAGCTTCCGGACCAGAGGGGGAGACAGATATTAAAATCAATTATAAATGGATACGTATATAATTGCTGAAGGGGAAAAGTGAAAATCAAAATGCTTAAGGGGTACAGATCCAGGTGCATAGGCTATGTGGAAGGGAGAAAAATAGGGAAAGCGAGAGGTTAGGAAAGACCTCTTGGAGGCGATATGGTTTTAGTAGGGCTTTGAAGATGTGAAGAGTGGTGGTGTTTCAGATATGAACGGTGAGAGAGCTCCAGGCCAGAGGAAAGATGTGGACAAGTGGTTGGCGGTGAGAAAGATGAGATCAGGATGAGGATGAGTAAAAAGATTGCCAGGAAAGGAGTGAAGTGTTCAGGTTGGGCTGTGTAGGAAATCACCAAGGAAGGTGATGGTTGGGAGTTTGAGTGCCTTAAAGATTATAGTTAGGAGTCTCTGATGCAGAGATGGGAGAAAGGAACCGAGTGGGTTTTTTTTAGAAAAATGATCCTAGTGGAGAGGGGTGACGCTGAGGCAGGGAAATCAGCGAAGAGGCCGATACAGTAATTGAGGCAGGATATTAAGTGCTTGGCTCAGCAAGGTAGCAGTTTGGATACAGAGGAAGGGGCTTATTTTAGAGATGCTGTGAAGGTAAATCTGACAGGATTTGGTGACTAATGGACTATGAAAGAGCAGGCTTTATTTCAGCAGCAGCACAGAGGGATATTCACGTTTGTTTTTGTTTTTAGTCTCTAATTTGTGTATGAAGGGTTGTTCCACACCCATATTATTGTTGTTTTATCGTATTTTGAAACTCTTACCATGTGTCAAGCATTGTTCTAAACTGTGTGAGTTTGGGCAAGTCACAACTTCTCAGTGCCTCAGTTACCTCATCTGTAAAATGGGGATTAAGACTGTGAGCCTCACATGGGACAACCTGGTAACCCTGTATCTACCCCAGTGCTTAGAACAGTGCTCGGCACATAATAAATGCTTAACAAATCCCAACATTATTATTATTAATAAACACGGAGGTAGATATGTTAACCAGGTTGCTTACAGTCCCTATTCCACAAAGGGCTCACAGTCGAAGTAGGAGGAAAAGCAAACATTGAGTCCCCATTTTACAGATGGGGCACACAGCAGTTAAGTGATTTGCCCAAGGTCACACAGGCAACTGGCAGAGGCAGAAATGGAACCCAGATCCTCTGACTCCCAGGCTCGTGATCCGATGTGTTACAAGAAACTGCATTTTCCAGGTTTGCACTTATCGTGTGTTGTGATGCCCACCTAGCCTCCTTCATTTCAATCCCCAGAAACATGAGCATTTAGAGTTACTTCATTTTCTAAATCCTTCTTTTCCCACGGCCGTGGGCAGGCTGCCTGGAATGACGTCTCCTAGTGGTCGGCAGTTGTGGGCGACGCTGCCTTCAGTTCCTCATTCCGGAATTAAGGGTGTAAAATTCCACTGTTTGTTGCTGACCTTAAATATTGTAAATTAAAAATCTGTACAGTACAACCCACCTTCAAGGTTCTTTACTGTTTCAATTTAACCTCCATTTTGCCCGTTTGACCTTTCTCATGCAATTCTGTGTTTGCTTCACTTCATGAATTGTAACCCTTTTCCTGCCCAGACCCAGGGAGGGCTTTTAATTGGCAGTGAGGTTATGATCCACCCTCCTCCCGCCTGGAGGTGCTACAGCGTTCGCCGTACCCTTGTGCCTGCAAGGGGTTAACCGCTTCTTCCATTCTTACTGGGTTGTAAAAGGAACTGCTGAAGCTGATCAATGACCACTGTTAAGACCTGGAAACCAATTATAAACCTGAAATCTGTGATGAACAAAGCCCTGAAACACTGGGATGAAAACTACTGAATTAGTCCAGTTCATTAAAATCATTAATAGTCATGAAATGAAAACCACCAGAGTCCAAAAAGGCTTAATGCCCTATCCATATTAATTAGATGGGAGCAAATCTGAAGTGAAAAGCAGCACATGCTTTGTAGAATTAGCAATCGCTCTCTACAGACTACACAGATCTCTATTAAAATTCAGTTTAATTAAAATTGATCACGTTAAGAAACTGATGTGGTTAATTAACTGAATTCCTGGACTTCTTTTCATGCGTTTCACAGATGCATTGTACCCTGCTTACCTAGGTGACAGATTCTGTTGCCTGGTGCAAAGCAGATGTTTTGAGGTGAGTTCTGTAGCTTCCCTGGGGCGACACATGGCACTATTATGGCACAGAGTGGAGGGAGCCGGATGGGGAGGAGGATAAGCTCTTCCAAGCTCCGGGTTATGGAACCCTTGTCTGGGAATTGTGCATGCGTGGCCAGACTCCGTTTAGATTAATGGATCTTTCTGCCATCAGCCAGGCGAGGTTTTCATCTGTGAGCTGTCGTCCTCTCGATCATGGAAACCTTCTGGGGCAAGAAAGGATCTAAAAAGTACTTGGAGAGGGAGATCATGTTGGCGGTTGTGAGATGTAGCCGCGAAGCTGGTTAATCTAAATGTAAGGACTGGGGTTCAGGTCCGTTGGATTCAGTTGTCATATCATCGCCAGACGATATGTGGTTTGGGTTTAGGCAAGTTACTGCCTGTCTGTGACTCTGTTTTTCCATCTGTAGAGTGGGCCGTTGACTTCATCTATCAGAGTATTTATTGAGCACATAATGAGAGCAGGCTACTGTGCTAAGTCCTTGGTAGAGTGGAGCAGAATCAAACCTTATCCCCTAGGACCTCCCCTCTAATGATGGGAGGAAAGGATGCATGCGAGTATTAGGAGTGGGAGGAAGGGACAAGGATAAAGCAGATAGTAGCATAAATATGTAAAGATGAACTATCAGAATAAATAATTGAATATCTATATATAAGTAAATAATAATAATAATGCTGATGGTATTTTTAAAGCGCTTACTATGTGCAAAGCACTATTCTAAGCATTGGGGGGTACAAGGTGATCAGGTTGTCCCATGTGGGGCTCACTGTCTTAATCCCCAATTTACAGATGAGATAACTGAGGCACAGAGAAGTTAAGTGACTTGCCCAAAGTCACACAGCTGACAAGTGACAGATCCGGAGACATTTGAACCCATAACCCCCTGGCTCCCAAGCCTGTGCTCTATCCACTGATCCATGCTGCTTCTGGGTAGAAATGTGCAAGTAGCAATCTTTAAGAAAAGCAGGGTGGCACAGTAGGCCTGGGAGTCAGAAGGACCTGGGTTCTAATCTCTGCTCTGCTACTTATCTGCTGTGTGACCTTGGGCAAGTCACTTCACTTCTCTGTGCCTCAGTTACCTCATCTGTCAAATGAGTTAGACTGTGATGCAGGACTGGGACTGTGTCTAACCTGATTAGCTTGACTCTACCCCAGTGCTTAGTACAGTGTCTGACACATAGCAAGCCTGTAACCAATACCGTAAAAAAGAAACAAAGAATCCTAAGAGCGGCGGATGGGTTGGTGAGAGTTGGGGGAGTGGATAATTAGGGAAGCCTTTCTGGAGGAGGTGGGATTTTAGGAGGGCTTTGAAGGTGGAGAGGGTTGTGACAGAGCAGACTTTGTGGGGAGGGAGTTCCAGGTCGGGTTAGGGAAGGAGGTAGGACTGATGTTTGTGCTGTGCAGACCTCTGAGCAGAGACCCTTTGGGAGCATGAGGGACCTCTGTGTCTTCAGCTTTAGTAATATAAATGACTCTTTCCCCCGATTTCCTCCAAAGATGTGGGGGAAAGGTACGGAAGGCGGACCTACAGAACTTTTCTGAAACCAATCTGTAGAAGGACAAATCTAGTTATTTATCCTCTGAGACAATGGAGTGTGAGCTGTGATTCACAGGGAAACTAATATGGACAAGTGCTAAGTGCTTAGTACAGTTCTTTGCACACAATAAGTGCTCAATTATCACGACTGAATGAATGAATGAACATGCCTCCAAAGGGGTCAAGAGGACAGAGATGTCAGGGCTACAACACGGCAGCTGCTGCACAGGCTCAAGTCAGTCTTCAGCATGGACCCAGTGGCAGGATCCACTCATCATTCAGGTTTTCAGATGGCTTGAAGCACCATCTGAAAACCTGAATGATGAGTCGATCCTCCCATTGGGTGCTACCGGCTCAAGGGAACGATGAAAAGACCAAAGAGGGACGCTTCCCCAGTTACATTTTGGAAGATGCCTGCCCCAGTTGCTCTGCCCACCTGTGGTACTTTGGCAGAGGCTGAGTCATTTTAGGAAAGCCAACTTTCAGTGAGGTCCAAGATCAGGCATGGAGGCGGCAAGGAGATGCTGCACCGCGTCCCGTTGATGCGGATGGATGATGTGGGCGCAGACCTGCCATGATTCTGACTGAAGGGGAAAAGAGACTGCCCTACTTGCTTTAAGGACCAAGCCCGTTGTGGGCAGGGATTGTCTCTATCTTTTGCTGAACTGTACTTCCCAAGTGCTTAGTACAATGTCCTGCACGCAGTAAGCGCTCAATAAATACGATCGAATGAATCAGGAGATAGTAAAATGTCTGAGGGGAGTGGGGGGGAATCTGTGATAAAAAGTGAGGGATTGGAGCTTTGTTCTGCAGTGCCAAACCATTAAACACCACAAGCGTGGTGTAGTGGATAGAGCATGGGAGTCAGAAGTTCATGGGTTCTAATCTCGGCTCCACCCCTTGTCCGCTGTGTGACCTTGGGGAAGTCACTTCACTTCTCTATGCCTCACTTACCTCATCTGTAAAATGGGGATTGAGACTGTGAGCCCCATGTGAGACAGGGACTGTGTCCAACCCAATTTGCTTGTATCCATCCCAACGCTTAGTATAGCGTCTGGCACATAGTAAGTCCTCAACTAATACCAAGATTATTATTGTTATAATTATTATTATACCCACCCTCCGCACTTATGCATATGCTTCTAATCAACTGTACACGCAACTATTATTTCTGAGGGATTATGATTCAGATTCATTCTACCGCCCATATGATGCTTATTCTTCCTACTCCTCCCACTCCTGGTAAATTATATGCATATCTCCCCCCAGTAAATTGAAGTTGCTTGAATGTAGAAAACCTGTCTTCTGCTTCGGTTGTACCCAAGCTCTTATTATACTCCGTAAGTGCTAAATAAATGCATGCATTAATTTCTAGTCTATCATAGCATGTAAAACAAATAGGTATTACATGCAAGTATGTTGGTTACAGCATATATACATATAAATATCATATGATAGTGTATTACTATACATTGATTATTGAACGATGGGTATTTACTTATATTATAGTGCCCTGCATTTGATCCCCTCCAGACTGGAAGCTTGTTATGAGCTGGGAACATGTCTGCTAATTCTGTTACATTGTATGCTCTGCCCAGAGAAGCAGTGTGCCTTAGTGGAAACAGCAAGGGCTTGGGAGTCAAAGGTTCAAATCCCGACTCTGCCGTTTGTCAGCTGGGTGACTTTGGGCAAGTCACTTAACTTCTCTATGCCTCAGTGACCTCATCTGTAAAATGGGGACTAAGACTGTGAGCCCCACGTCCTTGTATCTACCCCAGTGCTTAGAACAATGCTTGGCATCTAGTAAGCACTTAACAAAAACCATCATTATTATTATTATTATTATAGTAAGTATTCAATAAATACCATTGATTAATTGAAAAGATCACTGATCTGGGAATCAGGAGACCTGGGTTGTAGTTTCCATTCTGTTCATGGAAGCCAAGGGCTCAGTAGTGAGGGTTTCTAACCGAAGAACCACATAGGGCTTTCGTAAAGGTGGGCAGTCTCTGACAGAAAACTAAATAATGGTGTACCCTTGAGAGAGGCAGAAAGAGAGAACGCTGTGCTCTGTCCTAGAAGATGACACTACTGGCAATAAAATCCTATACATGGGTGCAATCGTCAATGAAAGCAGTGATTTGAGACTAATACACCTGAAACCCCATCTGCACTTAAGCAGTGACCCTTGCTGTGTTGTTGGGCTTGAACCAGACAGGGCCTGTCTTGCATTTTTGAACCTATATATTATTATCCCAATCTTCACAAAGCCCAGACATAAGGGGAGCAAGCCCTCTGCTAATTGCTACATGCCAGGCTGGTCTGTCTGGTGCAGTGGTCTCCCAACAGTTCAGTTCTAGCCAGTTTTGTAGTCTGCTTCACTGTTTTTATATCGTGTATTTTGCCCCCCTGGCTAACGTGTCCCCTTTCAGATCAGTCTACAGCCACTGCTTCGGTATCCCGTTGCTGGACATTCTCACATGTCTTGCCTATTGGAATTTTGTTGCTGTGAGCATTCTCTCAATGCTGGTGAACTGACTGCATTCCAGTACCTCATTGTCGCTAATCATGTCCTTCCATTTGCTGTTGACTGTGGTTCATAGATGGCACTGGTGAAACTACACTGGAAGCTGGATAAGTCTTGCGGTAAACTAGGTTTCCCAGACAGATACAAGATTGGACACCACAATGTATTTCAATCAATCCATCAGTGATAGTTTTGAGCACTGACTGTGTACAGAGCGCTTCACTAATCTCTTGGGAAAGTACAGTTAGTAGGTGTGATTCCTGCCTACCAGGAGAAACAGTGTGGCCTAGTAGAAACAGCACAGGCCTGGGAGTCAGAGGACCTTATAGAGAAGCAGCGTGGCTCAGTGGAAAGAGCATGGGCTTTGGAGTCAGAGATCATGGGTTCGAATCCCAGCTATGCCACTTGTCAGCTGTGTGACTTTGGACAAGTCACTTAACTTCTCGGTGTCTCAGTTACCTCATCTGTAAAATGGGGATTAAGACTGTGAGCCCCTCATGGGACAACCTGATTCCCCTGTGTCTACCCCAGCGCTTAGAACAGTGCTCGGCACATAGTAAGCGCTTAACAAATACCAACATTATTAGGACCTGGCTTCTAATCCCAGCTCTGCCACAGAAACTCCTTAATATTGCCTTCAAAGCATGCAATTACTTTGTCTCCTGATTTTCTACTGCAACCCAGCCCAAATATTTCATTCCTCTAATGCCAACCTATTCCCTGTACCTCGATCTCATCTACCTTGCCGCCAGTCTCTCACCTACATCCTGCCTCTGGCCTGGAAAGCCCTCCCTCTTCATATCTGACAGAGGATCACGCTTCCCACCTTCAAAGCCTTCTCGAAGGCACAATTCCCATATAAGGCCTTCCTCACTAGGCCCTCATTCCCTCTTCTCCCATTTTCTTCTGTCACCCTTGCACTTGGATTTTCATTCTGCATTCATCCCTCAGCCCCACAGCACTTATGTGCACAACTACCCATAATTTAATTTCTTTGTATGTGATGTCTGTCTCCCCATCTAGACTGTAAATTCACTGTGGGCAGGAAATGTGTCTATAACAACCAACTCTGTTATATTGTACCCTCCCAAGTGCTTAATACAGTACTCTGGGCACAGGAAGCACCCAATAAGTGCGATCGATTGAAATATTATCCTCACATTAAGATCTTCTTTGGCTCTTTGCAGTTTGGTGGGGCCATTTGTAAATATGAATGCTTTTTTCAAATCAGGTTGAAATTTCCTCTTCTCTTGCATAACTCCGCTTATTTTTTAAGAAAGAGCAGCATCTGAATAGGGTATGTGGCCCACAACTCATTTGTTATTCCCCGGTGGTGGAACCTTTTTTTAACATCTCATCCAGTGTCACTAAAACCATCACGTTTCAAGTGCTGTGAAGCAGTCTCTTCCATTCTGCCTCCTCCCTAAAGGCAAACACCTTCTTATCATTGAGGCGCAGGGCCTCTGTGCTGAGCTCTGCTGCCTTGGGAAATTGAATACCTTACTTAACTGCAGCTTGTTCTATGACAGGACAGAGTAAAACCCATCCAATCCAAATGCAAAGGAGAACTCATACAGGTTTGCTAATCCTAGACACGATTACTGCTAATTGGAAACTTTGCCATGCTCAAAGACTTACCCAGCCATTTTACAGGCAACTGTTCAAATGCTGGAAAAGAGAACATAGCATGGAAAAGCAAACATGCCCAACACCAAAAGCCCCTCCTATTTAAACACACTTGTTTCTTTGATTTTTAATAGTATTTGGTAAGCGCTTGCTATGTGTCAGGCACTGTACTTAATGCTGGGGTAGATAAAATCTAATCAGGTTGGACACGGTCCATGTCCCATGTGGGACTCACAGTCTTAACCCCCATTTTAAAGATGAGGTAACTGAGGCACAGAGAAGTTCACTGGTTCCCCAAGGCCACACAGTAGACAGGTAGCGAAGCCGGGATTAGAACCAAGGCCCTACTGACTCCCAGGCCTGTGCTCATACTTTCAGGGAAATATGAAAAGGATATTGATGATTATGGTATTGAAGTGTTGGCTATGTGTTGATCACAGTACTAAACTCTGGGGGAGATACAAGATAGGCTGGACATGGTCCCTGTCTCACATGGGGCTCAAAGTCTAAGTAGGAGGGGGAAAAGTAGGGATTCCAAGAAGCCATATCAGTCCCAGCTGGAAAGGCGAAGGGCTGAAATCAAAGGGGCCACCCAAGGGCCCCAAGCCTAACCCAGATACCTTCTCCTCCTAAAACACAGTCATTCCCCAATCTTCCCCAAACCCATACTGCTGCCCCAGCAGCTGGAAGATATTAGGGGTGGAGCACAGCCAAAATTTCAACTAATAATAATATGTGTGGTATTTGTTAAGCGCTTACTATGTGGTAAGCACCGTACTTTTTTTTGTGGGTTTTGTTAAGCACTCAATAAATGCTGGGGTTTAGCTAATTGGGTTTAACATGGTCCATGTCCCATATTTTACTGTAACTGAGTTACAGAGAAATTAAGCGACTTATTGAAGGCACAGAGCAGAACTATGATTAGAAACCAGGTCCTTCTGATTTCTAGACCCTTGCTCTACCCACTAAGCCACACTGTCTCTCCTTACTAAGCACTGGGTTAGATTCAAGATAGATCAGAGCCAATTGCTCTCCCACATGGGGGTCACAGTCTAAGAGAAGCAGCGTGTCTCAGTGGAAAGAGCCCGGGCTTGGGAGTCAGAGGTCATGGGTTCGAATCCCAGCTCTGCCATTTGTCAGCTGTGTGACTGTGGGCAAGTCACTTCTCTGTGCCCCAGTTACCTCATCTGTAAAATGGGGATTAACTGTGAGCCTCACATAGGACAACCTGATGACCCTGTATCTACCCCAGTGCTTAGAACAGTGCTCTGCACGTAGTAAGTGCTTAACAAATACCAACATTATCATTATTATTATTATTATTAAGAGGGAGAGGGAACAGGTATTGAATCTTCATTCTACAGATGAGGAAACTGAGGCACAGAGAGCACAGAGAACTGAAATGACTTGCCCAAGCCATAAAGCAGACAAGTGGCACAGCCAGAATTAGAACCCAGCTCTTCTTTCTCCCAAGCCACTCTTGGAGCCGCGATGGTAAAATACTTTTTCAAAATGCTGCATATGATGTCTTTTCAGTGAGTTGCTTGCATGATAGCCGTGATAATATTTATGGAGCAAAGCCAGGCGCAATTAAATGACTTAAGTGTTCGAGAAAGTACAACCCAAAGAAGTGATGAGTTCCCTGGCCACAAGGAGCTTACATTCTTGGGCAACCTGATACAGTGGCATTATCCAGAACCGGGGCACAGCCCTTGAGCTGCACCACAGTGGCCTTTTGTCTGAAGCCAGTCCTGATTCCTGTTGCCCCTTTTGGGTGTATATGGCAATGAGTGACAGAAGTTCACTCATTAATTAATCTTTTTTATTGAGCACTTACTATGTGCAAAACACTGTACTATGCGGTTGGGAGAGTGCAGTGAGATGGAGATCCATGAGTTAACGAGCTGGGGACATTTTTAAACATTTCACAGTTCAGGCCTCCTCCCCCCTTCTCCATAGGCGGGTGGTCTCAATTGATGCAGTTATCGAAGTGAGAATAATGAAACATTTCTCCCCCTATCTTCCATGAATGCTGTGAGGATTAATGAAATGCCGTCTGTAGAGCACTTTAGCTCCTTGGAGAAGGCACTATAGAAATACAACATATTATTATCAATCACGTACAAGAGCTAGAACTGAAGGGAGGCTTCCATTTACTGTCTCCAATAGAAGCCGTAAATTGGAGGCATTCCTTTTAGATGTGATGATGTCTGTTAAGCTACCAACACTATGATAAGGACTATCCAGCTCAATTCTAAATAGTAAAATATCAGAAAAGCATTTGAAATATGCAAAACATGGAGGAATTCATCCAGCTCTCCACATCAAGATGCAAACATCAGTGCATGTGCTTCAGAGTTTGACCTAGTTTGCTGCTTTTTAAATTTTGAGTGGGATTAAAATACACCTATCTTAGACCATTTCCACTCAGATAATAGCTGGATACATTTCTCCCACTAACGTATGTATTCAAGAAAGCTCTTGATGAAGGCACCTGATGGGAAGTAGCATGGCTTAGTAGAAGAACATGGATCTAGGAGTCAGGGAATCTGAGTTCTAAAGTCTCTGTGCCTCAGTGTCCTCATCTGTAAAATGGGGAGTCAATACCTGTTATTGCTCCTATTTTGACTGTGAGCCCCATGTGGGAAAGGGACTGTGTCCAGCCTATTTCTCTTAAATCTTCCCCAGTGCTTAGTTACAGTGTTTTGCAAAGTAAGCTCTTACACATAATACAATTTTCTATTATTATTACATTTGTGGAATCATTTATCTTGATCTAAGATTAGGAGTGTGATTTTGTTGAGATGTTTTGTAAAATAGCGGTAGGTGCATCAGTTGGGGGTCTGAGAATGGTATGGGTAGTAATAATAATAATAATAATGGTGGTATTTGTTAAGCGCTTACTGTGTGCCGAGCACTGTTCTAAGCGCTGGGGTAGACACAGGGGAATCAGGTTGTCCCACGTGGGGCTCACAGTCTTAATCCCCATTTTACAGATGAGGTAACTGAGGCACCGAGAAGTTAAGTGACTTGCCCAAAGTCACACAGCTGACAAGTGGTAGAGCCGGGGTTCGAACCCATGACCTCTGACTCCAAAGCCCGTGCTCTTTCCAGTGAGCCACGCTGCTTCTCTGCTAGTACTGTTCCTCCATCAGTAATAAACTATTGTGAGTCCCTCAGACTAATGTCCTAATGTCTTAAAAATTGGTGAAAGCCTTGTGAGAAGTCAGGTATGCCAAAGGAAACGCTCAGAAGGAAAAATAGCCCGAGGTCAATCGTATTCATTAAGTGCTTACTCTGTGCAGAGCACTCTACTAAATGCTTGGACGAGTACATTATAAAATAGTTGGTGGACATGTTCCCTATCCATAATGGTTCGATCTTTAAGAATATTTAGGTTTAGGTGGGAAAAATGATTGTTCCTTCTAGATAGAATCTTTATTAAAGAAAATGTAGATAAATGGCATGTCAGTTTCGATTCCATCAACTGATAGTATTTCCTGAGCCCTTACCCTGGGCAGACCATTATGTTAAGTCCTTGGAAGAGAACAATAAAATCGTTAGTATAGTCATAGTATTTAATAAGTGCCTACTGTGTGCAGAGCTGTGTACTAAGTGCTTGCGAGAGTACAATAGTTGGAAGTAGTAATAGTATTGAGTGTGTATTGTGGACAGAACACTGTACTAAACACTGGGAGAGACCACCCAGAATTAGAATTAGATATGGCCCCTGTCCCTCAGGGGGCTCAAAGTCTAAGAACATAAAGGGGGAGAAGTGTTTGGAGACAGATATACCAGAAGTGACAAAACATTAAAAACACATCATAGACAAATAGTCAAAATAAAAACAAAATCAGTAGGGAGCTATGGCTAGAGAAGCAAAATTTCAGGCTCTTCAGAGTTCAGAATTCAGGGCTCACCCGCCGCCACCAGCCTTCCAGGGTTTTGTGGAGGCCAGGCTGTGGGCATTTTTCTCTTACCTGCGGAAGTGGTAGAAGGCAGGAGGGGATGGAGTCTCCTCGGTGGTCGGGAGAGAGCGTAGGTGGCTGTCCATAAAGAGGATGGGGGGTGTCATTTTGCACGGTAGCTTTTATCCCTGACCTGACGCAGGACAGATTGCACCTGGAAAGGCTTCCTCCAGAGGTGGGAGAATGATCCCTTTTTTAGACATGACCCTGGCCTTAGGGAGCTTAAAGTTTAGCAGCCGAGACAGATACTAAAATGTATTGGCGGTTGAGGGATGCAGTAGACTTTAAAGTGTCTAAGTAAGTTTTTTTTGGTGGGGTGAAGGCATTGGATTTCAGGAAGTCTTTTAAGATAGGAAGAGCAGTCCTGACATATACCAAAACGTCTTTGAATCATCACGGCCTGAATTCCAACTTCTAGATAGTGTTAGAACAGGAGTCTGAAAGACTTGAGTTCTAATCCCAGCTCCACCGCCTCCCTGATGAGTGACCTTGGGCAACTCACTTAACTTCTCTGTGCCTCAGTTCCCTTATCTGTAAAATGGGGTTTAAGACTGTGAGCCCCATGTGGGACATAGAATCCGTTCAATCTGATTACCTTGTATCTACCCCAGCACTTAGAAGACTGCCTGGCACTTAACAAATGCCATAAAAAAATGTACCAAGCACCATGGTAAGGGCTGAGTAGACAGAGATAATCAAGATGAACACAGTCCCTGTCCCACACAGTGCTCACACTGTCCCACACAGTGCTCACAGTCTTAATAGGAAGGAGAACAGAAGTTGAATCCTCATTGTATAGATGAAGAAACTGAAGCACAGAGAAGTAATCAATGGTGTTTATTGAGCATTTACTATGTGCAGAGCACCATATTAAGTGCTTGAGAGAGTACAATACAATAGAGTGAGCGGACATGTTCCCTGCCCACAACAAGCCTCCAGTCTAGTCGGGAGATCAGACATTGATAAAATGATTAACTTAAAATATATAATTTAAAGTTAACTGTCTTGCAAGAAAACAGTGTCTGTTTTGTTGTCAACAGACAACAGAAGAAGCAGTGATTAGAACCCAAGTCCTCTGACTTCTAAGCCTATTCCACGCTACTTCTTGAGTTGCAAAGAAACTCCTGCATTTATATTCCCTCTCACCACCCAACTATAATAATAATAATGATAATAATGTTGGTATTTGTTAAGCGCTTACTACGTGCAGAGCACTGTTCTAAGCACTGGGGTAGATTCAGGGGAATGAGGGTGTCTCTCGTGAGGCTCACAGTCTTCACCCCCATTTTACAGATGAGGGAACTGAGGCCCAGAGAAGTGAAGTGACCTGCCCACAGTCACACAGCTGACAAGGGGAAGAGTCGGGATTTGAACCCATGAACTCTGCCTCCCAAGCCCGGGCTCTTTCCACTGAGCCACGCTGCTTCTCCATAGCATTTATGTATATAACCTAAGTTTGATTGTATCCTCCAACCTATAATTTATTTTAGATAATGTGTTTGCTAGAATTTATGCTTCTTGAGGACAGGGATCAAGTCTGTTAATTCCACTGTGCTCTCCCATCCATTTAGTACAGTGATCTTCACCCAGTAGGAGCTCAGTAAATACTATTGATTTGATTGGTGGCAAGACCTTTCCTTCAGAGGGTGTTAGGCTTTTGGTGGTGGGGAGGGGGGAATTGCTGATGGATGTCAACTGTAGCATCCTCTTCCTCCCCTGCCCCCTCAGGAGGGGATGAAATGATGAGCTGCCGAGCAGTCCTAAGCCATAGCTCCTGTTTGAGGGGTTAGGGAGTGGATCTCCGCCAAGGCCCCCACCTATCTCTGGTTTCTGTGCAGCCAGGAATTGCACCTCCCATGTTCATCCCCCCCCATCTCAAACACCTGATCTTCAGATGAACTTTCTAGGAATACTGCCATTGTTTGGAACTGGACTGTTCCCCCTCGGGATTGCTTTCTATAATCATGAAAACACATCATAAAGACTGAATAGGATGCAGCTTTTAGGAAGACATGGATTCGCTAACCTACTTTAAATACCCTTTTTCATCCCTTGTACCGGAACTCCTCTTCACCCATTTCCATCTCCCTCAGCCTGGCTTTTGCATCCCCTTATACTAGAACTACATGTGGCAGATGGGGGATTGCTTACAAGAGTAAATCCAGCAGATTTGAAAGGTGGAACTTCTCTGGACATATAAAGATGCCAACAGCAGTTAAGTGTTCTAGTATTTGCAGAGGTTTATAACTTGCCTATAAAAATTTCATTTTAGGTTATAGTTTGACATATCTTCCAACCCGAGAGCAAACGCCAAGCTCCTTTCACCATTTTTTGTAACTTCAATGTAAAAAAATAGCTTTCATCCACAAGCAAGTTACCTTCATGAGATTACTTCATCAATACAAATAATCAATTGGTCATTTAAGCAATAGTATTTACTGAGCATAACTCTATGCAGAGCACCATACTTAGCACTTGGGAGAGTATGATAGAGTTAATAGACAGGATTTTTGCCGCCAAGGAACTTACAGTCCAGTGGGGGAGAGAGAGTTTAATGATATGTACCTAAGTGCTGTGGTTGATGGGTTGGGGGGTGAGTGAGTAGTTAAATATTTAGGGGGTTAGGATTCAGGTGGATAGATGATCCAGTAGTGTTTTTGTATCAATAAGAAGGAAAGTAGGATGGGGAGATGAAATATTAGGGAAGTTCCAGTGAAGGAGATTTAATAGATGTGATATTGGAAGGGCTTTGAAGATGGAAAGAATAGCAGTCTGCCAGATATGAAGGGAGGAGTTCCAGATAGGAGAGAGGGTGTGAGGAGGAGGTTGATGGTTAGAGAAACAGGAGCAAGGCACAGTGAGTAAGTTGGTAATAAAGGAGTGAAGTGTGTGGGCTGGGTAGTTGTGGGAGATGCATAAGGAAAGGTGGGTTGGGGGGAGAGAGAGAGAGCTGATTGAATGTTTAAAGCTGATGGTCAGGAGATTCTGCTCAATACGGAGAGGAACTGGCAACCATTGATAATTTTGAGTGTGGAGTTATGAACACAACAGTGTTTTAGAAAAATTATCTGGGTGGCAGAATGAAATATGTCCTGGAGAAGGGAAAAGATTGAGACAGAGAGGTTTGCTAGAAGGCTGATTTAGTCCTCAAATTGGAATATGACAAATGTTTGGATCAGCTAGGTGGCAGTTTGAAGAGGAAGGGGTGAATTCTGGAGATGTGGTGAAGAAAGAGCCCGAGGGATTTGTGACTGACAAAAAAGGATATTGAGAGATAAAATAATGCCGAGGTTTTGGCCTTGAAAGACTGGGAAGTTGGTGGTGGTGTGATGGGAAAATCAGTGGGAAGATTGGGTTTGGGAGAGAAGATGAGAACTTTAAGTTCATCAATATCTGCTAGTGGAAAACATAAGAAAAAACAGATTTCTACTATCTCTAAGGCCCAGACAGAGTTAATGAGTTCCTCTTCCTCTTTTCCAAGCCTCAGAAATCTTGCCTTATCCCTGGGTAAGAGGAAGTGGGTTCACCATGCTGAGGTAGATGTGTGCAAGGCTCCCTAATGCACTAGGGTGTCTTCAGTTTGACCATTCTGGATCCTGTTTTAGGATCTGAGAGTTTAGTTTGATCTAGCATTTGGAACTTTGTGGTTCATAAAGTAGAAAAAAAATGTTTTCCTAATCTCCATCCAGCAGAACTTCCAGATGAAAAATGTTCTTCAGTTTTTCCTGTGGAAGAGGTTGGGCAAAAACATAGTTCATGATGGCAGAGATCCATTTGTTTTCTAGCTTTTCTCCTAATTGGTGTTGGACACTCTGGCATTTAGCCTCTGGTGCAGAAGGTAGGGGAATTGCAGCTGGAAATGCATCAAATGGCCAGAGCAGACCCATAGATTTTTCTTCCCTTCGGTCCTTCCTCAGGCTGAGCCTTTGTGGCAGGTTAGTTTACTCTGATGGAGGACTGGGCTTCAGAGTCTCAGGGTCGGCATATATCTTTCATTCCTTCAGACTAAAACAGTAAACATTTCTCATGGTTCCAACTGACACGCATCCCTCAAAGACTTGTAGCCCCCTTGACTTCTGAAATCGGGCCTCAGCCTTAGTACAAAATGGAGGCACCATATTTGAGTGGGAACCTGAGAGTCACGGGACGCAACCCAACTCTGCCACTGTCCTGCTCTTTGACTTTGGGCAAGTCGATGAAACTTTCTTGCCCTCAGTTTCTTCATTTGTAAAAATGGAAAGAATAATCCAGTTTGGCTCTCCCTGCCTCCCAGGAAATGAGAGAAGCAGTGGAAAGGTGGGAAGCAATGTGGCCTAGTGGAATTAGCGCAGGTTGAGAATCAGAAGACCTGGATTCTAATCCCTGCTCTGCCACTTGCCTGCTGTGTGATCCTGGGAAAGCCACTTAACTGGTCTGTGCCTGAGTTTCCTTATCTGCAAAATAGGGATCCAATTCAGTCCTCCTTTCTACCTAGACTGTGGGTACCATGTGGGACAGGAATTGTATTCTATCTGGTTATTGTTTATCTTCCTCATAGCTTAGTGCTATGTGCCCAGCACTGTACTTAATAAATTCCGTGGTGATGATGATTACTATTATAAAAGATGCTTTGGAGGAATAAAAGCATCTTCAAGATATTATTAGTATTATTGTCTACTTCAATTCAATCATATTTATTGAGCACTTTGTGCAGATCACTATACTAAACACTTGGGAGAGTACAATAAATTACAGATATGCTCCTAAGTGCTGTGGGACTGAGAGGGGGGTGAATAAAGGGAGTAAGTCCAGACAACAAGAAGGGAGTGGGAGAAAAGGAAAGGAGGGCTCAATCGGGGAAGGTCTCTTGGAGGAAATTTGCCTTCAATAAGGCTTTGAAGTGGAGGAGAGTAATTGTCTGTCGGCTATGAGGAGGGAGGGCGCTTCAGGCCAGAGGCAGGATGTGAGCGAGTAGTTGGCAGTGAGAAAGAGGTAAACCTCACTAGCATTAAAGGAGAGAAGTGTGTGGGCTGGGTTGTAGTGGGAGAGTAGTGAGATGAGGTGGAGGGGACAAGGTGATTGAGTGCTTTAAACCCAATATGAAGAGTTTTTGTTTTATGCAGAGGTGTCTGGGCAACCACCGGAGGTTCTTGAGGAATGAGGAAACCTGACCTGAACATTTTGGTAGAAAAACCATTTTGTAGAAAATCATACTTTTTATCAGAACCCTGTGGTCTGGACCTTTAGGCCTGTGTTACTTCACTCTTCCAGTATCTCTAATTGGGTAGGATTTCACTGGCTTGGAAAGCAGATCTCAGGGAACTATCCAGGTACACTCAGTTCTCCATGTGCGGGGAACTCCATAGGGCATCATGGTACCTGCCACACTGCAGTTCTGCTCACTGGTGCCATTATTTGCCTTAGGAACATTTCCCAGGTCTAAGGTGCTCCGGATGATTAGGACAGTGTCTGAATCGAGTGAGTAGGTCATGGCAACCTAACATAGCCAATTGGAGGAGGAGGGAAACGGTGATAGATGACAGCAATTAGCAATTGTAGTGAGTGGTAGAGATGGATGGCATGGGCTTCAGAGAAAGAGAATGTGGGGGAGAGAGTTGATTAGTGTGAAAGCATCTTTGGAGGGCAAGAAGCCAGCCAACTGTTCCATTTTTCTGTAAATTGTGGAGAGTGCGACCAGGTGAAGCCCCTCTAAAGAGAGAAGAAGGGGATGGCAGGGAATATGTTTGTTGTACTCTCCCAAGCGCTTAGTACAGTGCTCTGCACACAATAAGTGGTTAATAAATATGATGCTGTGAGCCAGATCTTGGTGAGGGCAAAGAGGAACAGGGACTGGGTTAGAAAGAAGTCAAGGATGAAGGAGAGTTTGCCCAATTGAGCAGGGTTTCCATAGGTTTGCATTTAGCCAGGAATGTGGAGTGGGAAACGGGAGAAAGGTCCTAATTGAATTTCCAAAAAAGGCAAGAAAATACTTTTAGTCAGAAACTACGAGTAACAGTTCAAGTAAAGAGGTCTAAAGTTCTAGACCCATAGTAATGATAATTTTCTTATTTTTTAATAACAATAGAAGGAAACCCAGGTTTCAATCATCGACTTTCTTTGGTTGGCTTCTCTTGTGCTCAAGTGAAATGCCTTCCTGAAATGAGAATTTTTGAATTTGCCATCTAAACCATGATCTGATACCTGCATACTGGAAAGATGTGAGGAGGAGGTGGGGTTGTGCCAGAATAGCTAGAAATATATAAAAAAAAAAAAACCCAGCTGCAATGTGTTTTCTCTTTCTCAAACATAACCCAATGCCAAAACAACCCAGAACTTCCTGGCTGACATTTGCCAAAGCACAGCAAGAACAGAAGGGGGAAAAAAAATCTCTTTGAGCACAGAGATGAGGTATAATATTGTGGTCAGGGATGGAATACCCAAAAATTCCATCTGCACTTTGCTGAAGGCTATGAGAACAGTGAGGGGCATATAACTTCGCCTATGTGCAAAAGATGTTTTTTTTTATTTGGGGAAGTGATACATTTTAATCTTCAATACATTTTTATGGTTAATGTTTTTTAGGACTTTGACATGACCATCTTTAAAATAGCTTTGTAATCACTAATGAGAAGTCCCTTGTTTCACACCCATCTTCTCCCGGTTTTGAAGGAGACTCCCTGGTGCAGTGCCGGGTAAGAAGGTGGCTGGGACCGATTATTTTCATAACATCCCCATCTCTGACTTCAGAAGTGAAGCCTAAATGTGCCTTTCACAAGGCCACCCACTAGATCTTTGGCAGAGCTGGGATTAGAACATAATCACTGAACTCAAGGGTTATGTCAAAAAGTAGGCAATAAATACGAAACCACAGATATGTAATTTCTTGCTCATTTTTCCTATATTTTAGGGAAGGGGAAAATGATTCTGTGGCTAGGCCTGGTTGCTGCCAATTTGGATACAGTCATTTTTTCCTATCGTGTATGGTCCTTGATTTGGGGGTGGTCTGGTTCCGACCAGGCAGCCGCAACTTGGGTGGGCTCTCTGTTACTTTGGGAAGAACTCCAGGGGAAGCTACCCCTTTGTCATGGCTCAGGAGTGAACCCCACTCTTTCCTGCAGCTAGACAGACCTGCTAAACAGAGAACCAGTAGGGAAAGAGAGGGTTAGGGAGCCTGTGTTGATAGTGGAAACACTAAAACAGCTCTGGCGGGGTGACATATCACTAATATATTTATAATTCTGGGGATGCTACTGGAAATTATAGACTGGTTCGTTTCATGTTGTACCTGGAAAATTAACTGGATCCATTATTAAATTTAAGATCAGGCAGCGCTTAGGAAAATACAACGTGTAGTGAGAAAAACACAGTTTCTCTAAGGGGAAATCAAGTCCCATTTCTGCTCAAGTTCTTTGATGAGGTCAACAATATGTGGGTAGATGAGAACCAGTAAGCATAATAGCTTTAGATTTTCAAAATTATGTGATAAGATTCCACATGGAAGATTCTAAAAATATAGCCATCTCCATTATTAATTCTTTTCTTTTAGCGCTCTTTTGGAAAGCACTGTTGATTTTGTTTTAATGCTGGTATATCTTGCAGTATTCTCTCTCACTGAGATAACCTGAGATAACCTGAGATAACCTGCTACATACTGCCAGAGAAGCAGTGTGGCTCAGTGGAAAGAGCACGGGCTTTGGAGTCAGAGGTCATGGGTTTGAATCCCGGCTCGGCCACTTGTCAGCTGTGTGACTTTGGGCAGGTCACTTAACTTCTCGGTGCCTCAGTTACCTCATCTGTAAAATGGGGATGAAGACTGTGAGCCCCACATGGGACAACCTGATTCCCCTATGTCTACCCCAGCGCTTAGAACAGTGCTCGGCACATAGTAAGCGCTTAACAAATACCAACATTATTATTATTATTATTATTTACTTTGGTTTAAGCACCTTCACTTCCCTTTCACTACCGGTTTGAAACATTTTGACTGACTTGAATAGAGTGATTAAAACCTATTTCAATTTAGCATCAGTTAATGACATTTATTTAGCATAGATGATGACAGATCTTTAATATTTTAATAATAATTATTGTGGTATTTGTTAAGCACTTACTATGTGCCAGGCACTGTACTAAGCCCTAGAGTGGATACAAGCAAATTGGGTTGGATCCAGTCCTTGTCCCGCATGGGGCTCACAGTCTCAATCCCCATTTTACAGATGAAGAACTGAGTCACAGAGAAGTGAAGTGACTTGCCCAAGGTCACATAGCAGAGAAGTATCAGAGCCAGGATTATAACCCATGACTTACTGACTCCCAGGCCCATACTCTATCCACTCTGCCATGTTGCTTTAGCATAAGGTATCACTGCTGAATAGCATGTGAAAAACAACCCTCAAATATTTATGTACATATAAATAATCAAATTCAAAAAATTTATTATTGATGCATATTTACATTGCTATTTGATCATGTTGTTACACCTACTGTTTTTGAATCACCAGTTTAAAGATTTTTACAGTCTAATGAGGAAGACAGATAAAAATTGTTTACAAATAGTTGGAAGAGGAGAAAAAACACAGGGACACAAGAAAAATAGCATAATTATACCAGCAGGAAATAAATAGTTCAATAGACAAATGAAAATATACACAAGTCTTGAAGATAGAAATATAATACATAAACCTTAAGGGTATGTTCTAGGTGTAACTCAACCAGGTAGGGTTTTGAAGATTGGGTTAAACTTCAGGAAGCAGAGATAATAGGTTGAAAAAATGGCAGATGAGTTTCAGTTTGAGGAAGTGAAAGATAATGCAACCTATGGACAAAAAAATCATGCTAGTTTTTGGAATTAGTTAAGCCCTTACGGTGCACCAAACATTGTACTAAGCAGAGGAGGAGATAGAAGCTTTTCAGGTTGGACACTGTCCATGACCCACATGGGGCTAGCCGTCTTAATCCCCATTTTACAGGTGAAGTAACTGAAGTTCAGAGAAGTTAAGTAGTTTGCTAAAGATCCCACAGCAGACAAGTGGTGGAAGCAGAATAGGAACCCAGGTCCTCCTGACTCCAAGGCCCATTTTCTATCCACTAGGTCAGAGAGGATAATCATAGTTATAACTTCATGATGACAGTCTAGAATCTACCCATCATTACTCAACAAAGGGATCACAGGATCAATTTTTAAAGTTTCTTTCATGTGCAGCAGTAGCTAAATGGCCAATAAAATCTTCGGCATCATCAGAAAGAAGAAAACAAAAGTTATAACTTTGCCATAAATTAACATGATGCTATGCCCCATCTGGAATACCACATATAATTCTGGTTGCTAGATAACCTAGGTTCTAATCCTGGTTAGCCACTTGCCTGCTGTGTGGCCGTGGGCAAATCCCTTAATTTCTCTGTGCCTCAGTTTCTTCATCTGTAAAATAGGATTCAAAACCTGTTCTCCTTTCTACTTAGACTGTGAGTTCCTTGTGGGACAGGGACTGTGTCATACCTGATTATCTTGAATCTACCCCAGCAGCTTAGTACAGTGCTTACCAGTATTATCAATATTACATTTTTAGCAAAGTCTTAATGAATCCTGAGGAAGGGCAATCAGCTTGAAGAAGCTTCTGATAGTAGCAGCGACAGATAGCAAAGATTTGTACTCCTCAATCTGGAAAAGTGAAACCCAAAGGGACATAATTAAAGTTTTTACAGTCATAAAGAGTGGAGACAGAGCAAACCTGAAATTGTTCATAATTCCCTCACCAACAGGGTGAAGGGGCATCCACTAAGGTTTGATGATGGTAATGGAACTTATTTTAGCAAGAATTTGAATAGACCCCAAATATTTGCAGTGACAAGAGAGTATGGATAGATCAGTGAATATGAGATCCGCAATAGGTGGTTAGGAAAGTTGTGGAAGCATAGGAGAGAGAATAATTACGCATCTCAGGAAGACTATGTCTAAACATGAAGGTAGCTATTAAGGAAGGTAACAGTTCCAGTCCAACTCTTAGGTTCAGGGTCCTGGTCAATCTTGACCATAGTTCTGACCCAGAAATGGCATTTCTTGAGCTCTTAGATTCTTAGTTGTTTCACCCTTCAAAATGCAGCTGAATTGAAATTCCATGAAATATGAGAAGAATTGTAAACAAATTGGAAAATCTTGGAAACTGAAAATAAGTTGTGTCTAAAGTGAAATTATGAAGTAATGTTTGGAAAAGACTACAACATATAGACTGTCCAAATGGCTGGACTACTGAATCATGGGAACTCAATGACCACAGGATTTTGTGCCTCAAGATTTTCAATATCGGCTGCTTCTCCAAATGAGCATTTCTGATCCTCTAGGTTTCCATTTTTTCCAGGAAAAGCCCACTCTCTTAGTGTCCTTTTACTCTTCAGAAGCAATTTCAGACTTAATTCAGATGGTCATAACAATCTCACTCACTTCAATAGGCATATCAGTCTTAATCTTTTGAGGGCCAAAAATGTAAATTCTACAATGTAACAAAATTAATTAGAAGAGCCCTTATAGATTTTTTTTACCACCTACTAACAACTCTTGGACAGAGTTATCTATTTTATGAGGGCAGAAAATGATTGGGTGACAGCGATCATTGAAGGAATTGACCTCTAATCATTCCTATCCTGGAATGGTGAAATGACTGAAGTAAGGATCGTTCAGGACCTTTGACTTATCCATGAATCATTTAGTTTCAATATTATTACTTGACTTTGAAAGGGGATATATTGAATGTTTGAAGTTTTTGGGTTCTGATTTCCATTTATTATGGTATTTGTTAAGCACTAACTATATACTAGGCACTGTAGTAAATGCTGGTATATATAGGACTTAATCAGGTTGGTCGTAGTCTGTGTCCCACATAGATCTCACAGTCTTAATCCCCATTTTACAGATGAGGTAACAGGCACAGAGAAGTGAAGTGACATGCCTAAGGTCACACAGCGGACACATGGCAGAACCAGGCTTAGAACCCAGGTCCTTTTGACTTGCAGGTCTGACCTCTATCCACTAGGCAATGCTGCTTCTCTGTCCTGTCTTCAGGACATCTCTTCTTCAATGTCCCACTGACTCCTCAAATTTAACATGTTCAAAGCAGAACTTCTCATATTCCCTCCCGAATCCTGTCCTTCCTTTGACTTGCCCATCACTGTAGACAACCTCCTTAATCCTCCTTGGTTCACAAGCCTGTTACCTCGGTAGTACCCTTAACTCATCTCTCATTCAACCCACATATTCCATTTGTCACCAAATCCTATTGGTTTAACCTTCACGCCATTGTTAAAATCTTTCCTCCCTATCCAAACTACTACTAGGTTAAGCCAAGCACTAACCCTATCCTACCTTGATAACTGCACCAACCTCTTCACTGACCTCCCTGCCTCCTGACTCTTCCTACTCCAGTCCATACTTCACTCTGCTGCCAGGATCATTTTTCCACAAGAATGCTCAATCCATGTTTCCCCACTCCTCACGAACCTCCAGTGGTTGCCCAGCTATGTCCTTATTAAAGAGAGACTTCTTATCATTGCCTTTAAAAGCACTCAATCACCTTCCCTCAGATACTTTTCCTCCCCGATTTCCTGCTACAACCCAGACCGCACACTTCGTTTCTCTAAAACCAGTCTACTCACTGTACACCTACTCACTGTACCTCTATTTCGTCTATCTCACTGCTGACCCCTCACCCACTTCCTGCTCCTGGCCTTTAACTCCCTTCCTCTTCATTGCCAGCAGGCATTCACCCTCTCTACCTTCGAAGTCTTAATAAAAACACATCTCCTGCAGAAAGCCCTTCCCTGCCAAAGCCCTAATTTCCTCTCCTCCCACACCTTTCTGCATCACCTTTGCACCAGGATTTGCACCCTTTATTCACCCCTCCCTCAGCCCATTAACACTTATATACATATCCATAATTGAATTTCTTTATATTCACGTCTGTCTCCCCTTTTGGATTGTAAGTTTGTTGTGGGCAGAAAACTTGTCTACCAACTCTGTCATACTGTACTCTCCTAAATAATTAGTTCAGTGTTGTGTACATAAGTACTCAATAAATATGGTTATGTTAATAAACCCAATGATTTTTGACTATGTGACTCAGCTCCAGTTAGGAGATTGCTTTATGGGATTTTAATTTTTTTTTGTATTTGTTAGGCGCTTACTATGTGCCAAGAACTATACTAAGCTCTAGAATAAATTCAGGACAATAAAGTTGAATACAGTCTCTGTCCCACCTGGGCCTCACAGTCAAAGTAGGAGGGAGAACAGATATTAAATCCCTATTTTACAAAGAAGGAAACAGAATCACAGGGAGAAGTGACTTGTCCATGGTCACACAGCAGGCAAGTGGGATCAGAACCCATTTCTTCTGACGTCTAAGCCAGGCTTCTTTCCATTAGGCCAGGCTGCTTCTCAGTGAGGATACAACTAATATCGCAAGTATCAGTTTAGGGGTACCTGTAATCAGTCTCTTCTCTATGGTGGGAAGAGCATTGCATATCGCAGTGGATATAAAGTCACATTTTCAAATTCGTGTATATTAGTGATCTTGATATATTTTCAGAGTGGAAAAGATGTTGGCCCCCACGCTGACCTACCCACCATATCCCATCCCTCCAACCCACACCCTTCCTTATCTAAAGAGCCATCCTGAAGTTGTCTCATTAGACATGACCCAAAACCACTCCATGAGGGGTAAAGCCCATAGGAGACAGTCTTAACAAACACATGGGTATATGCACCAAAACATTATGTTGGAAATTAGAATCCTTGAGAATGAATATTCAGCTTATTAGTGGAGGTGGAAAGCAAGCCCTTAAAAATTAAATTCCTACAAGTTAATAAGTACAATAAGGAGCTGAAGGAGATGAATCGTCTGCATAATTTTATGCAGGACAGAAGGGGATTCTCTGGCATCTGATTTCCTTTACTTACATACCCTTTTCATTAAGATAATGTATTGATCTTTATAACTCCCACTGGGCAGCAGACTTGCAACCTATGCTGTAGACGGAGTGCGTTATGTCACTCAAGCACAAATACAAAAGCTTCATGATTCAGAACGCTGAAAAGCAATTTTGGAGAGGCATTTTTATTGGAAAAACCACAGAAAATTTTTTTATCACTGAAAAACTCTTCGATGAGAATTTTTGCAAGAATGTGATACCCGGATCAGGATATGAGCTGCAGCTTTTCCATGCACAACCAAACTTCTATATGTTTTAAAATACCTCACTGCATGATCACTTGCTCCACAATCTGTGTTTGTTCCCCTTGTGGTAATGAGAGCTTGTGTTAATTTGGTCCGAAAACACCATCTGGCTTTATACAATTCTCCAGACTGTGGCTCTGCCATAGTCTAGATATGGTCAACATGATATTGAAAGGTCAAAGAGGGGTCTAATTACATGCCCCAGTATTTAGAGGGCATAGTCACTGGAGCATGAATATAATCACTCAGGCCAAACAAGACTTGTTTATAATTTTAATTATCAGTGAATCAGACAACTCTATCAAATACTAATTATTTGGCTGTTGTTGGAAGTAACTGTCTTGTCTTGTTAGTCTCTCGAATGACCCCTAGAGATACTGACATACTAGTCCCCTTATAGTAAGCATTTACTCATTTGCTCAAGCCAAATGGGATCAGGTTAACTGATTTTAGTTAAAGCAATCCAAATTCACTCCCCCATCTCAAACCAACCAAGTACATAGTGAGGTTTGGCTCTTTGGTCATTCCAGGAATGGGGCGGGGGGAGGGGGGCAAACAACCCAGGGATCCATTTGTATTTCATCAATCATTAGAGAAGGTGATGCTTTAGGTGCAGTCTCTGGCCTCAGAGTCCACTTAAAAATTTTCCATCTTCTGAGAGTTGGGTGAAAAACATTTTTGACTTCTCAAGTTTTTCCTATTACAGAATTGTTGATTTGCCATTAGATTTTCAGGGGACATTTCAAAAAAATCAATATACTTTTTTTTTTGAAATTTGGTCAAGGAAATTGCCTATAAGTATTGAATTAAGTCTTCTGCAAAGGGAATTTTGCAATAACCCAAGCATCCCAGAGTGATTTTTTTTTATTTAACGTTAAAAATACCCCGTATTAAACTCTGTTTTTTGTCATCATTTCTGTTAGATACTATTGCTTTCGAGACTCCCGAGACACAGAATTAGAAAAGTGATCCCTTTTGTATAGATACAAAGATATTAAATTTATTCTTCTCCCCTTCCACAGTCCTGTTGTCATCTTCCCTGTCCACTTGCTTTTTATACACAGTAATTAAGAGATTTGCAATACTTTATCTTCGCTTCTTTGTTATTATCCTTTCATTTGCTCCTTTAGCTTTCCTGGGTAATTTTTGTCACTTCTTTAATTTTTATCTGTAATTATGCTTTCATTATCTTCCTTTTTGATATTTCAGATGTCCAATAAGCCTCTCAATTTCCTTAATTACCAAGTAACCTTCTTCATTCAGTCAGAGGATTATTTTTATTCCTATAATATTTATTATTAATTGGTACCCACAGCCTTTTATACGTATAATCGTGTTTCTTGTCTGCCCTTTATTTACCCTCTGCTTCTCTTCAACACAATATTTTATCCTGTTCTGTATGTACTCTGTATATTCTGCTTTGGAAAATACGTTGGGTCTTGGCCCTTTTAACCTTTGCTTTTTCAGTTTTCTGTCATTCCTCAGTGTTGTCAGCTTCTTAGATTATTTCCTGTTTGTGAATAGTAGGGAAGCAGTGTTGCCTAGTGAAATAGCTCAGGTCTGGGTGTCAGAGAACCTGAGTTCTAATCTTGACTCTCTCAATTGCTTGCTGTGTGACCTTAGGCAACGCTTATCTTCTCTGTGCCTCAGTTTCCTCAACTGTAAAATGGGGATTAAATACTTGCTCTCCCTCCTACTTAGACTGTGAGCCCTATGCAGGAGAGGGACTGTGCCCCAGCTTATTAACTTGGTCATACCCCAGTGCTTAGAACAGTGATTGATACATAGAAAGCATTTAAAAATATCATTAAAAAAATTACTACTCCACAGTCCTACTCCACAACACTTTTCCAGCCCCTCGGCCCAATCCTCTTGCACACTGAGGTCCTGTGTCCTCTCTGTCCTTTAATTTACCACTTTGCATTTTGATCTGTGAACAAAGAGATTTTGTACTCTAACACCATATTAATGATGAATAAATTCACGCATGTCTGTACAACAGAATTTGCCTAAACAGTCTCACTATAACTTCTTATTTAAATGAATAAAGGAATTTCCTTCCAAATACTTTGTCATTCTCTTCTAAACTGAGGCATATCTTGAGTTAACAAGATCCTTTCCATTGGTTCTGGATCAGAGTTAATTCTTCCTCACTACTGAATACCCAGGATAGCCCTCAATGGCTATCTAAAAACTGGATCTTCTTCTTGGATGAGGGGAAAAGCTGAATGAGGGAGGAGATTCTGAGTTTTTATTAAACCCCTCATGTTTCTGTTTATAATGTCGTTGCTTTGTGTATTGTTTCCCCTAATATATCCCCTTTTTATTAGGGGCACACTATGTCCAAAACAGAGCTCCTTATCTTTCCACCCAAACCCTGTCTTCCCACTGGCTTTCCTGTCACTGTACACAGCACCATCATCCTATGTATCTCACAAGCCCATAACTTGGCATTATCCTCAACTCATCTCTCTCATTCAACCCACACATTTACTCTGTCACCAAATCTTCTCAGTTGAACCTTCACAACATTGCTAAAATCCTCCCTTTCCTCTCCATCCAAACTATCACATTAATCCAAGCACTTACCCTATCCCCTTTGATTACCGCATCACCTTTCTTACTGACCACCCTGTCTCCTGTGTTTCCCCACTCCAGTCCATACTTCACTCAGCTGCCCAGATCATTTTTCTCCAAAACCATTCAGTCCACATTTCCCCACTCCTCAAGGACCTCCAGTGGTTGCCCACCCACCTGCCATAAAGCAGAAACTCCTTATCATAGATTTTAAAGCATTCAATCACCCCACCCCCTCCTACCTCACCTTGCTACTCTCCTCCTACAAGCCAGCCTGCACACTTTACTCCTCTAATGCTAACTTTCTCACTGTACCTCGATCTTGGGTACCTTACCACTGACCTCTCACTCAAGTCCTACCTCTGGCCTGGAACGCCCTCCCTCCTCATATCCTACAGACAATTACTCTACCCCCATTCAAAGCCTTACTGAAGACACATCTCCTCCCAAAGACCTTCCCTGACTAGGCCATCATTTCCTTTTCTCCCATTGCCTTTTGCATTGCCCTTTCACTGGTATTTGCACCGTTTGTTGACCCCTCCCTCAGCCCCACCGTACTTATGAACATATCTGTAATTTATTTATTTATATTAATGTCTGTCTCCCCTCTAGACTAAGCTCATTGTGAGCAGGGAACGTGTCTACCAACTCTGTTATGCTGTATTCTCCCAAGCAGTTAGTAAATCCATTCATTCAATGTATTTATTGAGTATTTACTATGTGCAGAGCACTGTACTAAGCGCTTGGAATGTACAATTTGACAACTGATAGAGACAATCCCTGCCCAATGATGGGCTCACAGTCTAAATGGGGGAGATAGACAGCAAAGCCAAACAGAGGAAAGCAAAAACAAGACAACCTCATCAAGATAAATAGAATCAAGGAGATATATACCTTATTAACAAAATAAATAGGGTAATAAATAATATATACAAATGAGCACAGTGCTGCGGGGAGGGGAAGGGGGAAGAGCAGAGGGTGGGGGGGAGGGAGGGGATATGATATAGTGCTCTGCACCCAGAAAGCGCTCAATAAATAGGATTGATTGAATGATTGACTATGGTGAACTTTCAACTCCATTCAGCCCTAACTTGGCTACAAAGAGAGAGATGGAACTTTTCATTTCGATTTCTCAATGGAAGTCTAGTGCAAAGGAGACTGGTTTCTATAGCAATAGCCTGAGGAAAATGAAAGTCAAACACATGTCTTAACTCCGGGCTGGGTGGGTGTGGGCTGTGTGAGCTAGTCTGTCAGGCACAAATCTAACAGAACCAAGTCCAGTAAAAGGCTATTCCAACAAAAAGTGTATTATCTCAAAGTGCACATTTTTATTTAATTAGGGGCAAAACAGAATAGGTCAATAATGATGACTTATTACTTCCTTTATATGGCACAATTACAATAAATCATCATTGACCATTAGGAAAAGAGACATATAAATTTTACTTTGGAGCCAGAAAAAATTCCATTATTCATGTTGTAAGAGCAGAATTTTCAGTCCTACTTTGGCAATTCCTATTCAATCACTGAGTTTTGGAGTGCTGAAGACCACCCTATTACTTGACAGTTCCCACCGAATTGCTCCTGGAACAGTGCAAATACCCTCTCTGGGATTTCCAAATCATGTTTCTCCATTGCAACTCTGCCCCCTTTGGATCCTCATGGATGGCAGTTCTCACCAATGGGACAATTTGCAAAGGATTCAGATATCTAGACATTAACTGTCCCAAATGGGTCCATCCTCAGAGTCACTAAAGTATGGATTTGTCATTGGAGTCATAGACAGCTGTACGATTCCTGAATATTCCTTTGAATCCAAGATAACCCTGGGGACTGGGATGAATTTCATCGTTTATTGAATAAATTTTTCCCAGGAGTCTTTATGTCAATTAAAGCACCTTTGTGGTCTGCAACTCAGCCTTCATCTCTAAGTGAGATCAATGGTTGCTAGAGTTTCAGCTCACCCTCCCCAGTCCCAAAAGCAAAGTCAATTTCAGACAGACACCAAAATTTAATTCTGAAGATTTCCCTTATTCCAATCATTCCCCTAATTCAGAGTTATTAGCTAAAACTTGGTCCTAACTTAGGAAAATGCTAGATTGAATCATCATGAGTTAGACTGCAGCTTCACTGCTGTGTTCAGGACCATTATAAGACTCAAAAATCTGCATATTAACATACTGATGGGTTGCAGGAACTAGATTAGAAAATGCTTAAGTAATTGGATGGAGTCTGCCTTGCAAGGCTTACTCAAGAATCAATGAAAACAGATCACCCAATATTCCTATCTCAGTAATTCCATCCACTTCTCCCTTCATGAATCTGTTCAAAAACTACATGCTCAGAGAATGTATATCAGGTTCCCCAAACTGAATTAATTTCATAAGCTCTTTGAAAATAAATTGGATTTAACAAGGCTGTAGCTTTGGAGATGTATGGTTGATATAAATCAAGATAGGAGAAAGGTAAAGTTTATCTGATTTGATTTAGCAGCAATCTGATCCAGATGGCCACGCAGAGCTTAAAGATGTGGAAATCTACGATAGAAGAATGCGTAAACCCAAATGCAAATAATTCAGATACCTTATGCATTCAGTGACTTTGGTTTTAAATATAGATAAAAGGAGAGGTTAGGGAAGAGCATTAGGAAACTGAAATATCAGATGCTGCTGACAGTGTTATAATTACTAATTAAATTTGAAACAATGAAATTGAACCAGAGTTCATCATTTGAGCCTGGTTGGCCTAATGAGGTGAAAAGAGGTAATGATTATGATGTTAAACCTGAGGCATCCAAAGCAAGCAAAGCAATGAGACAATGGGGAGTAAAATGAATGTCTATTTGATTACTGTTCTTCCAGGTTTGTTGAAAATTCAGACGCACGGACCATACTGCCTCGCTCCTGTGGAAAGAATATATATTGGTTTTGCCTCTGAAGAACGAACGAGGGAACAAAGATGGCATTCCCTAGGGCGCTTCTTTGAGCAACTTTGAAGGCTCGGGGATGGAGGATTTGCAACAGGTAAGGGGGAAAACAGGTCTGCCTGCTTCTGATTGACCCTGCCCTTTCCACATCAGAATGTAGGGTGGGCCAGAGGAGAAAATACACGGGCCACCATTCACAAGCTTTGCTGTAGAGAGCACAAACAGCTGTTCGGCTCAAGTATAGCAGCTTACTACAGAGACCTCGGTGAGTTTGGAGGCTTTGGGGACCCTGTTTTTTGGCAAGAGTGAGAGAGAGAGAGCTCCACTGAACAAAGGTGGAGCTGGAAAAAGGGACAGTGGGAGAGAATAAATTTGAAAGCAGAAAAAGAGGTAAGTGGTGAGGAAGGTTTCAGGTACCTGTTTGACCTACATAGTTTGGCTCCATCTACTTGCCCAAATCCCTCTCTCCCTGCATCCCATCTCTATCCTCTTCTGTTTCCTCCTCTTAAAAGGCTGCTAGAGATCTAAGTATCCGAGGCTTCCAGAACATTCAGAGTTATCCTCAAATTAAGGTGGCCAGGAACTATGATTTGAGTAGATTGTCACACTTGTTGGGGATTGATCTTCCCACATGAAAAGAGATTGTGCGCTCCTCTATATGATGGTGAGTTCTCTTTTGGCAAAGCTTCTTTAGTCTTTTCTCAAGAGATTAGCTGTCCTCAGTAGGCTCTCAATAGTTGCCATTGTTTCTACTCCTACAGGCCTAAGTCAGAAGCGATTAAAAGTTCCTCTTTAGATCAAGATTGTAACATAAAATTTTTTAATCGTGGCAGAAATGATGGTTACTGAGGTGGTGGTGGTTGTTGGGACCTCTGAATATGGTGAGAAAGAAAGAGTCCACTTATTCACCAGTGGCAGGAGTAACAACCACCATTTCTTCCATGGCTGATCTCACTGTTCCCCCCTCCACTGCTCAGCACAAATACTCTGCTTGGCTGAATTTTCAGTAGGCTGGCAGGAGAAATGGATTCTAGCTCTCCATCCCGGATAGAAATGCCACGACCAAGGGTGGCGGTAATAGAGAAGTGAGTTCCTCCCTCACTCTGTCCCTATCTTTCTCTCTCTTTATAATTTCCCCTCCCTCTGCCGCTTCATTGCCTCAATGACTGAGAGGTCCAGCCCCAACTCTAGCTCAGAAAGGGACCCTTAATATATCCTGCCTTGAGCCTATCACGTAGAGACAAAACCCCACCACGTGTAACAATACTGCTTAAATTCATTCATTCAGTAGTATTTATTGAGCGCTTATTATGTGCAGAGCACTGTACTAAGCACTTGGAATGGACAATTCGGCGACAGAGACAATCCCTGCCCAATGACGGGCTCACAGTCTAAACGGGGGAGAGAATCTCCCTTGGATCTCCTTGTTTCCTTGTCTTTCCCTCTTGACATTCCACTAGATTGCCATCTCCTTGTGGACAGGGGTTGTGTCTCCTAACTCTTTAGTATTGTATTCTCCCAAGCACCTAGTACAGTGCTGTACACATAGTAAGCACCAAAGATAGATTGATTGCCATTCCCTTTCCTGTCTGTTTCCTTTTCCTATCTCCCCATCCTCTTTTCCTCTCCCTTTCCCCTTTCCCTTTATCCTATTCTCTCTCTATCTCTCTCTCTCTCTCACACATACACACTCCCTCCATAATCCTGCTCCCATTAGTCTCCATCCTTGTGCTGCCTAAAGAGACTAGATTACCAAGAAAATTTAGGTAAAAGGGTGTAAAAAGTGGAGGCGATATGTATTAAGCTGATTTTAGTCCCAAAGTCTTTACTTGTTTACGCAGAGATTCAGGCCTGCTCTCCGATATTTATTAGGTTCCACGATAGATAGTCCTGTCAGGAATGATGGATGAGTCCTGGTCGCAAGGCCTCAGGACCCAGGTCTGATGATTCCCAGAGCAGTGCTCTTTCTCTTGGACCAACAGCAGGGCTATTATATCCTCCACCTATATTTCCTAGAAGTTGGCTCCCTAATTTACTTTAAGTCCTGGGCAATTGCGCCAAGGCTAATTTTCTTGACTGACCTCCGATCTGGCCTGGGAACCTGAATAATCATCTGTTTTCTTGGCCTTGAGAGTGTTTGATAAATTGCTCCTGCCTTCTCCACTCTCTGGAACTCCTTCTCTCCTGTCTTCCCTCCACACCTTCAAAGCACTTCTAAAATAATCTACCTCCTCCAGGGGCACTCTCTGATTATTCCCAACTTCCTAATCATTTCATTCCATCAGCAGCTTCAACTCTACATGATGTCTGTTATCTGTTTGGGTGTGTATTTTTGTTTTTGTCATCTGTATCTGTGTTCTTACTCTTTTATGCATGGTATATTTGGCGATTTATATCTGTTGGTTTCCCCCCCATTAGACTGCAAATTCTAAGGAGCCTGGGACTGGCTATTTTTATTTCTTTGTTGGTTGGTTTCCAGGCCTCTGCTCGATAAAAGTCACCAGATGATGATGGTGTTATATTCCCTCGCCTAATCGTAAAATGCAGAGAGTCTGGTAAAGAGAACCAATGTTTGTTAAATTAATCTGCAGACCCTTATCCCTGAGTCCCTAAATGCTTGATAAACTTAAGTATATTTCAAGAAAAACTGCTGCGGAGCAAATTCTGTCTTCCAAGGGCCATGATCTTACCTGTGGTAGTGACTCTGGCAGGGGCCTAGGAGTGCTGAATAACTGATATTTAACTCTGTGGCTTGGGATCCTTCTCTCTAGAGAGTGGACGCAAATTCCTCTGTCTTCATGGTTTCTGTGTGCTAGATGCTGGGATGCCAAAGAAATGTTTAATTGGCTTATGGACGGTATTTTCCTTGAAGCATAACTCCCCTGCTGTTTCTGCCGACATGGAACCTCATAGTACAGAATACCAAATGTCCAAGCTTTAGGTGGAACTATTAACTTCACAACTTCTCCACTTGGGAATCTCCCCAGGCCCCACATCTTAGAGGGCTCCATCTCTCTTCTCCCTTGCCACAAACAGACTATGGAATTCATGATGATAATTATTATTATTATGGTAATTGTTAAGCACTAACTGTGTTCCAGGCAGTACTGTTCTAAGCACTGGAGTAGCTAGAAGTTAATACGTTTGGACACAGTCCCAGTTCCACATAGAGCTAACACTCGTCCCCATTTTACAGATGAGGTAACTGAAGTACAGATAAGTTAAGGGACTTGCCCAAGGTCACACAACAGAAGTGGTGGAGCCGGAATTAGAACCCAGGTCCTTCTGACTCCCAGGCCTGTGCTCTATCCTCTAAGCCACACTGCTTCTCAAACTCAGTGGTCATGATCTTCTATGGTTTTCTGTTGAGAAAAAGAAGGGAGGGTTTTTAGTTAATTTTAGAATTTTCATTAAGCAATCATTTATTGAGTGTTTACTGTGTGCAGACCACTGTACTAACTGCTTGGGAGAGTACAATATAACAACTTAACAGAGATGGTAGACATATTCCCTGCCCACTGCTCACATTTGTTAAACATTTACTTTCCTGCCCACAGCGAGCTTATTAGGTCGATGGACACTGCAATAATAATCATGCTAATGATGGCATTTGTTAAGCATTTAGTATGTACCAAGCACAGTGCTAAGTACAATGTAAGGAGGATCATGATCTAATGGAAAGAGTGTGGGGCTTGGAATCAGAGGACCTGGGTTCTAATCCCAGACCTGACACTTGCCTGCTTTGTGACCTTGGGCAAGTCACTTAACTTCTCTGTGCCTCAGTTTCCTCATCTAAAAAATGAGACTTCAGTATCTCTGTTCCCACTCTTGTGTTTGACTCCTAATAAGTGCTTAATAGGTATCACAGTTATTATTATTATTACTGGGGCAGTTACAGGATAATACAGGATCAGGCACGGTCCCTGTACCACACGGGGCTCACCACATAAGAGATGGGAAAAGCAATCTCCTTGTGGACAGGGATCTCATCTACCAACTCTGTCCTATTATACTATCGTGGCTCAGTGGAAAGAGCACGGGCTTTGGAGTCAAAGATCATGGGTTCAAATCCCAGCTCTGCCACTTTGTCAGCTGTGTGACTGTGGGCAAGTCACTTAACTTCTCTGTGCCTCAGTTACCTCATCTGTAAAATGGGGATTAAGACTGTGAGCCCCACGTGGGACAACCTGATTCCCTTGTGTCTACCCCAGCGCTTAGAACAGTGCTCTGCACATACTAAGCGCTTAACAAATACCAACATTATCATTATTATTATTAAATGCTCTACATAGAGTAAGTGTTCAAATAATACTACTGTTTGAATGGAACAAGTATTTTATCTTCATTTGACAGATGAAACTCAAATACCAAAAGGTTAGGTAACTTGCTCAAGATTGACAGGCCAGTGACAGCAGAGATTAGAACCCAGGTCCTGTGACTCCCAGCCCCTTACTCGTTTCCTGAAACCATGCTGCCCCTTCTGTCTGGCTGGTATTCGAGTGACCCAAACAGAAAATGGGCGGCTTGTGCTAAGAGCACAGTGTTTGCCTGTGGTCCGGCCAAAAGCCATGACAGGCCTGTGCTCTTGACTGAGACACAGCCCCAGACAACAGCGACGTAGCTTGGTTTAGCAGCCTCGCTGCTTACCTAAAAAGCGGGAATGCCCCATGGCTTTAACTTCAAAAGCGTGTCTGCCACTTCGGGCTCTGGACCTCTAACTTTAGCCTGTATGTGCCAGCACCTGGCCAGCCGAGGAATTGCACACTCTCTGTCCTATCTCTGATGTGCTTTTGGAAAATACAGCTTGGAAACGGGGAGGAATCCGTCAGGTCATCTGTTGAGAGCTTGGCCTTTCAGCCAGAAACGGGAGCGCGTCTCAGGATATACTGTGTTAACAGTGTTTCTACTGTTGTGAAGAGTGCCCTGGTAGGGCAAGGAGGACATTGAGGTTGTGTCTCACTGGGAAGAAATTAATATTCATGATGACTCGCATCCTCTAAGGGGTAAATACATTTTTCATTCGGACAGTTATGAAAGTGCTCAACCAGCTCTGCCAGGGCGAACGTCTACTGCTTCTTAGAATGTTAAAAGAACCGGGTCTCCAGCTCACTCCTTAAAAAGGTCCCTGCGTGATGAACGTGCTGAGCAATAAACGCTTGCGGCGTAAGGGACAAAGGAATGAGTCTTTGGGGGAGTTTAGTTTCCCTCATCAGGCCAAATAATAATGGATCAAAGGTATGGGGAACTTGGAAAACTGGTGTAGTCAACTGATAGAGCCTATATACCATAAGCTACTGTTGGACGGGGAACGTGTCTACCAATTCTGTTGTATTGTGCACTCTCGAGTGCTCAGTACAGTGCTCTGCACACAGAAAATTGGTGGATTGTTGATAACGATGATGATGATGGAATTTGTTGAGTGTTTAGTATGTAGAGCGGCAGCATGGCTTAGTGGAAAAAGCACAGGCTTGGGAGTCAGAGATCGCGGGTTCTAATCCCGGCTCCGCCACTTGTCAGCTGTGTGACTTTGGGCAAGTCACTTAACTTCTCTGTGCCTCAGTTACCTCATCTGGAAAATGGGGATTAAGACTGTGAGCCCCACGTGGGGCAACCTGATTACCTTGTATCTACCCCAGTGCTTAGAAAAGTGCTTGGCACATAGTAAGTGCTTAACAAATACCAGCATTATTATTATTATTCCAGGCACCAATTTAAGTTCTGCGATAGTACAAGCTCATCAGGCTGGACATAGTCCGTGTCCCACAAGGGGCTCCCAGCAGTGAATCCCCATTTTACAGGTGAGGGAACTGAGGCACAGAGAAGCTAAGTGACTTGCCCGAGGTCATACAGCCAAGTGACAGAGGCAAAATTCGAACCCAGGTCCTTCTGACTTCCAGGCCGTGTTCATTCATGCAATCATATTTATTGAGCGAGTACAGTTCATTCTGTCCACTAGCAATGCTGCTTTTCACAAATTGATTGACTGGAGTCTAAACTCCATAATACACTTGGGGGAGGATACTGGAAGGGACAATTGGAAGGGGAAGCAGTGCGGCTCAGCGCGGCTCAGTGGAAAGAGCCTGGGCTTCGGAGTCAGAGGTCATGGGTTCGACTCCCGGCTTTGCCACTTGTCAGCTGTGTGACTGTGGGCAAGTCACTTAACTTCTCTGTGCCTCAGTTACCTCATCTATAAAATGGGGATCAACTGTGAGCCTCACGTGGGACAACCTGATTACCCTATATCTCCCCCAGTGCTTAGAACAGTGCTCTGCACATAGTAAGCGCTTAACAAATACCAACATTATTATTATTATTACAACCTATTCCTAACATAAATGTTTAATCACAAATGCCCAGAACATGGGAAATAAGCAGGAGGAATTGTAAATGTCAGTTAAAGACTGCAGCTACAATGGAACCAGAATCTATGGTGCCATGTGTAAATGCTTATGACTGGAATGATCGGCGAGAAGATTGTCGGTTAATTCCGGAAGATTATCTGGGAAAAAGGGAGATGATGTAGCTCTGAATATGTAGAATCTCTTCACGGGTTCAGGTGCTCAGGAAACAGAAGGAAGCCCGTGGGTAGAAGGACAAGACTAAAGCAGGAGGGGAAAATATAAAGGTGATGCCCTTTCTGGTAATAGTCTATATTAGACCTTGAAACCAAAGTAGATATTGGGTCAAGTGATAGAGACTTTAACTTGCAAGATATTTGCTGGAGAACAATTGTCACCCAAGTTTTGGAATTGTACCAGAAACAATTTTCTAGTGAAGAAAACAGAGGCACTAATGCTTAGAACAGTGCTTGGCACATAGTAGCGCTTAACAAATACCATCATTATTTTTGGTGCAGTGTTTAGTAACAAGGAAAATCAGGCAAAGGTTTAAAGGGAGATAGAAGCCTGGGGGGAAGGAATCCCAAGACAGCTGTGCAGATGAAAATCAATCAATCATATCTATTGAGTGCTTACAGTGTGCAGAGCACTGTACTAAGCTTTGGGAGAGTACAATAATGCAACAAGTTTGGTAGATATGTTACCTATTCACAATGAGCTTACAGTCTAGAGGAAAGTGAAACTGTGCACAGTTGTAATTCCTAGAGTTCATTTTCTTGAACAGTCTCAGGGCATTACTGAGAAAGACACAATGTGAAAAATCCCACTCTGCTTGCTGTATGACCTTGAGCAAGTCACTTCACTTGTTTGTGCCTCAGTTATCTCATCTGTAAGAGGAGTAAATCCTCTTCCTTCCTACTTATACTATGAGCACGATGTGGACAGGGTCAGTGTCCAAACTGATGAACTTGTATCTACTTCTCTACGAGAAGCAGCGTGGCTCAGTGGAAAGAGCCCGGGCTTGGGAGTCAGAGGTCATGGGTTCAAATCCCGGCTCTGCCGTTTGTCAGCTGTGTGACTTTGGGCAAGTCACTTAACTTCTCTGGGCCTCAGTTAACCCATCTGTAAAATGGGGATGAAGACTGTGTGCCCCACGTGGGACAACCTGATTACCCTGTATCTACCCCAGCTCTTAGAACAGTGCTCTGCATGTAGTAAGCGCTTAACAAATACCAACATTATTATTATAACTCCAGTGCTTAAAAAAGTGCTTAGCACATAGTAAGCATTTGTGGGCAGGGAATGTGTTTGCTAATTCTCTTGAACTGTGCTCTCACAAGCGCTTAGTATAGTGCAGTAAGGAAAGTGAAGCACTGAGAAGTTAAATGACTTGCCCAAGGTCACCCAACAGACAAGTGGCAGAGCCAGGATTAGAATCCAGGTCCTCTGATTCCCAGGCCTATGCTCTTTCCACTAGACCACCCTGCTTCTTTATAAAATATCCAATGTGAATAGTTGAGCAGAGCAAGTTCAATTTTCAAGAGCCTGGAAAGTCAAACTAGAAGAGTTAAAGAATACTGAGGGTATGCATACAAAACTGAATGCATTTTCTTTAGTAGAGTCCAAACATGTGGCATCCCAGGGCATATAAGAATTTGGCAGGTATTTTCATATGGCCATTAGCCATTAATTTTGAAGACTTGTGCTTGGCAGGAGAAGTTGCTGAGGACTGGAGAAAGAGTCAACGTTATATCTATCTTTGAAAAGGAAAAGGTAATTACAAGGCAGTCACTTTAACACTAATTTCTGGGAATAAAACATAAAGTTAGAAGGGGGTCAGTGACATAACGAACAAGGCTTTGGGAAGAACAAATCATGCCAGAACAATTCAAGTTCCTCCTGTGATAGAGCGACAATACACAGATCAGGGGGGAACCATAAATGTAATTTAGTTAGACTTCAGTGAGGCTTCTGATTCCATCTCAGATGACATTTGCCTTGACAGACTTGGAAAAGGATTGTCTTGAACATCCACCATACAGAAGGCGGTCAACCAACTCACTGCCAAAAACAGTTTAAATTGGAAAGGTGGGGAAGAAGGGGAGTCTTATGTATCCCACAGGTCTCAGTCCTGGCTATCCACATCAGGGTTGATGGGGTGGTAAGACCAGTGTGACAGGGGTTAGGAAGACCTCTTGGAGGAGGTGAATTCTTGGGAGGGTTATTTCAAAAAGGGATGGATGGGGTTTGGTGGAGCTGGGGAGGAAAAGGAGATCCGTGCTAGGGACAAGGCACGTAAGCAAGAAGTTGGAGACAGGGAAGCACTTGTGAGGCTCAGACTCTGTCTGGACTATGAGCTGTTTGTGGGCAGGCATCGTATTTACTTCCTCTATTGCATTGTTCTCCCCTTCACACTTAATACAGTGCTCCACACATCTCAAGTGTCCTATAAATACAAATACTCCATAATTATTATCACTATAACAGTAATTTTTATTGATGTGTGTCTAGACTGTAAACTCACTTTGGGTAGGGAATGTGTCTACCAACTCTGTTATGATCTACTCTCCCAAGCAATTAATATAGTGCTCAGCATGCTGTAAGCCCTCAGTAAATACGATTAATCGAGGAGCTGGGGTGTAGTAGGAGAAGAGAGCAGATAATAATCAATTGATCGGTTAGTTAGAAAGTTCTCTTGGGAGAACTCTATATACATACAGGCGGGAAGTGCCAAGTTCTGTAGCTGCAAGGTGGCAGGACAACTCTGCCAACTCTCTAGATCTATGGTCTGGACCGGGCCACACACGGCTGTCGTCCTTGGCTTGTTGCTCTTCCATGACGTAGTGGCTAGAGTCCGGGCCCGGGAGTCAGAAGGTCGTGGATTCTCATCCCGGCTCCGCCGCTCGTCTGCATGACCTTGGGTGAGTCATTTCACTTCTCTGGGCCTCAGTTCACTTGTCTGCAAAATGGGGATGGAGACCGTGAGCCCCATCTGGGACAGGGACTTTCTATTCTGCTCTGCCTGTATCCACCCATGACCTTTGGACTCCCATGCCCGTGCTCTACCCATTAGGTTGTGCCGCTTCTCTAGTGAGGATAGAAAGATGTATTTTCAAATTCTTTTGGAACGACAGAAAAAAAAATGTATGGCTTTACTAAAGAGTGCCTCTTGTTCATTTTCCTCATCTAGTTTTCAACTACTCAAAAAGGTTCTCTTCTTTCCCAGTATCAGGTTTATTGATTTGGCTTCCTTTTTGCCTCCTAGAGCCCCTTTGTAGACATTTTTCTTGTGAATGGGCTTGTATGTGGCTTGATTATACTCATTCACATATAGTTTTATTTAATCTTTCAATTCTTTGCAAATTGTTCTGAATACAACTAGGCAACATTTTCGGCGTGGAAATGTTAGTGGACAGAGTACGGGCTTGGGAGTCAGAGGACATGGGTTCTAATCCCGGCTCCTCTACTTGTTTGCTTTGTGACCTTGGGCAAGCCACTTAACTTCTCTGTGCCTCAGTTGCCTCATCTGTAAGATGGGGATTAAGACTGTGAGTCCCATGTTGGACAACCTGATTGCCTTGTGTTTACCCCAGCGCTTAGAACAGTGCTTGGCACATAGTAAGCGCTTAACAAATACCCCATAATTATTATTATTACTATAACAGTTATTTATATTGATGTCTGTCTAGACTGTAGTAAGTCCATTAATAATGTTGGCATTTGTTAACCGCTTACTATGTGCAGAGCACTGTTCTAAGCACTGAGGTAGACACAGGGGAATCAGATTGTCCCACGTGGGGCTCACAGTGTTAATCCCCATTTTACAGATGAGGTAACTGAGGCACAGAGAAGTTAAGTGACTTGCCCACAGTCACACAGCTGACAAGTGGTAAAGCCGGGATTCGAACCCATGACCTCTGACTCCAAAGCACACTGCTTCTCTAAGCCCATTGTGGGCAGGGAATATGTTTACCAACTCTTTTATGATGTACTCTCCCAAGCATTTAATATAGTGCTCAGTATGCTGCAAGGACTCAGTAAATATGATTGAGGAGCTGGGGTGTAGTAGGAGAAAAGAGCAGATAGATGAGGGAAACACAGGGGATAGAGAGCTTTGCATCTATCTGGGAAGCAACACTATGTCTTTTAAAGAAAACAAACTACAACCAAAGGATTCCCATGGGCTACTGGAAAGCAGGACTCCATTGCCAGTGTGATAATTGGCCTGCAGTATTTCCGCAGAGCCTGACACGGGCTCAAAAGAATCATGTCCACAAGGCTTAGGATCAGCTACTAGTACTTTAAGGTGAATCTCTGACCCTCGGCACCAAAAGTCTCCCAGTGATCTGGCCAAATTACAACTGCTGATGAGTCAGTGCCCACCCCCAGCCTGTAAAACCCAAGGTCATTCAGAATCCTCATTAAAATTTCCTCAGTGCAGTGGCCTGCTGGAAAACCCTCCAACTCTGCAATACTGTCCCAAAGTGAAGTTGGCATTTTCCCAATGACAACCACATCCAGCTGCATCATGGTGGCAAGGAGACTTGAAATAGGGTGGCTAAGAGCAAGAGGATGGATGGTGTCCAAGAGCTTATTAGTCAGAACTTTTTCCTGACAAAATGTTAAAATATCTGTGACATTTATTAAGTGCTTACTATGGGCCATGCACTGTATTGAGCACTGGGGTAGATACAGGGTAATCAACTGCCACTTAGGGCTCACAGTATAATAAATAGGAGGGAGCACAGGTATTGAATCCCCATTTTGCAGATAGGGGAACTGAGGCCCAGTGAAGTGACTTGCCTAAGGTCACTGATCAGACAAGTGGCAGAGCCAGGTTTAGAACCCAGGTCCTCCAACTCCCAGGTCCACGTTCTTTCCATAAGGCCATGCTATGGAGAGACATTGATGGGCTGAGGGGAGACGGGACAGTCAAGAAAGAGGCCACGGTGTCTCATCCAGCATGGCCACAAAGGTCAAGAGGCCCCCAGATCAAGAAAGCAGGTTGAGGGTAGTGGAATGTAGGTTTGAAATCCACAGGAGAGGCTGAGGGGCACGACTCAGAATCCAGTGACCCAATGCAATCGATCATTGCTCAGAGCCAGTGACGGTGACGGAGGTAAAGTGCATTAGCTCCATTCAAAGAATAAAGCTCCCTGGCCTTTGGTCCAGATGGAAGGAATTCCCTCATCCCCCAGCATGCCCTGGGCTATTCAGGGCAGGGCTCAGATCTCAGGGCTTCCCTTAACAACCTTGACTACTGTTCCAGCTGCTGAAATGACAGCGAGCTGATGTGGCAGGCACAGTCACAAGCAGAGCTGTGCTGGCCCCAATCCTCCCTCAGCATCTGGAGTTGAATGTGGGTCAGAGAGGAGGTGAATCAGAACCCGACTTCACAGCTTGAAAAAATAGCTAATGTAGAGCCATTTCCTCACTTTAAACCCCATCACCAACCCTGCCTGGAGCTCACTGTTGATTAAGAACTAACAAAAATACTGGATCTCTCTCTATCCCTTTTCCTTTCATCTCTTTCTGCAAATCCCTGTCACTTTCCACCTATCCCCGGAAGTCCCTCAATTCTTCTCTTGGTCTTCAGATCCAGATCCTATTTCCATTTACCTTTCTAGGCTTACTGTCCCTCCGTAGCTCTGACTTCCTGTCCCTCAAACCTCTGACCCCTTGTTTCCCTGTGCTCCTTTTCATTTTCCCTTCTCAGCCTCAGCCTCCTTTCCCTCCACCATTCAATTCTTTTTTCCTCTTTATTGCTGTAACTCTTTGTTCCTCTACTTTTTAAAAGACTTTAAAGCCGTTTCTCCTCTACTCATCCCTTTTCTTTTTTCATCCTTACTCTCACATTGTTTTTACTCTCTCCCCACTCCTTCCTTCATTCTTTTTTTTGGTATTTGGCATTTTTCTTCCTAGCTGTAAAGCACTGTTCTCAGCATGGAGTAGATACAAGGAAATCAGGTTGGACATAGTCCCACATAGGACTCAGAGATTGAATCAGAGGGAAGAGGATTTAATCCCCATTTTACAGATGAGGTAAATGTAGCACAGAGAAGTTAAGTGACTTGTCCGTGGACTCACGGCTGGGATTAGAACCCAGGACCTCTGACTTCCAGGCCCATGCTATTTCCACTAGGCCATCCTGCTTCTACATTCTCTCTTCCTTTAAATCCTTCTCACATACTCACCCCATATCCCTCGCTGTTTCATTCTCTCCGACCCCCTTTCTGTCTCCCTTTTCTGCTTCTTGGCATTCCCCGGATGATTCCTCCTCTTCCTTTGGCACTCCTGACCCAAGATGTTTTCCCCCCCCCACAGCTCCCTGGCCTCTGTCCTATGAGCACCCTTGACTCTTGCTGGTGTTCCTAGATCATTTTTCTCCTTGGTAGCTGGAGGAGATAGAACAGAGAGAAGGATGCCCCAGTAGTAAAGGGAGTCACTAAGACTACCAGGGCCAACCAATTAGAGTTGGGTTGACACGGTCACAGGAACCCTGCAGGGAGCCTTGAAACAATCACACATGTGCATACGCCCATGCGCATGCACACACATACAAACACACACACACACACACACACACTTCTCTTTACCACTGTCACTCTCTCTTTCACTCTTTCTCTGTTTATACATATGCACTGCATATTCTTTTCCAGTCTACCTCTCCTCTGACATCATGACAAGTCAGGGAGCCTCAGCGTACCGGCCAGCCTGAAAAACCAGGGCAAAATCAATCCGTCCCTTGCAAAGGAGAAACTGAGATTAGTGCAATAACAACTTCCCTGGCCACCAATCCCAGATGAGAAAGGGCCCCAAGGGGATTCTATCAGTTTAGTGATTTCCTGGAGCCCTGGCCCCGAGTCTGTAAAACGGAGCCAACAATTCACAGCCGCCCAGCCTGCCCTTTCAAAGTTAATCTGTTTCCAATCTCACAAGAGCCGCAGAATTATTCCAGGATTGGGTTGAAGTGGAAACAGGTGCCCCCGCCCTGCATTTCCAAGAGGGCTTGGTTGTTCACCCATTCCATGGGCCTGGTGCAGACCCGTATGCTTCCCTGCATTGGGATCTCTATCCGGGGCTGCCCTCTATCCTGGTTCTTGGGCTTGAACAATAGCAGCTTGGATTCGCCCAGTTAGCCCCTCTCCACGGCACCATGGTCCAGAGTTCAGCCAGAACCTTAGGTTATGATTCAGCGACAGCTGGGTCCAGTCTAGGCTGACAGAGTTGGACTTTCTCCAAGAGGACTAGATTTTCTCTGAATGACAGTGAGATCCCTCCGGTGGGCAGGGGGTGTCCTGGCAGGAAGATGTGTTGCTGCCTAGATAAAGGCAGGAAAGGGAAACTGAGACAGAGAGAGACTCCCACCCCATTGTCCTCACTCCAGCTTTGCTTTCACCCTGTGGGAGCTAAAGTTGGCACTGTATGTCAGGGCTGCAAAATTTTCAGACTCTTTTTTTATGGTATTTGTTAAGCGTGGCTCAGTGGAAAGAGCCCGGGCTTGGGAGTCAGAGGTCATGGGTTCTAATCCTGACTCTGCCACTTGTCAGCTGTGTGACTCTGGGCAAGTCACTTAACTTCTCTGGGTCTCAGTTACGTCATCTGTAAAATGGGATTGAGACTGTGAGCCCCACGTGGGACAGTCAGTGACTGTGTCCAACCCAAACTGCTTGTATCCACCCCAGCGCTTAATACAATGCCTGGCACATAGTTAAGCGCTTAACAAATACCCTTATTATTATTATTATTATTAAGTGCTTACTATGTGCCTGGCAATGTATTAAGCGCTGGGTTAGATACATACTAATCAGGTTGGAAACAGTTCACGTCCCATACTGTAAACTTTTTGTGGACAGGGATATGTCTGTTTATTGTTACATTGTATGTTCCAAAGTGCTTAGTACAGTGCTCTGCACACAATAAGTGCTCAATAAATATGATTGAATGAATGAATGAATGAACATCTTAACCCCTAGTTTACAGATGAGGTAACTGAGGCACAGAGAAGTTAAGTGACTTGCCCAAGGTCACCAGGTAGACATGGTGGAGATGGGATTAGAACTGAGGTCCTTCTAACACATTAGGTCCATGCTATACCTAGGTCCATGCTCTATCCACTAGGCCATGATGCTTCTCTAGGTGAGGTCTTATTCCCCCTCCATTCATGCTCCCCAAATCACCTCCATAGTCACCCATACAGCAGGTCTTTGGCAAGGAAAAGGAAGCTTCCAGCCTTGGGCTGGGAAATCTCCTTAGGTGGGTGAGGAGCCTGGTCTGCAGGAATGGAATCCTGGACACAGGACTCTGCTCCAGGGACTGTCTCTATCTGTTGCCAATTTGTACATTCCAAGTGCTTAGTACAGTGCTCTGCACATAGTAAGTGCTCAATAAATACTATTGAATGAATGAATGCTCCAGGCCCTCTAAACTACTGCTTAGACCAGATAGAACTCTGGCCTGGATGGGTCCAGCCTTACTGGTGCCTGTACTGACTGTACTGGCCTAGTGCTAACCCTGGATTTGAGTTCCAAGCGGAAACAATCCTCATGAAGATAGAAATTTGTTGACTGGACCTGTCTTCCAGATCATACCGCTAGCTTCAACCCTAACCTCTTTCTCAGCATCTCCAATTCCTCCATCCCTATAGCACAAGCTGACAGCAGTGCATTTGGTGACAGGATCACTGGGATCAATATTTATGGAGCACATACAGTGTGTAGGGTACTGTACTAGGCACTTGGAAACATGCAGTATAAAAGAACACATGACCCTTGGTCTCTAAAAGCTTGCAACTTAAAGGGAGCTTACAATCTAAGTGGGCAAGAAAGTCTGGCCACTGTGGCTACCAAATCTGTCCTATCTATTTGGAGGTCGTGGACTAACTGTGGTCGCTAAAAATAATAATGTTGGTATTTGTTAAGCGATTACTATGTGCAGAGCAGTATTCTAAGCACTGGGGTAGACACAGGGGAATCAGGTTGTCCCACGTGGGGCTCACAGTCTTAACCCCCATTTTACAGATGAGGTAACTGAGGCACAGAAAAGTTAAGTGACTTGCCCACAGTCACACAGCTGACAAGTGGCAGAGCCGGGATTCGAACCCATGACCTCTGACTCCAAAGCCCGTGCTCTTTCCACTGAGCCACACTGTAAAAGGTTTCATGCCCAGCAGTGGTCTGGTGATACTTCTTCCAGCAATTACCAGCTGGAATGAGCTGGGTCAGACACCTCGGCCTGTTAGAAGAGGTGAAAGGTCAGCATGCTCCTAAGAGGGGCACCAGCACCAGCGATGATCCCGAATCACCTCTTAAGTTCCACCTCTGGAAGACCGTAAACTCCCTGGGGATAGGAAACATACCTAACAAATCTGTTAATATCTTACTTTTCCAGGCACTTAGAACAGTATTCAGCAAACAGTAAGCACTCAATAAATACCACTGATTGATTGATTCTCTGCATTTGAAAGGACAATCACAATCTTCCTATGGTGAGATCCTTTCTGAAAACACTTGCAAGGTTTACAAGGAAAAAAAAAAAGCAAAAACAAACCAACAGAAAATCTCAGGGAATACAACCAGAGGGAAAGAAAATTGTAGCTGAGGATAAAGGTCAAGTCTCTAGGGGCGGGCATTGGAGCTGCTCAGCAATTTGAAGAAAAATGCTGGAACTTGGCACAGCCACAATCCTGAACTAAGTCAGAAATGGCAGAAGGGTAACAAACTGAACTTCTCCCTCTAGGACAGAGAAAAGACAGGGAGGGGAGGGGAGGAAGAAGCCTATAGTGGACCTGCCCAACCAATTGCTGTCTTGCACTTTCATTTGAACCTTGAAAGATTTTTCTGACCTAGGCCTAATTCCATTTGTAAACTCAATGTGGGCAGGGAACGTGTCTACCAACTCTACTGTATTGTACTCTCCCAAGCGTTTAGTACAGTGCTCCATACAGAGTAAAGTGTTCAATAAATACCACTGATGATGATGATGATGATGTTGAATATGTAATTTTGATCTCAATTTTCCTCCTGCTCTTGAATACCCAATACAGAGATATTATCTGAATTCTCTGAATGATTCCTGAGAAGTTGTGCGGGTGCACTCTAGTGGTTGTACAGTAGGAATTAAAATGTACCTACTCTAATTCTTACAACAGTGTTTGCCACCTGTAAGTGCTTAACAATTACCATTAAAAGCAAGAAAAAGGAATGTGGAGGTCTTCCAACTAAAAACATGGTGGTGAAACTGCAGTCACTTTCATGGTTTGCATGGGTCAATAGAATAGGATTAGAAACTGCGTTCAGGATTCGGGGGAACATTTACAATGACCCTAAAATCATTCAATAGATTTTATGGTGTACTGATAATGTACAGAGCACTTGGGAGAGCACAGAAGAATTAATGGACAGGATCCCTGCCCTCAAGAAGTTTACAGCCTAGGAGGAGAAACAACTACTAAAATAAAGTACAGTAGGAGGAAGGAAAGAAGTATAGAACAATAGACAAAAAAACACTCTGAGGAGGGCAGTGGATGGTGAGTATCCAAATCCTTTGGTGATGTTGAAGTGTTGGAGCGGATAGGGTGTGGGAAGATGAGAGATTAATCAGAAAAGCCCTTCTGAGGGAGATGTGATTTTTGTAAGGATTTTGAAGATAGGGTGGGGAAGTAGTGGTCTGTTAGATGACAGCCAAAATGGAGGTCAAGAACAAGAAGTCAGAAGTGGGAGAGACATCCACCACTTATCACTTCAGTGCTCTTCTCCATTCCTATCCAAATTCATCAAATGGGTTGTCAAGAATTCCTATCCTCCTACTCCCTTCTTGACCCCAAACTATCTGGCTTCCACTTCCATCGCCCCCATGAGACCTCTCTCTCTCCAAGGTTACCATTGACCTCCTCCTTACCTAATATAATGCACTCTATTCTAATCCTCCTTGACTACTCAGAGGTCTTTGAGACTGTGGACCGCCGATTTTACCGATACAGTTCTTTTCTTGGTTTCCCTCTCACCTCCGTGGTGGATTCTTCTTAATCTCTTCCCCCAACTCTTCCTGTTATGCTATAGCTGAAATCATCCCTCAAGGCTCTGTTCTGAGTCCCTTTTCTTCTCACTTTATATTCACTCTTTTGAGGAGCTTATTCACTCTCATGGCTTTAACTTCTACCTCTATGTGGCTGATTCCCAAATCTGTCTCGCTAGTCCCAACCTCTTCTTGCAATCTCACTTTTCTTCCTGTCTTCAGAACATCTCCACATTGGTATGATGATAATGGTGTTCGTTAAGCGCTTACTATAAGTCAAGCACTGTTCTATGTTCTGGAGTGAATACAAGCTAATCAGGTTGGACACAGCCCCTGGCCCACATAAGCCCTCACAGTCTTAATTCCTATTTTCAGATGAGGTAACTGAGGCACAGAGAGATAAAGTGACTTGCCCAAGGTCACACAGCAGACAAGTGGCAGAGCTGGGATTAGAATCCAAGTCCTTCTGACTCCCAGGGCCATGTTCTATCCACTAGGCCATATCCCACTGTTGATGGACTAGAAGGCAGCTGAAGCACCAGGGGAGAAGCAGAAGTGAGAAGATAACACGAGGCACCCCTAGTTGAATGGCACAAGTTGACTGCTTTTTCAACATAGGAGAGCTGACCCTGAGCCCTCGGTAGATATGCTGAACTGTGTCCTTTCTGAATGAGAGAAGCAGATTCCATAACTGGCACTCTGAGCCTCTTAGGCTAAGCGCCTTCCACTGGAGAAGGTTGAGCTTCAGTCAAGTTTCCAATTTCAAGGAATTCCACGTGCAAGGGCCTGAAGCACTGGAGCCAAGCGGCTACAAATCTGAGAAAGAAACTCTGGAAAATATTAAAATTTGAGCCGGCACCAGGGTAACTGAAAACTCTTTTGAAGTGTCCAAACCTGTATAATTGATGGGGTTTATTTCTGTTCACGTAACTGCCCAAAGATTTCAGGACCGTTATGTTTACTTTGCAGTGGAAGGCCCATTGCGATCGTAGCAGGCATGGTTTCTGTTTAGTTTGACTGGAGAGAGAAAGGGAGAGGGATAGAGAGATATCATTGTAGGAACTGGCTTAGCAGTAGGCCAAGGCTCGGTATGCCCTGCCCTGGCAGCGCTGAACAGATGCTTCCGAATTCAGGACCGTGGCATATTTGCCTCCATTTCTATGAACCTGGCTACCCAATTCCACCCCTACCCCGGACAACAGGCTTGTCAGGAAGGAAAGGGTCCATTCACACACAACTGACTCTTGGAAGGCCCATCCCCTGGAGTAGTTGCACTATCAATCAATCAATCAATCACATTTTTTGAGTGCTTACTGTGTTCAAAGCACTGTACTAAGCTCTAGGGAGAGGACAATATAACAGAGTTGGTATACCCGTTCTTTGCCCACACCAAGCTTACAGTCTCAAGGGGAAGACAGACCTAAATACAAATAAGTAAATTACAGATATGTACATAAATGCAATGGGACTGAGGGAGTGGTGAATAAAAGGCGCAAATCCCAGGGCAGGGGCGACGCAGAAGGGAGTCAAAGAGGAAACAAGAGCTTAGTCGGGAAAAGCCTGTTGTCCCACCATGTACTCTGCAATCAGTTAATCAGTGGTGTTTATTGAGAGCATACTGTGTGCAGAGCACTGTACTCAGCACTTGGGAGAGTACAGTAGAAGAGAGTTGGTAGACATGTTCCCCACCAACAGTGAGGAGAAGTCCTTTAAGGTGTTGTATCCACTGCAGATGAAGCTCTCTCTCAATCCCTTCATGCGGCTTTGCCTGAATTTCTTATCACCTCATGGAGAACTATTTCATTTCAGCAGAGCTGTCATGAAGGGAGAAGTCCAAGTAAGCTCAGGCCTGGATGCTAGGCTAATAGATAAAACCAACATGTGTCATTTCTGAACTCAGGCCCAGCCTGGTCCTGTGTGGGTGTGGGAGCTTAATAATGCTATTTGATGTTGGCCTCCCTTTTGAAGTTTCACATTTTCTTCCAAATTGGAAACACTGATAAATTTCTGGATTTGAAAAGTCTGAAAAAAAACTAAGATCATCAAACCTTGGGCATATTGTCTTCATATGTGTAAGATTTTCAAACCACCCAGCCCTCGTTAGCAATAGATTATAAACGTCAACTGCATTTCCAGGGCTCAGCCAAGAGCGGAGCAGATTGTTATGGTAAGGGCTATCAAAGAGTCAGCTTGTGGCTGGGCCCAAGCAGAGAAAAAGGTTCAGCATTCATTGTGGACACTTTGATGGTATCTGATCAAGAAAAAACCAGGAAGAAGCTGTCACATTGTTTTGAACAGGCTCTGATTCATTTGTAAAATACATGCTACTTACCCTTTTTAAAAGTTAAAAAAAAATCTGTGCGATGGCGGTACTTACTTTCTCGTCGATTTCCTAAACATAGGTATTACAATTACTTTAAGAAACGATTTAACTTCTAACAATGGAAAATCTTTGAATGAAAATGCAATCCGTCAAAGATAAAAGATAAGTCTTGTCATTCAGGAAGAAAGGAAATGTATTATTACAGTAGAATTCACTTAACCCTTGGCTAGATCAGGAAGTTAAGACTCTAAAGCTGAATTCTCCAGCAGTATTTCTAGATAATCTAGTGTCCCTGGGTAGGAAGAACCACAATTTTTAAGGGGGTGTCGTGAAGGCTGGCGTTTTACGATTCTGCACTTAACCATCTTTCACTCTGTGGTCCGGCAAAGTAAAGTGACCAAGCTGATTTTTGAGGAGCTGCCCCAAACTATTTCCTTGATGTAGTTGGGTAAAGAACACCCCCAGATACTTGGCTCATTTGGGAATTCAGTGATTGCTACAATTCCTATACTGTAGCTATATATGCACCTTATAAATGACAAAGGGAAAACCAGTAAAATGTCTATTGGGCTGACATTTTTGCACTTGCTGCCAACTGTCTGCTTAAATAATAGAAACAGGAGAATTTTCCTGGAGGTTTAATTGTATTAGGATCATTGTGCTGGCCCGCTAAAGAAATGAATAAACAACAATTTCAGAGGGTTTTTCTTTTTCTTACCCTGGGGGTGTTCTGACACCAAACTAAACATTCTTTTGGATCCAAAATTGCCAATCCTTGCTATGGATTCCTGTCCAGAGCCTCTAAACCCCCTTTTGCTCTTCAGGTTGTTCTGGGTTATAATCATAGTTATCATTATTATGTTACTTGTTAAGTGCTTACTATGTGCCAAGCACTGTTCTAAGCACTGGGGAAGATAGAAGTCAATCAGGTTGGACACAGTCCCTGTCCCGCATGGAGCTCACACTCTTAATCTCCATTTTACAGATGAGGCCAAGAGCCAGTTCACAGTAGCTACCCCACATGCCATCCCACCACTCCCAAGAGCACTTTTGTAACTGTCTTCAAAGTCTGTTGTTTCCCCCACCAGGAATCTATTTTTCTGTCTTCCCCATTTAGAGTATAAGCTCCTTGATGGCAGGGTCTCGTCAACTCACTCTAGTTAGTCAAGAAACAACGTGATCTGGTGGATAGAACCTGGGCCTGGGAGTCAGAAGGACCTGGGTTCTAATTCTGGCTCCTCCACTAGACTGCTGAGTGACCTTGGGTAAGTCACTTCACTCCTCGGAGCCTCGTTACCTCATTTGTAAAATGGGAATTAATACTGTGAATCTCCTACAGGACATGGACTGTGTCAAACCTGATTAGCTCATAACTACCACAGTGCTTAGTCCAGTACCTGGCACATAGTAAGTGCTTAACAAATGCCATTAAAGAAAGAAAAAACCGCAAAATACCCTCTTGCATTTAGATCAGTATTCTGCGTGGGTAAGCACTCACTCATTAAATACTATTGATTAATTGATTGGACTAAGACCAAATTCCAACAAGCTGGCCCATTTATCTCTGATCTATAGAAGAGGACAATGACTTCCCTCATAAGAGGCCCAAAGCATTATCTTTCTTGGGGGAAATACGGAGGAGGTAGCTGGAACAACAGCAGCCCTCTCTCTATCACAGTTTCTACCTTCTCATCTAGATAGAATTCTGTTCAGAAGGCTATCAGCAATCAATCAATGGTATTTATTGGGCATGCAGAAATAAATTACAGGCAGGGTAAGTGACAGAGTATGGGGATATGTTCACAAATGTTGTGGGGATGGGGATGGAGTGTGTATCAAAGTGCTTGGTGCATTGGGAAAAAGCGTATGTGGAAACAGTGCATTTGGGAACCAGTGTATGCCTGGTGGTTAGAATATGAGCCTGAAAGGCCGAAGGACCTGTGTTCTAATCCCAGCTCAGCCACTTGTCTGCTATGTGACCTTGGGCAAGTCCCTTAATTTATCCGTGTCCCAGTTACCTCGTCTGTAAAATGGGGATTAAGAGTGTGAGCCCCATGTGAGACAGGGCATGTGTCCTACCTGATTAACCTGTATCTACCCCAGCACTCAGAACAGTGCTTGGCACATAGAAAGCACTTAACAAGTATGATAATTATTATTATTATTATTATTACAGTACAAAAGAGTAGGTTTAGATGATCCCTCTCCATGAGGAACTTGCAGTCTAGTTGGGGAGCCAGACATTAAGACAAGTTACAATTGGCTCTTTACATATGCCACTACTCTGGGGCACCTCTGTTCCCCCTTCCTCCACTCAATTGAAGGGCCTCTCCATTCTCTTCCCTGGTCCATGTGAACTCCATGCTGTCAAAGCTGTGGAATTTGGTGGCTGAAGTGATAGAATATGTGCCTGAAAGTCAGAAGAACCTGGGTTCTAATCCTAGCTCTGTGTGACCTTGGGCAAGCCACTTAACTTCTCTGTGCCTCAGTTATCTCATCAGTAAACCAGGGATTAAGACTGTGAGCCCACGTGGGACAGGGATTGCGTCCAGCCTGATTAGCGGATCTCCCCTTGAGCATAGTGCCTGCCACATAGTAAGCACTTAACAAATACCATTAAAAAGAATACAAACTTGAGTGTATAGGTGGTGCAGAATGGAGAGGAAATAGGGTGGGGAGATGAGAGATTAGTCAGAAAGCCTTCCTGGAGGGGGTATGACTTAAATGGTGCTTTGGAAATGGGAAAGGTAGTAGTTTGTTAGCTATGAATGTGGGGCAAGGGGAGAGTTCCAGGCAGGAGAGAGGACGTGAGCAATTGGGTAACAGCAAGGAAGATGAGAACAAGGCACAGTTATTAACTTGGTGTTAGAGGAGCTAAGTAGGTGAGCAGAGTAGAAGTAGAAGAGGAGTGAGAACAGGTAGGAGGAAGAAAGTTGAAACTTAAAGCCGAGGATGAGACATTTCTGCTCGATGTGAAGATGGATGGGTAACCAGTGGAGACTTTTGAGGAGTGGGGAGACATGCAGAGAACAATCTGTGGGAAAAATGATTCAGGCAGTGGAGTGGAGAGGTTCAAGGCTTTAAGTAGAGAGGGCAGCGAAGAGGCTGAGGTAGTTGATTTGTTGAGTCTTTGAACTAATGTAGACAGAGAGGAAGGGGCAGATTTTAGAGATATGGTAAAGGGAGAAACAACAGGATTTAGAGATTGACTGAATATGTGGGTTGAATGAAACAGATCAGTCAAGATAAGTGCCGAGGTTGCAAGTTTGATAGCGGGAAGATAGTGGTGTTGTCTGTGGGTTTGGGAAAGTCATAGGGAAGATGGTTTACTTGGAAAGGTGAGCAAGTTCTGTTTTAGATGTGTCAAGTTGGAATAGTCAACTGGACATCCAAGGGCCCTGAAGGAAGGAAGGAAAGCAGGAATAAATATAAGATTGCCAATTGCAAAGAAGGAGAGAGGTGAACTGGGGAACCATCTTGTATAAAGATGGCAATTGAAGCTGTGGGATTAAATGAGTTCTACTAGGGAGTGAGTGTAAATGGAGAATAAAAGGGACCCAGAGCTGAGCATTTAGTATTTTCAACTTTGATTTCCACAATTTCCATAATTACCTCAAAGAATGAAAAACACCCTCATACCTACTTCTCCTGAGGGCAAAATCCAGTGAAACATGTACTAAATAATAATAATAATGGTATTTGTTAAGCTCTTACTATGTGCCAAGCACTGTTCTAAGCCCTCGGGTAATCAGGTTGTTCCACGTGGGGTTCACATTCTTAATCCCCATTTTACAGTTTCACTGAGGAAACTGAGGCACAGGGAAGTTACACAGCTGTTAAGTGGCAGAGCCGGTATCAGAACCTATGACTTCTGACTCCCAAGCCCAGGCTCTTTCCACTAAACCACGCTGCTTCTCTACATGATCTAACCCTCCATTCCAAAAAGTTGCAGGAAAAAAAAACACCTGAGTTCCTCCAATTGGAGGGAGATTTTGCAATTCACAAAATTCCACAATAGATGGGCTCACTGGAGAAGGGATATTATCAAGAAAGGTTTAGATGAATTCACGAAGTCAAGGTCAGGAATGCTAGATGGTCAAGTCATAACCATAGGCTGAGTGGCCAGAAGGGTCACATAGCTGCTCCCAGTGCCTGGATGCCACTTGTCAGAGATGGGATTCTAGGCTCTATGGAGTATTCATCCATTTCATTCATTCAATCAATTGTACTAAGTGCTTACTGTGTGCAGAGCACTATGCTAAGCACTTGGGAAAGTACAGTACAACAATACAGTTACATTTCCTGTGGTTACATGATCTCATCAGAAGAGTGATAAGAAGCAGCTTGGCCTAGCAGATAGAGCATGGGCCAGGGAGTCAGAAGGACCTGGGTTCTAATCTCGGCTCTACCACTTTTCTGCTGTGTGGCCCTGGGCAAGTCACATAAATTTTCTGTGCCTCAGTTCCCTCATCTGTAAAATGGGGATTAAGACTGTGAGCCCTATACGGGATGGGGGCTGTGTCCAACCCAATTATCTTGTATCTACCCCAGTGCTTAGAACAGTGTCTGGCACATAGCCTTAACAAGCACCATTACTATATTATTATCATTATTACTTGTGCCACCTAGACTTCTGAATACAGACAGAAGTTTTACTAAAGTACAGTCAGTTTTCTTTCTATACAGCAGTAACTGTAATATGTGTAATTACACACGCACACGCAAAGACATATAAACATATGTATGCTGATAGAGAAGTAGAGCGGATCCATATACATATGTAGGTACGAATTAATGTGAAATCGGATTACAACCCCTTCCACAGCCAAGGCCATTTCATCTGGCTGAAGACCACGGCCCAAGGTAAAGATATACACAAAGGCCAAATACGTTCACCTCTTGCTTCCGCCCGATGAGTTTCTAGTCATCAGTCCTTGGCAACGAAAAGGAGACCGGAGAGTCTGAGACCAAGAAGGCCAGCCAGGCAAAATAGCAGACACAGAGGATCAAGGAACAGCAAAGATGACTGAGAAGAGTTCAGGGCAATCGTCAGGGCCCAGCCTGGTGACAAAGCAGCTGGGAGGGCAGAGAGAGCCAAATTAAAAATAAGAAATGTCCTCCTGGAGCCTTTAAAAGCGTCTCTTTTCTTAGCTCTGGGTATCGCCGCAAACAGGAACACTGACTCTGCTGGAGGTCATTAGTGTAGTTGAAACCCTTCCTATATTGCTCAGAGCTGGTGCGTGACATTTGTCCTGATTTCAGCTGGACTCCATCCTTTATGGTGCAACTCGTCCCTTGATGTCATTGTCTGTACTCGGATTGTCTGAATATTGAAAGTTTGCAAGCAACACTTTTCAATTACTGTAGGAACACTTGGACTCGGCATGCAACCCTCACCAATTTGTGGTATGATTTGTCGTGATAATATCTTCAAAGGGGTTTCTTCCCTTTACGGGTCGAGAATCTTCCTCTCAACCACGTATGTGGACCTTGCAATGCATATTAGCACATGCTTTATCCACAGACCTAAAAGGAATTGAACCACAAAACTGAAGATCCATAATATTTTAGAATTTTCCTTTTTTAGCTCTTTTTGCTTTCACACACATTTGATTTACCAGGGAACGTTTGGCAAATTTGCTGTTGTTTGTTTATTCTTAATTTCTTTACGCGGAGAGGAAAAGAAGGGAGTAGGATTAACAATGGAAAATGGGTGAGGGTGTAGTCAGGGTGGGAGTGGGTAGGGCCAGTACAAATAATGTACTTTGGTGGAAACTGGTTCTGAATATGCTTTGACTCTATCTGCAATGCTGAAGCAAATATCCGTAATCAAGTACTAAATATTGATGCACGTTTTTGAGGTGCATCCGCAGAAACTCCTGACCAATTTCAATTTCCAATTTCAAAGCACTCCACTTCTCCTTCTACACCTCTTCATTTCCCACAAGCTAACCTAGTCTCTATGTCTCATTCTTATCTCTCCCACCACCAACCTCTTCTCCATGCCTTCTCCCCTGTCTGGAACTCCTTCCCACTTAATATCTGCCAGATTACAGCTCTCTCCAATTTAGAAGCCCTTCTAAGATCTCCTCTAAGATTTCCTGGAGGACTTCCCTGATTAATTCTAATCTCCCCATTTAGTACAGTGCTCTGCACACTGTAAGTACTCAATAATACAATTGAATGAATTCCCCTACTGCCGCTTTAATCCTTCCAAAACATCTAAGCGCTTGGGTACTCACACAGCCCCATAGTACTTGGGTACATAACCTATATTCTCTTATCCTTGTCTTTAAGTTATTTAAGTGTTTGCCTCCCAACTAGGCTATAGCAGATTGTAAACTTCTTGGGGACAGGAATTTTCCTTTCCTTACACAGAGAGGAAAAGAAGGAAGTAGAATTAGTAATAGGAATTAAAGGAATTAATAATAATGTGATATTTGTTAAGTGCTTACGAGCACTATACTAAGCTCTGGAATAGATAAAAATGAACAGATTGGACACAGTCCCTGTCCCTCCTGTAGCTCACAGACTTTGTAATCCTCCCAGTGCTTAGTATAGTACAATTGGTTGTATCAGCATTTGGGGGATATTTATTGAATGTCCTCCACTGCATGATATTATGCTGGACATTGTAAAGGAAACAAATTGATAGGTTATGACATCTTCCCTCAAGGAGGTTTCATTCTAAGAACCACTATATGGCAATTCTTTTTCCCCTGTTCTTTCTCAAAGCACGAAGAAAAATTAATGTTGGACAGCTGTGGAAGGTGCAGAAGGCCCAAACCATTTGGCATCCCCCCTTCCCCATAACCAAGGGTGGTAGGGATGGAGGGAGATGAAGACATGAGGAGAAGGGCTGCTGGAGAAGTTGGAGAGTGGTAGGGAGCCTCATGTTAGCCTTTCCTCCTCCATTCCTCTGCCCTTGGAGTTTCCAAAGCCAGCACAGGAGGCAGGGCTCTGATGTCTGACCCTTCTATGTGATAACATCATCAGCAAGTATTTATTGGGCACCCACAGGGGGCAGAGTAAATGAGAGTATCTCCAATATGAGGAAGGGGTTTAGACACTGAATCAGAACCGGGAACACAAAGACTGAGGAAGAGGCAAGATCTTTCATCTCTCAATCATCACTGTTCTTACTCTTTGCGTAGCACAGTATTAAGTGCATGGGAGAGTATGTACAACATTGTTGGTAGACATATTCCCTGCCCACAATGAGCTTACAGTCTAGAGGGTGCCAAAATCCTCAGTTAGTGCCTCGCAGGGATATTTTCATTCATTGAATCGTATTTATTGAGCCCTTACTGTGTGCAAAGCCCTGTACAATTTCAGCTGGATCTATGAACCTCTCAGTCTACCTTTAAGACATAAAGGAGGGCAGAAGAGAAACCATTTATAATATTGTGAGTTTTCTTGACAGAAACAGCTGTTTTCTAACCTCAGCTGTAGCTCAGGTACTGTTTATAAGTATTCCATCATTGCCATGAATTATGGAAAACTTCCTGCTGGATAACATTGATATGCAATCTTCCTCAGGCCCACGTGGGTTGAAAATATATGACCAAAGCACAGATGAGAGTAGGCTTTTAATGCATTAGAGTAAAATCCTTGCAATTCTATGGGCTTTTAGAAAAGACAATGAATCCAGGAGTGGTCAATGTATTTGAACGGAGTTGAAGGCATTTCATTTAGCTTAAGCAGTTCAGGGCCTGAGCCAGAAGGCGGCAGCTTCCCAGAGTTGGTTGCTGAATGTTCATAAAGATGAGGAGGCTTTGGGAATAAAACCAAAGGCTCAGGGGAACTTCAGGGCTTCACAGAGCCCCCAAAGATGAGTTCTCTCAGAAGCTGGGGAAAGGGCCACTTTGGTGGAGCAGATAAAGTATGATGATTCGAAGGTGTAACTTCCCCCATTTGGTAACCTGATTTGGCCTTCCCAGAGACCGTATACCTCCCTTAGACCAGTTTCAGACTGCTCTGACACGAATTCTACAAGATCTGCTGTGGATGGTAGAAACGGTCCCCAGGGAGAAGGGGTCACCCAGAAGGAAGAGAGGCATAATGCTGATGAGGATCACTGGTGGGGTAAAGTCCTGGCTTTTGGTTTTCATTTTTGTTTGACAAACATTGTTTTGATTCCTTCCCACTGGAATTCTGGTTCCCACACAATCGATCATAGTTTTGTCCACACAAATCCAGAAACCCCAAAGAGAACTTCTTTGGAAAGAGCATGGGCCTTGGTTTCAGAGGATCTGGGTTCTAATTCAACATGCTTACTGCGTGACCTTGGGCCAGTCACTTAACTGTTCTGTGAGTCAATTTCCCCAACTGTAAATGGGGGTTAAATACGTGTTCTTCTTCCCCCCTTCTACTTTGAGTCCAATATAGAATTTTTAATGGTATTTATTAAGTGCTTACTATGTGGCATGCACTGTACTAAGCACTGCATTAGATACAAGAACATCAGGTTGAACACAGACCATGTGGGACTCACAGCCTTAATCCCCATTTTAGAGATGAGGTAACTGAGGCACAGAAAAGTTAAGTGACTTGCCCAAGGTCACAGACGAATGGTGGAGTCAGGATTAGAACCTAGATCCTCTGACACTTAGACGTGGACTCTAGCCACTAGACCACACTGCCCTGTCCCACCTGATTATTTTAAATCTACCCCAGTGGTTAGTGCAGTCCTTGGCACTTGGAAGAATAATATCATTATTATTTTCTACCATATTTAAAGGACTGTTAAGAATGAAGAGCAAACTTACCCAAGGCAGTAAGGTGGCGGGTCCATGTGTCTGATATCTTGGCCCATTCACAAATACAAGGGTTTCTTCAGGCTGTGATTAACAGGGCAGCAGCTTTTAAAAGTATTATTTTTTTTTAAATAGAGCAGTAGATCACCGTTCCTAACTGATAAATACATTCATGGGTTCTGGGTGTTAAGATGCCACCTAGTGGTTTGTGTTAAATGGAAAAAATCACCTTTTTGATTCTAGAAGTTTTGCCAAATTGTAAATTCAAAGTCAAATCCCCATATAACAAAAGAAGAGCACTATGAATTTATTGTCTGAAGAGGCTGGACAGATTCTGTCTCAAAGAGAAATGGAGAGTTGGGAACTTGGAAATGGATTTTTTTTTTCTTTTTAAAACACAGAATCAGGAATGGTATGAAAAGGATGGAGGAGAATACATACATTTTGTATTTACTGCTGGACTCTGCCTTGGATTAATGGAACGGCAGAGTACATTTTGAATGGGGGAATTACAAGATAAATTCACAGATTAGAGAGAATCAAAAATTAAAACCTGATGAGATTTAAATTGGTGTTCCAGTCCTAGTTTATACATTTTAAACATGGAAATATCATAGTTTCAATAAAGTATTTCTGAAATTTGGGGGAATTTTTTTTTGTTTTCCTTCAGATTTAAGCAATGTGGATGAAGGAAAGAGAACTGAAAATGGCAGTTTAGTAACAGAGACCCAAAGAAATATTTTAAAGGTATAGCTGCTGCTCAGAGAGTAAACTATTGGAATCAATAATTTTAAAAGACTAAATCACAAGCCAGTGGAAGTGGCTAGACAAGATGGTGACAGAATCTGGTTATACTAGTGTTAGAGTTAAAATGGAGGCCTACATTTCCCAGTATCCTCTCCTAATTAGCTTGTCGGACAGAGACTTTAAATTCAGGAGAAGTGTATTACTCCTTTTTCCGTCTTTCTCTGGTTGATGATTGAGTCATGCATGGGCAGACCTCCTGTATGTCTGCTTCCCCTGGCTTAGCTGAGGAGTTAGTGTTTTTAGGGTGCTCTGTTTATGGACTGAAGACTTCATAATCAAGGTATTGTAAGCATTTGCATCAGGTTCAGCTTTCTCCATTTCCTCTCTCTTTGTATAAGTCAAAACTTCTGTATCTGGTCTCTGAGTGCTTTAAAATGTCCAAGGATAGCATGGTGAGGTATAGGATGGGTAGGCAATTTGCTAATTTACTACTCCCATGACAAAAGAAAGGCTTCCAGGAAACCTCTGTTGTTTGGATTCCTCCAATTAAAGCATGGGTTTACAACCCGCCCCTCCAGCTCCCTCCTCTTATTGGTTCTGAAGGAATTGGTGGGCAAAGCTTGTTGAATGTTTGCCATGCCTAGGCCAGCTCTGATTGGTAGAAAAATAATGATAATAATAGTAATGGTATTTGTTAAGCTCTTACTATATGGCAAACACTAAGGGCTGGAGTAGTTATAAACTAATTGGGTTGGACATAGCCCCAGATGGGCTCATAGTCTGAATCCCCATTTTACAGATGATGTAACTGAGGCCCAGAAAAGTTGTGACTTGCCCAAAGTCACAGAGCAGAAAAGTGAAAGAGCTGGAGAGCTGGAATTGGAACCCAGGTCCCTCCGAATCCCGGTCCCATACTCTTTCTAGTAGACCATGCGCTTTCACTGCCTGTTGAGTCTCCTAAACAGAGATTGAATGCCCTCTGGTTGCATGGCAGTCCCAGGAGGCAGAGGGGGATGCCAATGTAGACACTTATTATAAGCTTATTTCACCCCCTTTTCTCATGTCAACTCAGAGTGTCCCCCAAAATGACCAGCCAATCTCCTTCCAACACACACATTCTCTCCCTCTCTCTATATATACCCATCCTATATACATATATCATTTGGGAAGGCCTCTTGGAGGAAATGTGATTTTAGATGAGTTTTGGAGGGGAGAGTGGTGGGACTGTCGGGTATGAAGGGGGAGGGAATTACAAGGGAGGTGTGTGGAGGGATCGATGGAATCAAGTTACAGAGAATAGGTTGGCATTAGAGAAGTGAAGGGTGTGGATTGGATTGCAGTAAGAGATCAATGAGGTAAAGTAGGAGGAAGAGCTGATTGAGTGTTAAAAGTAATCAATCAGTAGCATTTGTTAAGTACTTACTGTGTTACTTACTTACAGAGTACTGTACTAAGCTACAAGGATGGCATAGTGGAAAGAGCATGGGCTTGGGCGTCAGAGGTCATGGGTTCTAATCCTGCCTCTGCCACATGTGTGCTGTGTAACCTTGGGCAAGTCACTTAATTTCTCTGTGCCTCAGTTACCTCATCTGTAAAATGGGGATTAAGACTGTGAGCCCTACATGGGACAACCTGATTACCTTGTATCTACCCCAGCGCTTAGAAGAGTGTTTGGCACATAGTAAGTGCTTAACAAATACCAACATTATTATTATTATTAACAGAGTTGGTAGACATGTTCCCTTCCCACAAGGAGTTTACAGTCTAGAGGACTAGTGGTTGGGAGTTTCTGTTTGTTGCAGAGGTGGATGGGCAGCTTGCAGAGGTGGATGGGCGGCCTCTGGAGGTTTTTGAGGAGTGGGTATATGTGGACTTGGTGGTTTTTCAAAAAATGACCTGGACAACAGAGTGAAGTATAGACTGGAAAGGGGAGAGACAGGAGGCAGGGAGGTCAGCAAGAAGGCAGATGCTGTAGTGTAGAGAAGCAGCATGGCTTAGTGGAAAGAGCACGGGCCTAAGAGTCAGAGGTCGTGGGTTCTAATCCCGGCTCCACCACTTGTCAGCTGTGTGACTTAAGGCAAGTCACTTAACTTCTCCGTGACTCAGTTACCTCATCTGGAAAATGAAGATTAAGACTATGACCCCCACATGGGACAACCTGATTACCTTGTGTCTTCCCCAGCGCTTAGAACAGTGCTTGGCACATAGTAAGCGCTTAAATACCACCATTATTATTATTATTAGTGATGGCAGAATCTAAGTGCTTGGATCAGCATCATCGTAGCAGTTTGGATGGAGAGAAAGAGGCAGATTCCAGAGAAGTTGTGACACATATTAAACGCTTATTATGAGGCCTTGCACAATGCTATGGGCTGGAGTAGATACAAAATAATTAGATTGAACCCAAACCCTGTCCTCCATGGGACTCTCACTCTAAGTCGGGGGTAGGGAGTCAGAAAGACTTGAGTTCTAATCCCACCTCCACCACTTGTTGCTGTGTGACCTTAAGTCACTTAAATTCTCTATGCCTCAGTTACCTCATCTGTAAAGTGGGGATTAAGACCATGAGTCCTATGTGGAACAGGGACTATGTCCAATCTGGTTAGCTTGTATTTACCCCAGCATTTAGAATGGTGCCTGACATATAGTAAGCATATAGTGTAGTAAGCACATATAGTAACAAATACAATTCATTATTATCGTAACTATTAGTTATTCTCCTCTTCCCAAAACGCCTAGAGCAGCATATCACACCAATCTAAAGACAGCCCTGCCTAAATGATGCAATGCCCATTTGGGATGATGTTGGCACTCTATAATGTATTTGGCCCCCATGCAGCATTTCAACGGGAAATGCATTTTCTAAAAATACACCTGATTCATGCAGGTCGAGGGGCAGTGGAGCCAGGATTTGTGTCCTCTGATGGCCACTCAAGCCACATTGTCTCTCCTGTGTGTGTCATGTTTGGATTGGGGGACCACTTCCATGGAAAACTGTCATCTGGATCAGGGAGGCGGACTCTCAGGATTGTGCTCATACCCAACTCCGCCGTCAGGTTGCCTGAACTCAGAAGTATTTGGGAAAGAAATTTATCCCCATAGTTGATCGCAGACTAAGATGTTCTGTCCCATGTCCTCAACAGGGGAACAATCGGAGACTTTAATGGCTTCAGCCTTCTAAGGAAATGTTCTTTTTTTTTTAAATAGTTCCTCATTGCCAGACTAGGACCTGAGATCTGTTGCTAGGCATAATGGAAATGTAGATGGGCTTGAAAAAAGAGAAGTTGGAATTTTCCTTTTCTGTCTTGGGTTGATTTGTTTGTCATGCTCTTCTGTATTGTATCTGATCTTGATGAAAGTGGGAGAGGAAATAGGGAAAAGAGTTGGGTGACCTTGTCATGTAGGGTTTCCAAAGTGATTTTTTATCTTCACCTGGCATCAAATGCGGAGAAAAAGAAAATGGGACACAAATATACTGATTTTATGGATGACTCACAGGGTGATTAAAAGGTCTAATGAGATTTTGAAAACCAAGTCATTTTTCCTCAAAGGAATAGCATTCTGATATTTTACCTGGAATAATCACTTTTTGTTATAAGGGTTATAAGGCTGTATATTTTTATTGGGTAGTTGACATGGATGATAGCGGTAGCTTAGTTGGTCATTTCCTGTCAACTAATAGGCAGTAGCACCCAGGACTTTCTGTCTTCCAACCGCACACTGATGACAAGAAAATGCCTTCTCTGTCATAGACCACTGCTTAAACAGCTCTGCTTTTTCGATCCCAGTTCCCAAACCCTGTGAGATTTCCACACAAGTGTCTGGATTTAGCCCTGACAAACATAAAAAAGATCCATCCCCCCTACGGTGACCACAAATGAGAACATGTAATCATTCCTCTCCCAAGAGAGTTATCTTCTCTCAAAACAGGAATCAGTCACATCCTCTCCTAAAAGTATGTTCAGCAAAAGAAGTTGCATTTATGCAAGGTCTTTCATCTTCCGTTTATCTTGTTTCAGTGGGGTTGTTTTTACTACAAATTATTTAAGAGGTTAGTCGTTGCATCATAACAGCCACATACATCATTTAAAAAAATAATGATTTTGGCTTTGGAGTTCCTTATATTTCGATCCCAGTGATGTACATGATTTAGAGCAGACATGCTATGTTACATAAACACCAGTGCTCCTAAAGTCACAAAGCAACAGTCATAACCATGTTTTTTTTTCTTTCACTCACTCTGACAAACACCCACACATACAGACACAAACAAATAAGAATGTATAATATTTTGCAGAAAAATAACACTGACACAACCTTTCACATTCAAAGATTAACAGATAAAATCGGTTTAATTTCACTCATTAACTTTGTGATTTCTGTGTTGCTTCCAGAAGTAAATCTCTGAGTTGGCCCATGAATATGCAGGTGTATTGTTGATGGTACTTGGAATGGAGGTTACTATTTCTTTATGGTGCTTGTTAAGTGCTTGTTATGTGCCACACACTGTATTGAGCACAGGATTAGTAATGATGATTGTGGTATTTGTTCATACAAGAAGATGCAAGATAATCAGATTGGGCACAGTTCCTGTCCTACATGGAGCTCACAGTCTAAGGTTGGCAGAAGGAAGACTTAATGCCCATTTTACAGATAAAGTCCAGAGAGGTTAAGTTGCTCACCCAAGGTCACACAGCAGAGAGGGGACAGAATGGGATTAGAATCCAGGTCCTCTGACTCCCACGTCCAAACTCTTTCCACTTCCCCGGAAACCTTTCAAGGAATATTTTCCCCTCTGGGTCCTGTGCTTCCCAAAATCTTTCAAAACCCCATTTTCCAGAATGTCTTGGATGGGAACCTTCTGGGATTACGGGGGCTCTTTTCTCGTAACAGGTCAGTCGATGGCTGACACAGAGTACTAACTGTAGAATTCTGAGAGGGGAATCTTTGTTTTCCTCTTGGGACTGATTTTGCTCTGTTCCTTCAACAAGGCTGTGAGAATCTGACCCAAACTCAAACCCGTGGGCCCAGGAGAGTCTCTAGTTATTTACTGTTTCTGGGCATCTGGCTTTATTGGATTTCAGATAGAGTCACTGCATGGTGTCTCAACCTGAGCCTGGGTCAGAGCCTCTCTCAGGTTCTGACAGGCTCAGGATGGCTTCTATGCCAGGCCTCCCAAAGTGCAGGTGGGGACTGGTGGTGCAGCAGCGGGTGAATCAAGCAATGGCATTTATTAAGTGCTGACTTTGTGCAGAGCACTATCATAAGTGCTTAGGAAAGTACAGTGCAATAGATTTGGGAGACACAATTCCTGCCCACAAAGAGCTTATAGTGTACAGAGGACTGTTGTGTTTCTGTAGTAGATCACACCTGCGCCATTGTCCTTTATGGGGGTTGAACACACACACACCCATATATTCTCTCTCTCCCCTCCCACCCCGACCCCTCCCCCCCCCCATGCCACCAACCCCATTCCCCATAAGGAAACCTGAATCCACTTCAATTTCAGCCCAGGTTCATCTCCAGCTTGGCTCAGTGCTCAGGGTCAAGTTAGAACTTTACTGGGCCCCACATTTCCACGTCATTCAGGACTCTATTCAGTGGCAACTGACAGATTCCTCTTTGCAGAAGGAAACTCCCTCTCCCTTCTTGATTTTTTTAGAGAATGGCTAGGAAATTCATTCATTCATTCAATAGTATTTATTGAGCACTTACTATGTGCAGAGCACTGTACTAAGCCCTTGGAATATACAATTCGGCAACAGATAGAGACAATCCCATTACAGTCTAATCGGGGGAGACGGACAAAAACAAGACAACTTAATTAACAACTTAAGGAAATTCTGTCATAGTGTTGAGTTCTGGAGAGTGCTTAGCATTCTTGTGTTTTACTTCATGTAGAAACTAAATAGAGAAGAAGAGCTACTCACTGACATTACGTGTTGAAATATTTATATATGGGGTGTATTTTTTAGTACTTTTCATATTTCCAGTGCATCTTTCATCTCCTCCAATATGGTGTCTTATGAAAACTACTATCATAGCATCTACACATACTTCTTTCTTAGCCCCTCCAAAAGCTCCCAACTAGAGAACTCAAGGACATTCCTTTACAGTTGCTGAAAAACTTGATCTTCAATCAGTGATTTACCTTTTTTCTTCTTATGGAAAAGTGCCACGATTGTGTTTTGAAACTGAGAGTGTTCCAAGAAATCAGACCAATAGAATCAAGAAATAAATCGCAACTCTGGCTAGGGAAAGGTCATGCCAAAAAGGTCAAACTCAGTTACTGAAGGGGATTCCTGAATAATGGGTGTACCCCTTCTCACTGTCGATAGTCTTCCATGAACGCAGGACCACTTTATTCCACCTTGGGCATATTATTTCCCTCCAAAATACTTAGTCATTGGATCAACCTTCTGTGCGGATGCTTTCTGCTCCTTAGGAGGTCACACTCTTAAGCAGGAGGCACATCTGTTATCCTGCCCATTGCCCTTCCTCTTGGTTTAGTTTCTAAAAATCCTTGCCCCTTGGCTCTAAACCACTGTGTAAAAAGAGGTAGTGTAGAAAGAGAAATGGGGGGGAATAATCCTTCACTTGAGCCATTCCAGTAATTTTTCATTTTTAGTAGTATTAATGTTGGTATTTGTTAAGCGCTTACTATGTGCAGAGCACTGTTCTAAGCACTGGGGTAAACACAGGGGAATCAGGTTGTCCCACGTGGGGCTCACAGTCTTAATCCCCATTTTACAGATGAGGGAACTGAGGCACAGAGAAGTTAAGTAACTTGCCCACAGTCACACAGCTGACAAGTGGCAGAGCTGGGATTCGAACTCATGAGCCCTGACTCCAAAGCCCGTGCTAGGCACTTACTACGTGTCAAGCACTGTTCTAAGCACTGGGATAAGATACAAATCAATCAGGTCAGACACAATCCCTGTCCCACATGGGGCTCAAAGTCTATCTTTTAATTTTTGACCCGTATCTCATTTATTTCGATTGAATTTGATGTTAAAAAGGAATAGAAGTAGTTAAAATCCCCTGACACCATTGTCTTCTCTTCATTACTATTTTAGTGATAAATATTGTTAATAATACGCATGTTCCACACACCCTGAGTACAATAGTAATACTGCTGCCATCTCCAAGGAATTCCCCTTGAGGAAATTCCCTGAGAAATAACTTTAAAAAACAATGTGGAAGCAGTGGCTGGTTTTTCTCTCTCCCTCCTATTCTCCACTTGGATTAGCCACATCTCTCTTACCATACCAGTTCCCTACTGCTTGGGTATGTGTGAATGTAGAGGTTCCTTCTAAGATAAGCTTTTTATGTAGTTGTTAAGCCTATTATATGCCAGTCACGGTACGAAGCACTGGGGTAGATACAAAATAATCGGGTTGGATACAGTCCAGGCCTCACATAGGCTTCACAGTCTTAATGTCCATTTTAAAGATGAGGAAACTGAGGATCAGAGAAGTTAAGTGACTTTGCCCAAGGCGATACAGCAGACAAACGGTGGAGCCAAGATTAGAACCCAGGTCCTCCGACTCCCAGGTCTCGGTTCTTTCCACTAGACCACATTGCTTCCATTTGCCAAGGAAACATTTTCCCTATTATAGCATTTTTAATATGCAAAAACTAAACATTTGCTAGGAAAAAGAGGAAGCCATAAAAATGGAAAACAATTCCTTTATTATACTTTCCTTGAACATGAATGTTGTAGTATGGCATGGGAATACAGCATGTTAGATCATCAGTTATTCTCATATATCAAAATTATCTTGACCAGTTTTAAAACTGCATTCCTCACTTCACTAAAAGGAAGGAATTAAAAATAAGTAGTAAAAGACCAAATAAATGAAATTGCTTAGGTATGACTTTGCATTTACTTTCCCCCCAAGGAAATACCAATAAATATCAATTCGTTAACTAGATATTGTTTCAGTGAATTCCTTGGAAGTTTGAGACTTGAATTTTAATGCTATTTTCCCGTTTTCATGCTGTAAAGACTCATAAATATATTCATAATGTGTGATTATTAGCATGGTGATAGCATCACCAGGGAATGAGCAGAATTATGAAATCTTGCACAGCGAGCTTATACTAAATGCTTAGGATGTTCGTGTCTGCCGAATAGAAAGAAAATGTACAGTTGTCAGTGCCAAAATTTGGCCAGGTACATAGGGAAAGTTTAACAATATTCCGGAAAGAAATGAGTTCGGAGCATCTTATATCCTCTAATTTTTGGCTTCCTTTCATGATGCTCAGAGGAAGTGGATTCTGGGATGACAGTGAAGTTTTGTGTATGTATAAGGTTTGCCTGGGTGGGGAAAAATTTTAAGTGATGGGAACATCTCAACATTGGTTAGACTGTCCATGACCAGTTTCTAGTCACCCCTGACTAGGCAGGGATCAGGAAATACAGCCATGCATCTGTAGATTCACAGCCGATACATCCATTTCAGTTGTTCAATATGTCTCATGCCTGCCTGCTTATGAAAGTAGTAATAGGTATTCACTAAGCACCTACTGTGTAGACTGCCCTCGATTAAGCGTTGGGGAAAGAACAACAGAAGCACGAGTCGTGATACTTGCCCAAAAGGAGCTTTCAATCTATATTTGGAAAAAAAAAATCTTCAATTGAGAGGATTTAGAGAAGCAGTGTGGCTTAGTGGAAAGAGCACGGGCTTGGGAGTCAGAGGACGTGGGTTCTAACCCCGGCTCCACCACTTGTCTGCTGTGTGACCTTAGGCAAGTCACTTAATTTCTCTGTGCCTCAGTTCCCTCATCTGAAAAATGGGGATTAAAATTGTGAGCCCCACGTGGGACAAACTCATTACCCTGTATCCACCCCAGTGCTTAGAACAGTGCTTGGCACATAGTAAGTTCTTAACAAATAGCATAATTATTATTATTATTATTTCCCAGTCCCTCCTCAAACAGGTTCAATCATTTGATAGGCAAGAACCATTTTTCCACAGGCTCTTTAATGCAGATTATTTTTCATTCTATCGAAAGAGTTTGAAGCCATTTCCCACAGCACATATGTGTATATCTACAATTTATTCATATAATTATATTATTGTCTGTCTTCCCCTCTAGACTCTGAGCTAATTGTGGACAGGAATGAGTCTTTTTGTTATTGTACTCTCCCAAGCATTAAGTACAGTGCTTTACACACAGTAAGCACTCATTAAATACAACTGAATGAATTTCTTCTTAATAAGAAAATGGCTCTTTGGTGGTAATAATAATTAATAATAATTATGGTATTTGTTAAGCACTTACTATGTGCCAGGCACTGTACTAAGCACTGGGGTGGATATAAACAAATGGGGTAAGCCCAAATAGGGCTCACAGTCTCAATCCCCATTTTCTAGATGAGGTAACTGAAGAACATAGAAGTGAAGTGACTTGCCCAAGGTGACACAGCAGTAATAGTAGCCTGGCAACTGTAAGCTCGCTGTAGGCAGGGAATGTTTCTGCTTATTGTAGTGTACTCTCCCAAGCACTTAGTACAGTGCTTTGCACACAGTAAGCACTCAATAAGTGTGATTGAATGAATGAATGAATAGTATTTATTACGTGCAGAAAAATCATTGCTATTTCCTGAGACCTTACTAATCACTGTACTAAAGTGCTTGGGAAAGTACAACACAACAGAGTTGGTAATTAGACTGTAAGCCCGTCATAGGGCAGGGATTGTCTCTATCTGTTACCGATTTGTTCATTCCAAGCTCTTGGTACAGTGCTCTGCACATAGTAAGCACTCAATAAATACTATTGAATGAATAATAATAATTTTGGTATTTGTTAAGCACTTACTATGTTCCAGCTACTGTATTAAGCACTAGGGTGGAAACAAGCAAATGGAGTTGGATACTGTCTCGCATAGAGATCACAGTCTTAATCCCCATTTTACAGATGAGGTAACTGAGGTCCAGAGAAGTTAAGTGACTTGCCCAAAGCATTCAAGTGGCAGAGTCAGGATTAGAATCCATGACCTTCTGACTCCCAGGCCTGTGCTCTGTCCACTAGGACATGCTGCTTCCATGGTAGACATAATACCTGCCCAGAAGGAGTTTACAGACTACAGCAGGGGACAGACAGTAAAATAAATTATGGTAGTCTATAAGGAACTTGTGTACATGCTGTGGGACTGGGCTATTAAAATGCTTAAGAGGTTCACAGTTCCAAGTGCATAGTTGTCCCAGGGGGGAGGGCGGATAGGGAAAATGGGACTTAGGGAAGGCCCCTTGCTAAAGATATAATTTTAGGAGGGTTTTAAAGGTGGAGAGGGTGGTGGGCTTTGGGATTTGAAGGGGGAGGGAGTTTCAAGGAGGAAATGGGATAGGGGTTAAGGGCAGGAAAGATGGTCATAGTTACAGACAGTAGGTTGACATTAGAGAAGTGGCATGTGTGGATTGGCTCCTAGTAGGAGATAAGTGAGATGAGGTTGGAGGGAAAGAGCTGATCGAGTGCATTAAAGCTAATGATGAGGAGTTTCTATTTGATGTGGTGGTAGGTGGGCAACCACTTGAGGTTTTTGAGGAGTGAGAGAGATGAACAGAAGGGCTTTCCAGAAAAATGATCAGGGCAGCAGAGTGAAGTATTGACTCTATTAAATGCCGGGAGAGATCACACAGGTGGGAATTAAATGTGGCCCCTGTCTCTCAGGCGGCTCACAGATTTAGCATTTACTGAACACAAGTATTTGCAATTAAGCATATTTCCAGTTTTAAGATTCAGTTACCATCTGACTCAGGATAACTGTACAAACGCTTTCTATTCGTTCCCATTTAAGTGAGTTCCCTAATGCATCCTCTATCTTTTAACTTTAATCAAAACTGATGGGTTCGAAGATTAGTTTAATGAAAATAAGGCTCTTTGGGGGGAGATGTTTTTACTGTTTTATTTTCAATTTTATTAAGTGCTAATTATGTGACAAGCACTGTACTAAGCACTTGGATAGATACAAGCTAATCAGGGTGGACACAGTCCATGTTACAAATGGAGCTCACAGTCTTAATCCCCATTTAACAGATGAGGTAACTGAAGCAGAGAAAAGTGAAGTGACTTGACCAAGGTCACACAGCACACAAGTGGCAGAGCCCGGATTATGTATTTTTTTAATAACAATAATAATAATAATGTTGGTATTTGTTAAGCGCTTACTATGTGCAGAGCAGTGTTCTAAGCACTGGGGTAGATACAGGGTAATCAGGGTGGACACAGTCCATGTTACAAATGGAGCTCACAGTCTTAATCCCCATTTAACAGATGAGGTAACTGAAGCAGAGAAAAGTGAAGTGACTTGACCAAGGTCACACAGCACACAAGTGGCAGAGCCCGGATTATGTATTTTTTTAATAACAATAATAATAATAATGTTGGTATTTGTTAAGCGCTTACTATGTGCAGAGCAGTGTTCTAAGCACTGGGGTAGATACAGGGTAATCAAGTTGTCCCACGTGAGGCTCACAGTTAATTCATTCATTCAATAGCATTTATTGAGCACTTACTATGTGCAGAGCACTGTACTAAGCACTTGGAATGAACAAGTCAGCAACAGATAGAGACAGTCCCTGCCGTTGGACGGGTTTACAGTCTAATCGGAGGAGACAGACAGACAAGAACAATGGCAATAAATAGAGTCAAGGGGAAGAACATCTCCTAAAAACAATGGCAACTAAATTGCCATTAATCCCCACAGATAAGCAGAGAAGCTAAGTGACTCGCCCATAAGCACACAGCTGACAAGTGGGAAAGCTGGAATTCGAACCCATGACCTCTGACTCCAAAGCCCGGGCTCTTTCCACTGAGCCACGCTGCTTCTCTAGTATTTTTAACTACATACTATATCCAGATTGAGACCTTGAATGAAACGAGGGACTAAAACTGCATTTTAGTGCTTTCAAGATGGTGTTAAATAGCTTCTATCTATTATTAAGGGATCCTTGTTTGCACAAGACTATGTTTAGAACTTGGAAAAGTATAATAGAGAGACCTGGTCCTTTCCCTCAAGAAGTTTACAGTCTAATGGGGTGAGACTGACAGATACCACACATGTGGAAATAAGTGGAGGAAGGAGAAACAGGGCTATAGCTGTTGAAAGCAGATATAGGGAAGGAAATATAGACAAATGACTGAATATGAATATGAGTATTAATAAACCCAAATGGTAGCTGTAAAATGGCCAGAGAAAGTAGAGCTCAATTAGGGAATACCTTTTATAGGAGGTAACGCTTCAGGAAGGCTTTGAGGATAGAGAGAGCTGTGGATAGATTTGGAGGAGGAAGTTCCAGGTACCAGGGAGTGGTCAGTAATGGATTAGAAAAAGAGGAGTGTCAAGGATGAGATTTACTAGTAAGTGTGCTTGGGAGGAATTTATTTTACTGTCTCCCCCTCTAAACTGCAAGCTGTGGGCGGGGAACATGTTTACCAATTACATTATATGAGAAGCAGCATGGCTTAGTGGAAAGAGCACGGGCTTGGGAGTCAGAGGTCGTGGGTTCTAATCCCGGCTGCGCCATTTATCAGCTGTGTGACTTTGGGCAAGTCACGTAACTTCTCTGTGCCTCAGTATGTGCCAAGCACTGTTTTAAGGGCTGGGGTAGATACAAGGTAATCCGGTTGTTCAACGTGGGGCTCACAGTCTTCATCCCCATTTTACAGAGGAGGTCACTGAGGCACAGAGAAGTTAAGTGACTTGCCCAAGGTCACACAGCCAAGTGGCAGAGTTAGGATTCAAACCCACGACCTCTGATTCCCAAGCCCGTGTTCTTTCCACTAAGCCATGCTGCTTCTCTAAAGACCATAATATTATTACTATATTGTTATTATTAGACTATATTATACATATTATTATTATATTATGCTCTCCCAAGTGCTTAGTACAATCCTCTGCACACAATAAGTGCTCAAAAAAAAAACCCCGTTGATTGCTCTGGTGAAGAAGTGAGTAATTAAGTAAGAGGGGAAGGTGTTGGAGTGCCTTAAAGCCATTATACATTAATTTCTGCTTGACACCGAAAGGAAGGGCAACTATTTTTGCAAGAGTAGAAAAGAGGTGTGCAGATTAATATCCTAGAAAAGTGATTCAGGCAGAGGTACCCAGAAGCTACTTGCATTTCAAATAAAACACTTCCTTATCGAAAGATCTATTGTCAAAATCCTAAATGCGTTTTGCATCAGGCTGAGCAGTCTCTATTTTGGGAGGTTTTCATTTTGTCAGGTCACAAACTGGGCACAAGTCCCGGCTTGTTCTCACCTGCTAATGGGTTTGTTGAATGAGAGACAGGTTCACAATTTTAATAGTAGATTTCAGATGCATTTTCAATGTAAGAATACATCAGTAGTGGTTTCTTTAAATATTATAACAGTTGCATTTTATTATAATAGAATTCATCTTTAATTTGAATAGTTGTGGATAAAATCTATAGCGAACTGGAGCTTTAGAGGTATTGAAGGTAGAAATTTGCTACAATGCCTGAGAAGTATCTGTTGCAGAAGCAGCTTCTGAAGGGGTGATTGTCCAGAGTGTTTTCAAGACCTCCCTTTCTCCTTTAGGATAGATTTCTTGTGGTCCCAGCGTCAGTTGTCAAGGTGGATTAAGCTAGGTGGGAAGGGTGCACAGAACTTGCTTTTGTATTGTAGTGTCTCAAGCACTTAGTACAGTGCTGTGCACACAGTGAGAAATCAATCTAATCCTGGCATCGCCACTTCTCTTCTGTGGGACCTTGGGCAGGTCACTTTACTTCTCTGGACCTCAGTTACCTCATCTGTAAATTGGAGATTGACATGTGAGCCTTATGTGGGACAGGGACTGTCTTCTGAGAAACAGTGTGGCTTAATGGAAAGATCATGGCCTTGGAAGTCAGAAGACATGAATTCCAATTCCAACTCTACCATTTGTCTGCTGTGTGAACTTGGGCAAGCCACTTAACTTCTCTGTGCCTCATCTGTAAAATGGGGATTAAGCAAACAGAGATGGAGTTGGGAAAGGAAGCAGAGTTAGCTGGGCTCCCCAAAGCGAATTTAATTGGACTTTTGGGAGAAGTCAGGTGGGCCTGCTGCCTTTAATAAAAATAACTGGGGTATTTGGTAACTGTTTACTAATAATAATGTTGGTATTTGTTAAGCGCTTACTATGTGCCGAGCACTGTTCTAAGCGCTGGGGTAGACACAGGGGATTCAGGTTGTCCCATGTGGGGCTCACAGTCTTAATCCCCATTTTACAGTTGAGGTAACTGAGGCACTGAGAAGTGAAGTGAACTTGCCCAAAGTCACACAGCTGACAAGTGGCCGAGCCGGAATTCGAACCCATGACCTCTGACTCCGAAGCCCGTGCTCTTTCCACTGAGCCACGCTGCTTCTCGATGTGCCAGTACAGTAAGTGTTTCACAAATACACAAATACCACAGTTATTATCATTATTATTATTGATAATAATAGTAGTAATAAATATCACTGATTTTTTTTCTTTATAATGCCCAAAATGGCCAACTTCAAAAAATGATTGTCTTATTTTGGCAACTATTGTGATGAGACTGTTAATTTGACAGTGGATGATTTCCCTCTGGTGACAGAGCTTCTCTGGCAATCTCTCACCTTAAAGTTAATCTGACTGAAAGGTCAATCTGGTCAATGACAGACAGTACAAACAGTCATAATGCAAGACCTTTAATTCCAGCAAAGAAAGGGCAGATTACAATACAGGCCAGATCTCAAAAGCAGAATACTGGACTCAAGAAATCTTTGGAGTTGAGGGTGGGATTGAGGGAAAAAGAAGTCTTTAGAGTGGAGCAGAAGTAGCGGAGTCTGAGAAATCGGAACTTGGACTTGTCATTTTCAAACGGCAGATACCTGTCATGTACATAATTGCACTCATTTTCAGTATGAGCCTTTGAAACTTTTATTCCCTGAAAGAAGGCTTATTTTATTTTTTTTTTAAGTTTTCTATCCCAGCTTTTAAAGATGTCCCACAGCACATGAATTCCAATGCATGGTAGCCAAGGATTGGTTACAGGAGTAAACATCACTGCAGCGTGGCTTAGTGGAAAGAGTACGGGTTTGGGAGTCAGAGGTTGTGGGTTTTAAACCCAGCTCTACTACTTGTCAGCTGTGTGACTTTGGGAAAGTCACTTTGCTTCTCTTTGCCTCAGTTACCTCATCTTGAAAATGGGAATTAAGACTGTGAGCCCCACATGGGACAACCTGCTTAACCTTGTATCTACCCCAGCACTTAAAACAGTGCTTGGCACATAGTAAATGCTTCACAAATACCATAATTATTATTAATGTGACTGAATAAAATACATCCAAAAACTGGCAGAAAGATTGAAACTAGTTCCATTGGAAATGGAAAATTTAAAAATAAAAACAATTGCATTTGGTGAGAGAGCAGGAGGATAGGCCATGAAAAGAGACCTTATTTTTCAGGTCTGAGCTGTGATGATTACTGGACAGGATGAAGACATCTGCACCAATGTCTGTGTAGTTTTAGCTACCAAGTGCCAAGCTCATCTTAGCTCCCCTGTTATTCCCTTGACAGCCAAAACGGAAACAACATGTTTTCAACTTTGCCTGAGAGGAAGAGTGTCATGCTAAATGACTTTATTCCTGTAAGAAATGCCAACTTAATTTGCCTTTTTTTTTTTGGTAATAATAGTTTTCTTCTAAGCCCACTCCTAAAACATTATTTTGGGGTCTTTATATATTTTTCTTCTTCAATACTTGGGAAAGTTGTTCGGCCATTAAATGCTCTTCCAGAATGGGTGAGAAATGTTTGGATTTTGTTTTTATTCTGAATCGTTACCTGGTGGATAGACAGTGTTGGCCACAACAGAGGGCAGAAACTGTCACAGAGTCAATTCTAACATTAGACCTTTTGGACAAGAGAGTTGGGCTTTAAGCCTTGGGTCCCGAGTTGCATGGAAACAGTGAGCAACTTTTTAATATGAGGGTCTCTCATCGGAGGTCTATCTTTGAGGTTGTAACTACATTTGGCAGCAATTTAAGATAATTTATAGACAGGCGTCCATAACTGACTTGAAAAGCAGACGATTTAAGCTTTTAATAAGTATGCAAATGTACCAATGTGTACAACAGCAATTTCTTGAGAAGCAGCGTGGCTCAGTGGAAAGAGCACGGGCTTTGGAGTCAGGGCTCATGAGTTCGAATCCCAGCTCGGCCACTTGTCGGCTGTGTGACTGTGGGCAAGTCACTTAACTTCTCTGTGCCTCAATTCCCTCATCTGTAAAATGGGGATGAAAACTGTGAGCCCCACGTGGGACAACCTGATTCCCCTATGTCTACCCCAGCGCTTAGAACAGTGCTCGGCACATAGTAAGCGCTTAACAAATACCAACATTATTATTATTATTATTATAAATCTTAGTCTTATCGATTGCATTATTTAGATATTTAGGTATATCTTAATTTAGTTGGGTAGTAGAGCCTAGAATTCTATGGAGCTCATATAGTCTGTCAGTAGTGTACAAGAAAGTTAGGTTTTGCTCTAAATTCTTTAGATTAGTTTTTATACGTTCTGCTTCCGTTTAAGTACAGGAGACTGTCCTGACATGGAGTTGACCCTGGTCCCTTCCCATTTTGTATACTATACAGGATGCCCAGGTTAGCTCATAGAGGCTTGTTTCCTTAAATTCAGATTGTTGGCACACCAGCAAATAATTGAGAGATGATCTTCCCCACTTTTCTCTTGAAATCATCTGTTTATAAATGGGAAAAACATTTTTTTTCCTCAGTAGAAGTTACCATTTTAAATATTAAGTCAACAAACTTCAGACTAGGTGCATTAAGCTTGATAAGGTTTGTGAAATTTATAGAGACAGCCTCTTCAAGGTCTGATGTGAGTTGTGAAATCTAATTTTGTTTTCATAGCTCTGTGATAAAATTTTATCAATGTTATAAAAAGGGTCTTTACTAAGACTGACCGGAAATCTGAACTATCTGGCCAGGCAATAAAAACACATTCCTCCGCTGCAAAGTGTCAGACAAGCCAGGTTTAACTGAAAATTGATCGATAAGTCTTCCTTTTACACTTGAGTGCATTCACTTCTTCCTCGTAGGATAATAGTTTTTTTTTAATGGTTTTTCCATTAATATCAGTCTTTAGTGTTAGCAGGAAAAAGAAAGACATAAAAAGGAGAGGGACAGGCAGTCAAGAAAAAGTTGTGATCCTTAATGGTTAGATGTTACACGACTTAGAGAGTTTCTCTGGACTGGAGGTTGTAGAATTCTATCCTATCTGCAGGGGAAGTGGGCAGTCTTACACAGTCTTCTGTTGGGGAAGTCAATTTTACCCACCCCTCTCCTTTCCTGGATTCGTCGTCCCATTAGGTGGCAGTAGGGTGGTCTGGCAAGGAAGGGTGCCACGAAGGGGCACAGTGGGGGTGCCACAGGAGAGCTGGAATGGTTCCCCCATTCAGCAACCGGGCTTTCCATATAGTCATTCTTTCCTCTCATGCTCTTACTTTTTCAGAAGGTAAACACAAGTCCACCATGATTAAATCACATGTCTAAGGACCAGCACATATTTCTTGTGAACCTCAACTCTGCTTGCATCAACTGTGACAAAACAGGCAGATCACTGCAAAAATAATGAATCAGTCATTTAGACATAGCTTCATGTGGGTAGATTTTCATTAACTAATTCTGGCAGTCCAGGATGTTTGATGTGTCTCCCTGCTCCCAGAGGCCTAATAAATAGCTTAAAAACAGTGATATGAGGATAAATGAGGAATTCAAGTGTGAGAGTTTGACTATTTTTATTAGGAATGTGATACCACCTGTGTAAATTACAAGAAAAATGTGTATTTTAGTCTGTGGTTTGGGAACAGGAAACCAACATATACCAAGACAGGGCTAGTCTGTGATAAGAGGAAACTAGGCAATTGCCTAGGTTATTAGTTGGGTGGGGGCGTCCCTCTTTTCACTTTCCAACGCGTGCTTCTTACCTTATGGTTCCATTGATTTCTGTTTCTCTTCCTTTTGCTTGGGGGCAACAAGCTGTCTTGAGTCAGTCCCGCACTAAAGAAAGGCTTGAACAGGTTCTACCTTTCTGATGAAATCAGTGGGGACAAATCAGGGCATGAATGGTCTATCCATCTTTACTCAAAATTTTAAAAAAAAATTCAGCTGGGCTAAACAAGTTGATGAGTTGGACTGAGCCTAATATGACTAGAAAAATATTGATGTTGTTAGAACAAATGAGAGAACAGATGGAAAAGTGCCTTGAGCTCTTCAATCAATCAATGGTATTTATAATAATAATAATGTTGGTATTTGTTAAGCACTTACTGTGTGCAGAGCACTATTCTAAGTGCTGGGGTAGATACAGGGTAGTCAGGTTGTCCCACATGAGGCGCACAGTCTTAATCCCCATTTTACAGATGAGGTAACTGAGGCACAGAGAAGTTAAGTGACTTGCCCACAGTCACAGAGCTGACAAATGGAAGAGCTGGGATTCAAACCCATGACCTTACTGGGGGTCGAGCACTTTACTAGGTGTCTGGGAGAGCCCAGTAGAGTAGAGCTCTTCTGAAAATGGAAGGGATTTGGTGTGATTATTGTCCTTCTCCCATGCTATGGGAGTAAATGGCTGAAGGAGTTGTCGCTAGAAAACAGAGCTGTAGGATAAGCAAGTTGGCAACATGCAGAGATGCAATAAGGAAGGGACTGCTGCCAGAAAAATTGAGTGGCCATTGACATCCCTCGTGGACACGGGACCCTACGTCCACGTGATGTTGCGTGCAGTTTTCGGGAAGACTGCCTAAACCTAATGCATTTCTCTGGGGGATCCTCTCAGCCCCTTCCACTTTCTCCAGGGCATTTAAATTCCCTACCGATGCTCCTCTGAATGCAGGAACTGAGGTGGAGGAAGATGGTCCCTGAAAATATAAATACTGGACATGAATTGTGTGTGGCCATATCTGCCCCAGTCAGGGGACAGACAGCTAAAAACTCCATCATGATTTGATGGTCAGTCATCGAGTTTTATGCCAGAAAGTCCAGTCTTCAGCCAGTTTGTCCCCTGACAGGTAAGGATATGAAATTGGATGTCTTTTTGCCTAGTATTTTAATTTTCAGTGTTGAGCTGAGCTGAGCTCTGCTATCACTCCAGTCACCAAATTCCTTTGACAGCTTTGACAGCATTGGAATTCACGTGGGTCTGGGAAGGGAACACATTGCTCCTTCAGTTAAGTGGAGGGAGGGCGAATAGAGGTGCTTCAGAGTAGTAAGAGCATGTTCAGGGCCATCTATAACTTACCTTAATGTCTGACTCCCCGTCTAGACTAGAAACTCCTTGTGGGCTGGGCTTGTCTAAAACCTACCCTTTTGTACTGCAACAATAATAATAATGGTACTTGTTAGGTGCTTACTATGTGCCAAGCACTGTTCTAAGCGCTGGGTAACTGAGGCACAGAGAAGTTAAGGGACTTGAACCCAGGTCAAAAATTAGAGAATTAGAACCCAGGTCCTCCTGACTCCCAGGCCCGTGTTTTTTCCACTAAGCCATGATGTTTCCCAAGCACTTAGTACAGCACTCTACACACAGTAAATAATAAATTCCATTGATGGATTTAAGGGTAGAAATACTATTAGGCACCTGGGTGTAAAAAGCACTGTACTTAGTGCTGGGAAAAAAGACATGAGAGAAAATTAAATATGGTCCCTGGCCTTTCAGGCATTCATAATCAAAGAATACAGTAGGGATGGTTTGGTGATAGGAATGATGAACAAAAATATAAACACAGAGGATCACCTGAACCTGGCCTGCTATTGCAAAATAATGTGTGATGTCACCACACTGTGCAGCATGCCCAGCATAACACGTGACATCATGTTATCTGATCTTCCTGTATCCATAAGGCTGTCAGCAGCCAACCTAGATGTGGGAGGCTGAGATGGTGCAGCAACAGTTTACATTTGCAGTGGGCCATCCAGCACTGAAGAATGTCTTCTGGCAGGCAGCCCTGTGCACTTCAGTTGAGTTTCAAAAACCAACTCAGGTCCTAGAATGCCACTCTTCCAATAAGACAGCTCCCTGGGGTTAGAAAGGAGTGAGATCACACTACTGTTAACAAAGAGCTTTGTAAAGAACAGACAACAAAAAGCCTAGCAAATGAGTTTGACATATATTATATCGCTCCTGTGATGTTTGTTCCCTTTTAATAGTAATAGTACTAACGTTTGTTAAGGCCCTACTGTGCAAAAAAAGAATACCAGGAAGAGAATTAAAACCTCATCCCCACTCCTCCCCAGGCTTACAAGCTAAGAATAAAGTGAAGAGGAGTTTGGTGATAGACATAGAAACACGAAAACAATATAAAAGACACAGCTCAAAATCCAACATGTCCAGGGGTAAATCGAACTGGTAGGGACCTCGAGCGTTGCCTCCCGAATGAGGTAACTGAGGCATAGAGAAGTTAAGTGACTTTCTCGGGGTCTGAGTTTTCTTTATACAGGCTTTAAACAGCCTGACTTAAAGGATAGAACATGGGCCTTGAAGTCAGAAGGACCTGAGTTCTAATCCTGCATCCGCCACTTGCCCTTGGGTAAGTCACTTCACTTCTCTGTGCCTCAGTTACCTCATCTAGAAAATTGGGATTAAGAGTGTGAGCCCCATAGAGGACAGGCACTGTGTCCAAGCCAATTTGCTTGTATCTAGCCCAGCGCTTAGTACCATGCCTGGCACTTAGTAAGCACTTAAATACCACAATGATTATTACTATTATTAATAATAACCACTTTATGAAAGAAGTGGTTCTATGAGAATACTAGCTTCCACATTCAGCTATTCCCCAATTCAGCCAATTTCCCAACTTTTGTCATTCAAATGACAAGTTGATGTGGGAAACAAAATTAATTCTTCAAAGAACAATATCAATTTAAGATTTTGAAACTGCTTCCCTCCTTTCCTGAGACCAACCAGATATTTACAAGGAGGCCAGTACCTTGATGAGATTACTCAGATAAACCATGCTTCCCTGGTCTTAGTGTTTACATATTAACTAGACAAAGCAAACAACACAGAACAAAGTCTTAAAAGCCCAAAACAATAACAACAACAACAACAAAAATAGATTGGAGATTGGCCTCTTTTGAAAATCAAGGGAAATCATTTAATCTCTTGCAGAAATGAAGTGCTAAAGAAAAATTTAGGTCAAGGAGTTATTTCTCCCATTTTCAAAGTGATTAGCTTATCGTACCTGATGAAAATGAGTCTGTTTTCAACAAGGTTCAGTCATAACAACGGACCTCTAAATGGGAAGATTTTATCATCTGGTTAAGGCAGTGCCAATTAAAATGGTTGGCTTAAGCACCCCAAACTGTACTGTACGGGTCTTGTAGTGCTCAAGTATTCATTACAAAGTTTCATTTGTATCACAAAAGAAACAATTCGTAGTGGATAGAGCATGAGCTTGGGAGTCAGAGGACATGGGTTCTAATCCCCACTCTGCCATTTGTCTGCTGTGTGACCTTGGGCAAGTCACTTTACTTCTCTGTGCTTCAGTTACTTCATCTGTAAACTGAGGATTAAGATTGTGAGCCCCCCCATGGGACAGGGACCCAATTTGCTTGTATCTACTCCAGCACTTAGTACAATGCCTGGGTCAGAGTAAGCGCTTAATAAATATCATAATTATTATTTCCCTACCTCTTCTTCAGCTCTCAATAGGTGGTTGCTTTTTAGAGGAGAAATAGGATGATTGAAAATTCTGTGTGACTCCTCCTTCAATTTCATTTCCATGAGAAAAGGGGTTTTACCAGCCTCAGTTCAATAGCAAGAGTTGTCTCCCAAGGGCCCATAAGGGGTAATATTTTGGGAAACTGAGCACAGCATTCATTCATTTAATAGTATTTATTGAGCACTTACTATGTGCAGTGCACTGTACTAAGCACTTGGAGTGCACAATTCGGCAACAGATTGAGACAATCCCTGCCCAATATCGGGCTCACAGTCTAAACATGAAATCTAATCACACAAATTTTCCAGCTAAGAGGACTACCAACTCACTTTGTCTTGAATTATCTTGATATTTCAAGTCCAAAAAATACTTCTTTAATATCCAGATAATTCAAGACAAAGTATATTTTGGGGTCTTGAATTTTTCCTTAATTTGCCCATAAAACTCAGTATCAGTAAGTCCATCCCCTGCCTCATGCTCCCAGTTCTCAGAATTGTGGACGGATCCCAGGCCTATCCAATGGCACCTGAGGTTTTTTTAGGCCAGTGAATCAATTACAAAGGAAGAAAACCTTCTCCTAAAGTGTCCTGGTGGTAGTTCTTGCATAAATTGTGGACTAAAAGGTCCTTATAGCAGAGAAGCAGATGGAATAAAGGAGAAGAAAAACAATCGAATGAAAGAGTTTACTAGGGGGGAAAAGAAGAGGAAATAAGAAGGACAAGGACAATACAAAACAAAAACAATATCAGAATTCAGAGATCAAATTCAGCCCCCATAGACTCAGTAATGTCTTTGTGGTACTGCATATTCACTCCTGTTCAGGGCCTACAGGCCAAATCCTCATTTTGGTACCTCAGTGATTAGGTGAGGAGCCCTGAAATAAATGTGTTATTTAAAAAGATGAGAGAGGAGAGCTTTAAAGAACCCCGTGCCCCAGCTGCTACTAAGCAGTTAATTCAAACCAAGAACTCCAGTCTCCAGGTGGAACATTATCAAGGAATGTGCCTCTCCCACATAGCTCACTACCAGTTGAGGATCAAAAAGTCAACAGTGCTGGAGCCTTTCCTAGGTAAGGAAGAGAGCATTTTAACAACTCAGCACATTTTTTTCTGAACATTAACCTCTCTCTGCTTGCTCTCCAGCCTCAGAAATTGGTCCTGCTGCTAAGGACCAGCCATATCAGGCAGCATAGCAAAAACTAGTGTAATAATGATAATAACTGTGGTATTTGTTCAGAGGTTATCACGTGTCAAGCATTGCACTAAGCGCTGGGGTAGATACAAGATAATCAGGTTGGACACAGTCCCTGTCTCACACAGGGCTCACAATCTTCATCCCCATTTTACAGTTGAGGTAACTGAGGCACAGAGAAGTGAGATGACTTGCCCCAGGTCACACAGCAGAAAAGTGGCTGAGCTGGCACTAGAACTCAGATTATTCTGACTCCCAGGCCCCTGTTCTTTCCACTTGGCCACACTGCTTAGTCTCCCAAACACAGGCAGGGAGCTGGTGACAAACATCGAAAAAGCCCAAATGAATTGCCTAGTGAACCTAAGATAGCAAAATGGCAAACAAATCTAAGAATTCCTGAAAATTCAATCTGGCATCACCATTTCTGCCTTATCATTTTACAGACCATTATGTTCCTGATTTGGGTGCATTCTGGGCTTTTTTCTTGTTTGGAGCACAGGATCAGCATGTTTTTGATGAGCTTATTTTGGAAACTCCCTTTACCTGAGGGAATGTTCTCATGAAAATCAGAGGGTAAAAAAGAAAGTTCCATTACTTAGTCAATAGACTGTTAAATATATTCTTGTTGACCTCATCTTGCAATAACCAAGGCCAAGAATTCTCTTTTCTTGGCAATTTTATGCAAAAGTCAAGTTTTTCAAAAAAGAAGCACCCATTTTTACTTACCTAATTGCTGGGTTGATGAGAGGGACCAAGGGCCAGAAATGAATTTGAACCATTTGACTAAATTTTAAAAAGTGTCACATTATAAATCATATTATAAGCTTCCCAAAATTTATACTGTAATGTGAATAAGTAAAATTTCACCTTCCTAGACTTAGTTTATAATAACTTGAGTTTGCTATGAAAGAGCCCGGGCTTGGGAGTCAGAGATCATGGGTTCTAATCCCAACTGCACCACTTATCCCAGCTCTGCCATTTGTCAGCTGTGTGACTGTGGGCAAGTCACTTAGCTTCTCTGTGCCTCGGTGACCTCATCTGTAAAATGGGGATTAAGAGTGTGAGCCTCACAAGGGGCAACCTGATTACCCTGTATCTATCCCAGCGCTTAGAACAGTGCTCTGCACATAGTAAGCGCTTAACAAATACCAACATTAGTATTATTATTATTCTTGCCAGCTGTGTGACTTTGGGCAAGTCACTTAACTTCTCTGTGACCCAGTCACTATCTGTAAAGTGGGGATTAAGACTGTGAGCCCCCAGTGGGACAGCCTGATAACCCTGTATCTATCCCAGTGCTTAGAACAGTGTTTTGCAGATAGCAAAGGCTTAACAAATACTATTATTATTATTGTTATTATTAATATTATTGGTCATATCAATGAGAATTTAATCCAGAAATCTACTGTCTTCAGTAAAACCTGATTCTCATAATAAGCAATTACACCTGGGAAATCATTATAAATTACCTTAGAAATACCAGCCTGGCACCTGGCATTAATTTCCAAGTGAATATTGTTTCTGTACAGTGAAATAGTGACTATTTAAAAATTACAGAAATGGGCTTTGTGAACAGACCAGAAAAAAAAAATTGCATATCACCTGTAAATCTCAATGTGATCTTCCTTTAAACTACAAATTTTTCCCATGCACTTAACGTATAATTTTCAAAGCTGCTAGAATACTCAGATGAAATGATCTAAAGTGTACACTTGTCTGAAAACATTTACTCAACCACAAATAGATAAACCTCAGCTAAATGATATGAAAACTCACTTCCAGGAAACAGCCACCCCATTCTCATTCATTGTGTATCAAATAAGTATCTAAAAAAGGCTCAAGAAGCAAGCTATTAAACTAGGAGGTAAGACCAAATGTTAAACAGTATATGGGAAATATCAGGCGAAACCCACATTGAACTGAAAAAAAAAATTGGAGGTCACAGGAGACCAGAAGCTAAATTAGCAATTGGGGGCCATTTAAAGCTAAAATGATACTGAAAAGCCCAGAACTATATTTACCCTTTTGCTATACAAGGGATTGGGTCAGATCCAACTTTGGTCATCATGATTTATATTGGGTGCGGAGACACTGGAAAAGGTCTAGAGAAGAGTGACAAAAATAACTAAAGAAAAGGACAATTGGTCCACTGGGAGAAAGGTTAAAGGAGTTGGAGATTTTTTTTGTGGGGATTAGAGAAAATAAGGAGCCAATTAAAAGGCTCCATATGAAAAGGATGACGAATGATTGTCCCCTATGTCCATAAAGACCAAATCAGATGATGCAGGCTTTAATTAAAGAAAGAATACCTTGATCATAAGAATATAAGCTGTCCAATTACTAGATCAGACAATGATTCAAAAATCCAAAATTCCATAGTCAACATTGGTAGCAATTTGCTAGAGAACCATATGATGCTTTCCTTTCTTAATAACCTTTCTAATCTTTAAGAAATATCTTAGGGACCTAATGTGCATTTATTATTTGAACTCTTCTTGAGTTTTCAAACATCCCTAAATTTCCCTCGACATCCTTAACTTTCTCTCTAGCAACCCATTATGAGCTTTTCCTCCACAGATTCAGCCAGGATGATATTTTCATACCACATAACACTCTGGTAACAAATTTCCTGTTTATCTATGTGAAGAAGACTTTTTTTTGTTTGTCTTGAACCTACTCTTGAAAAGCCTCAATAGCTGTCACCTCAGCCTAAACACTGTGGGATTTGGTGAATAAGAATTCCACCTTTGCCATTTTCATACCCCTCACAATTTTGTAGATTCCATTCATGTCCCCTCTGGGTCTGCATCTCTCCAGAGTGATGAGTTCTAATCTTTTCAGTCTGCCCTATACAGGAAACTTTTCCTTCACCTGTTCATTTTGGCTGGCCTCCTTTTTTACCATCTCCATCTCCATTACTGTCCTTTCAAAAATGCAGCAACCTGAATTTACTGCAGTGTACAGAGGGCATTATTTTGCCATTTTCTTTCGTTTTCTATCTCCTTCTTTCATTCATTCTTTCGATAGTATTTATTGAGCACTTACTGCGTGCAGAGCACTGTACTAAGTGCTTGGAATGTACAATTCAGCAACAGATAGAGACAATCCCTGCCCAATAATGGGCTCACAGTCTAAATGGGGGAGACACAAAGCAAAACAAAACAAAACAAGTCTGGTGTAGCCCAACAAATGCTGGGCCTTTTTGATTTCTATCATGCGCTGAGCCAATGATTTAAAAAAATCCATCAAGCTACGATTTCTGAATAATATCTAATAAATCCTTACTCATTATCAGGTAGTTGTTAACTTGAATTATTTTCTCTGGGTGTTTGCATTATCTTACACTTGCTCACACAAACTCATCTGCTGCACTGCATCCTATTCATTCAGCTTTTAATTTATTAATAGTATAAAAATAATAAAGTAATATAAGTGCATACTATGTGTCAAGCAATGTACTAAATGCTGGGATAGATATAAGAAAATCAAGTTAGGCACAGCCCCTATCCTACATGAGACTCTCTGAGTAGAAGGGAGTAGCATTTAATCCCCATTTTACAGATGAGGAAACTGAGGCACAGAGAAATTAAGTGGCTTGCCCTAGGTCACACAGCAGGCACATGGAGGAGCCAGGATTAGAATCCAGGTCCTCTAACTCCTAGGCCCGTGCTCTTTCCAGTTGGTCAGGCTACTTATTGGCACAGTAGAGCCAGTAGACAGATTCCCTACCCTAGAGGAGATTACAATCTAGCATGGAAACAGACACTAAACAATTTATAGTTAGCAGGAAGGAAAGTTAATATTTGGGGAGTGTTTAAGTAATAGGGTATGTACAAAAGGAGTCCATGCAGTTTTGCAGATAAAAGTGTGTAGTTGGAAGTTTAAAATCAGGAGAGTGGCAAAATTAATCAGGGAGAGCTTCCTGGAGGAGATATGACTTCAGAAGGCCTTTGAGGATGAGGAGAGCTGTGCTCTGAGGGGGAAGATATTCGAGGAAGGAGAAAGGGCATGAGCAAGGGGTAGACATGTGAGAGAGATAATAATAATAATTGTGGTATTTGTTAAGCACTTACTGTATGCCAGGCACTGTACTAAACACTGGGGTGGATACAAGCAACTCAGGTTGGACACAGTCCCTATCCCACTTGGGGCTCCCAGTCTCAATCCCTATTCGACAGATGAGATAACTGAGACCCAGAGAAGTGAAATGACTTGCCCGAGGTCACACAGCAGACAAGTGGCAGGGCCGGGATTAGAACCCATGACCTTCTGACTCCCAGTGCTCATTCTGTTACATTGTACTCTCCCAAATGCTAGGTACAGTGCTCTGCACACAGTAAGTGCTCAATAAATATGATTTCTTGATTGAGTGGATATCTTGAGAGGACTAAGGAGCACAAATTGGGGGGGGTTAAGGAAAAGGGGAGTGAATAATTAGTGGGGAGAGGGTAGACTACAGCCCTTCTACCCAGTGGTCAGAAGGTCTAAGATCTTCCTAGCATTAGTAGTAGTAACCTTTTTTGCAAGTCCACTTGGTGTGATGAACTGCAGGAGAGCTTGGGCAGTACTGAAGTGGCATGTTCCCTGCCCAAAAGGACATTACAATGTAGCATTAGTGACAAATGTAAGAATTTTTACAATTTACTTAAAAATGTATTCCCCTCTGCATAGCACTTGACCACTAAGAACACTTAGTATCATCTGCCAAAACTGAAGATTCCACTGTGCATTCCTTCTTTCAGATCATTTATGAATATCTGAAATAAAACCAGTCCTATCATGGTCTATAGGTAAGCCCACTATTTACACTCCAATATCCTGCAAAGTGGAATGAGGTTTGGGTTTCCTATTTTTTAGCCCATATTCTATCCATGACAAGGCTTTTCCAATTTTCCAAGGAGTTTTCCCATTCCTGGGTTTTTGAACAGCCTTGGGGTGGAACCTTTGTCAAAGGCCTTTTGAAAAATCTACATATATTATTAGCATGGGTCTTCTCTACCCAGGTGCTTGCTGGCTCCTTCTAAGCAAGCCAAAGATTAATGAGGCATGAATTCCCCCCGCAGAAACCACCAGGCTAGGGTTATTTTTCCAAGGGCTTACTGATGTGCAACAATTACAGGTCAACTAATTCGACAGGTTTAAAGTCTTAGGTTGTAGAAAAACAGGAGTAGACTTCCAAAGGAGGAAGAGCAATCTACATCACATGAAATCTCTAGGAACAGAAATCCATCTTACCCGAGTAGCTTAGTCATTCATTCCTTCCTGTTCTATGACTCTAAGACATATAGAGAAGCAGCGTGGCTCAGTGGGAAGAGCCCGGGCTTGGGAGTCAGGGGTCATGGGTTCGAATCCCAACTCTGCCACCTGTCAGCTGTGTGACTGTGGGCAAGTCACTTAACTACTCTGTGCCTCAGTTACCTCATCTGTAAAATGGAGATTAAGACTGTGAGCCTCACGTGGGACAACCTGATTACCCTGTATCTCCCCCAGCGCTTAGAACAGTGGTCTGCACATAGTAAGCGCTTAACAAATACCAACATTATTATATAGCAATTAGGGTTTTCCAGAGGTCAGTGGGTGCACAGTGAAGTTTTGTAATTATATTTGGGTCACATCCACAGTGTCCATGAAATTCAAAATAAAAGCAGCATGGCCAACTGGAAAGAGCACGGGCTTGGGAGTCAGAGGATGTGGGTTCTAATCCTGGCTCTGCCACTTGTCTGCTGTATGACCTTGGGTAAGTCACTTAAATTCTCTGTGCCTGTTACCTCAACTGTAAAATGGGGATTAAGACTGTGAGCCCCACATGGGACAACCTGATTATCTTGTTCTAAGCACCCCAGTGCTTAGAACAGTGCTTGGCACAGAGTAAGCGCTTAACAAATACCATTATTATTATTGCTATTATTATTAAAAGAGTACACCAGCCTCCAGGAGGGTAGCATCATAAAAATGGCTAGTTGATCCAAAAATATCTGATTCAAATATGATAAAATTGCCAAAAAAGGATATACTAGGTTTAATAAAAATCTAGATTGATTTGACCCAATTCACACAATCTTGGGTTCTGCCAGTCATTAATCAATCAATTGTATTCATTGAGCACTCACTGTGTGCAGACCACTATACTAAGCATTTGGGAGAGTACAATATAAGAAAATAAAGTCGACTCTCCCAATATTCCAAGCAGTATCTCAAGAAGAGGTCTCTCCCCTCCTCTCAAAATCTACTCACTCCACTGCGCCTCTCCTTCCTTCATACATTATTAAAATATTTGTCCCCTCTCTTCTTCCCTCCTTGAGTGCTATCTTCAACTTTCCCCTTTCTAATGACTTTTTCCAAACATGCTTACAAAGCCTCTATTCTAAAAAAAAAAAGGCTTTTACCCCACAGCTCCCTTCAGTTATTGCTCCAAGTACCTCCTACCATTCCTCTCCAAACTTCTTGAGATAGTTTTTTTTTTTTTTTTACAGCCTCTGGCTCCACTCCCTCTTCTCCAATTTTGCCCCCTCCAAACTGGTTTCTGCCTCCTTCACTCCATGTAAACAGGTCTCTCTAAGGTCACCAATGACCACCTTCTCACTAAATTTGACAGCCTCTACTCCACTCTAATCCTCCTAGACCTCTCAGCTGACACTGTCCTCTCCTGCTTCTCCTATCTCTCTGACCATTCCTCTTGCTCTTTTGCCAGCTCAGACCATCTACACTCACTCCCTGGGAGAATTCATTTGCTCCCATAGTTTCAACTACTATCTTTATGCAGATGATTCTCAAATTTACCTCTCCAGCCTTGACCTCTTTCCTTCTCTTTCCTCCTGCCTTCAGGACATCTCTACTTGGATGCCCTACCATCACCTCAAACTAACCATGTTGACAACAAAACTCCTTATCTCCCTAATCAAACCCTGTCCTCCCCAGGCTTGCCCATCACTGTGACAATACCTCTACACTATCTCTATCACACAAACACATAACTTTGGTATTGTCGTCAAGTCACCCTTTATTACAACCTACATATTCAATCTATCCCCAAATCCTGTCAGTTTTACCGTCACAACAGCACTGAAATTTGCCCTTTTCTCTCCATCCAAACTGCTACTGTACTGATCCAAGCACTTAACCTATCCAGCCTTTACTGCATCTCTCTCTTCGCTGACCTCCCAGCCTCTTCTCTCTCTCCGCTCCAATCCAGGATCCACTAAACGATTCATTTTTTTTCTAAAAAGTCCTTCAGTCCACATCTCCCCATTCCTCTAGAACCTCCAGTGGCTGCCCATCCATCTCTGCACCAAACAGAAATTCCTTGCCCTCAGCTTTAAAGCACTCGATCAACTCGCCCCTTCCACCTTACCTCCCCTGATGATCTCCTACTACAGTCCAGCCCACACACTTCACTCCTCTAGTACCAGCTTGCTCACCATACCCCAGTCTCATCTATCTCGTTGCTGACCCCTTTCTCTCATCCTTCTTCTTATCTGGGAACTTCTTCCCCCTCCATATATGACATCACCACTCTCCCCTCTTCTAAGCCTTACTGAGGCTGCATCTCCTCCAAGAGGGCTTCCTGGATTAAGCCTCTTTTTCCCCCAACTCGCTCTTCTGTGTCATCTATGCATTTGGATCCATACCTTTTGGGCACTTGGTCTCAGTCTCACAGCACTTATGTACATATCCATAAATTATTTATTTATATTAATATTTGTCTCTCCCTCTCGACCGTGAGCTTGTTGTGGGCAGGGAACGAGCCTACCAGTGTTGTTGTATTTGCACTATCCCAACTGCTTAGTATAGTGTTCTACCTGCAGTAAGGGCTCAATAATTACAATTGATTGCACTTACTGCTCCACAGGACACAAAATAATCAACTAATGCAAATGCCAATGTAAGCAAAGAACAGAATATGGTTTTATCTGACTTGCAAGGACTGTGAACTGTTGCAATGTAATGCACAAGCATAAGGTCTCTAAAGTGACTCTGCTAGTCTATAAAATGTGATGTGTTGATGACTGCTATATTACATTTGACATTCCATTTTCTAGAAATAGAAAAGTTCTGTTAAGACTTTGCCTTATGCCTGTGGATGCTGTCGAGAGCTATGTGTGATATTACCAATTTTCACATCAAGAATATTCACATGTAAATGCTAAGATTTTCACAAGTATTTGCACAGTTGATCTAGGGTAAAATGATACAATTCTCAGAGCAAATCATCTCTTCCTTGTCCAAATAAAATTACAGACTTTTTACATTTATAGATTCCTCTATATATTTTAATGGAAACATGAAAAATATACCATGACTTGGAAGATACAAAGCTGTGATTTGGGTGATTACAATCTGGAAACACTCCTGCCCTATTTTGAGACCAGGAAGAACTCCAAAACCCACTCTAGAACTCAGTTTCCCAACTAGTAGTGGAGCCAGTAATCAGACCTAATTAAAAATTATAATAATTGTGGTATTTGTTAAGCGCATGGGCTAGGCACTGTAACTAAGCACTGGGGTAGATACAAGACAAATAGGTTGGACATAGTTCATGTCCCACGTGGGGTTCACAGTCTTAATTCCCATTATACAGATGAGAAAACTGTAGTGCATATATGTTTTATTGAAGTACATTTTGTGACTTTTATTTTTTTGCTTAATATTTTAAAATCCACCACCTAATAATATTGCTACATTCTGATCTATCTGGATTCTGGTTCTCAGCTCTGTTGCCTTAAAAATGAGCCTTTCCATCTGTGGATTTAGGTATGACCCCAGGGATCTGGTCACAATATCTATTGCTTTTTATCTAATTTGCTTTTAAGTGGTCCTTCTCTTATTTCATGGTTCCCCTCCTCAGTAGGGATTATTGGCCAATCGGCTAATAACTGTCTCCGCACCCTAATGATACTGGGGGAATATTCACTAGTTGTGGGGTGATTACTTTTGAAATTATTGGAAGTTCTATACCATGCATAGCTGCTTGGAGAGAAGGCTGAAGAGAGCAAAAGAAGGATAATTAATAATTTTTGTGGTATTCCTTAAGTGCTTACTTCCCGGCAAATACTGTGCTAACCTCTGGGGTAGGTACCAGGTCAGACACATTCCTAGTTTCACAGGGGGCTCACAGTCTAAATAGAAGGGAAAGCAGGGAATGAATCCCCATTTTACAGATGAGAGATATGACGCGGAGAAGCATGTGATTTGCCCAAGACCAGCAGGTAAGTGGCAGAGCTGGTGTTAGAACCCAAGGCTTCTGACGCCCAGGGCCCGTGCTCTTTTCTTTAAACCATGCTGTTTCAGGGAACTTCCTGATTTTCAAGGAGCCAAAACAGAGATGAAAAAGTGAATCCCATAGATATTTGGCACTGAGGCAATCTTTGCTCAAAGTAATTACCGGGTAGTGAAAGAGTCATTAAGCAGCGTGGCTCGGTGGAAAGAGCCCGGGCTTGGGAGTCAGAGGTCATGCGTTCGAATCCCAGCTTTGCCACTTGTCAGAGCTGTGTGACTGTGAGCAAGTCACTTAACTTCTCTGTGCCTCAGTTACCTCATCTGTAAAATGGGGATTAACTGTGAGCCTCACCTGGGACAACCTGATTACCCTGCATCTACTCCAGCGCTTAGAACAGTGCTTTGCACATAGTAAGCACTTAACAAATACCAACATTATTATTATCTGTTTTCCAGAAATAGGGAATTTTATTTCTCTAATCATGGTACTTATTTCTCCACCTTAATTGCTTCTACTTGTTCCTAGTGGGAAATAGCCTTAGCATAGAAGCTGTATTGCTGTCACTAGCCTTTCTAAATTTCTAGGAACAGATTTTCAGTATCAAATGTTAATAACTTCCATAATTAACTACCAAAAATTACAGATGATGTGAAATCATGATTACACCCCAGGTGTTCAAGTGAAAAAAGCAAAAAGCACAATGATTCAAATATAAATTAATCATAATTCTACCTGGAATTTTCGTTCCTCTGTTGGAGTCACAACAATATCAGTGGCATCGGGGCCTTGCTGCTTTCTGATCCTGGCATAGGTTGCTCTGATATTCACCTGTTGCTTTTTTGCTGTGAGAAACATTTCAGGAAATAAGATGGCAATTAGCGAAAAGTAGTGTTTTGAGATCCCAGATTGCACCAAACCTGGAGAGCTTACAGAATTTCTATGTTTAATTCCAGACTGTCACTGTTCACAACAGAATGCCCCTCCTGCCTTGTGTAACTTTTCAGGTGTGTTTTAGCATTCTATGGCTATCTGGAAAATGTCTGCAGCACAGCAGCCATTCTGAAAAACTAACAGTCGGGCTCAATGTATGCTGGGTGAATGCTAGAAACCCAACTAGCCATGATCTACAAATGCAACCCAAACAAAAATGTGGAAAAGAAGAATAGGTAGAAAAGCATCTTCAGACTGAAGATAAATGGCACAATCAGCTTTGCTAGAGGTGGATACTGGGACCATTTTATGAGAGAAAAGTAAAAATTCAAACGGTCAAGATTACACTTTGCCTGATCACTTTTCAAAATGTCTGTAAGACTTTGAAGTTATCATGGCCTCATGTGAATTTTTCTGATTCACAGAAATTGAAGGGGATGTTAAAAGAGCCTGTTAGAAAGCAGTTGAGTTTATAAAATCCCTTGCGCCTTATTTCCTTCCTCGATGGTCTAGCCAGCACATCACAGGAAAGCAATGCCTGGAATGAAAACATACTCTGGCAGTTAAATGCCCTTAAAAATATCTGAATATATTAGTAGGCTTTGATTTTTGAAATGCAAGACACAAATCCACTTTAAGATGTTTATTTCTTAGCATATTGCCGTTGTTAGGTTCCTCATTAAATGTAAGTTGCTGGCCATTTATACACTTATTTATAAAATCTAAAATCTATGGACTACTCATACATTAAACATGGGCTCAGAGATTGGATTCTGTGCAATCAGATTCTCCCTGTGCACAGATTACTCTCTAGCAGTAGTTACTGAGGCAACTCAGGGAACTCTTAACTCTTTCAAGTTACAAGGATTCTGCTCCAGGAATTCACTGTTTTGTACTTTACTGGCCAGAATGTGGGAATGGATTTCTGACTGATCAATTCCCAGAAAAAAAAAGTACGCTCTGAAAGGAGCTAGCTTTATTATTTGAATCCAAATTGATATGGAGCTGTTCTATACATAGCCCTTTCAGGCCCGTAGCCCAATGATGCAAACATCTGCAGTCTTGATTTCACTCATTTAATTCCAATAATTACTGTTTCTGAAAAGATGGGCCCTCCTAATTCAGTTGTCCAGAACATGATCCTGTTTAACAGACCACATGAGTACTCTGTCTAAATCTCACCCATGGCCACAGCAAGCATTTTAGAGATTTGACTGCTACAGTACTACTACCTGTAAGGCCCAAGCGTAGAGGGAGCACCCAACCCATGCAATACCAAGTCCAAAGGAGGCATGATAGGGGTTTGTGGAAGATTTTTAGAAGCAGCTTGTGGGATTTGTGACATAGCTAGCCATATGGAAGGCAACACAGAAAGGATAGAATGGGAGTTTTCCTTAGGAAACGGAGAGCGGGGCTTATTTTAGGATCATGTCTACTCAGCTCTTGTCCCTTCCCCTACAGTCCACAGCCCCCAATTCCAACCCCACCCTGATTTTTTTCAAGGACCTCATTACCTCCTGGTTAAAAATAATCAGAAAATCAAACCAAAATGATCAAGCAGTGCCTCATCCATTCAGAAAGGACAAAAATTGAAATGCAATCATTGACAAAAGTGATTGCTAAGAAAATGCCATAGGGTTGGATTTAAGGAATCGGCTATACAATTGGTTTGGGTGGCTTTAGGGGTTGATGATTTGACGTTTGATGAGTGGATGTGATGATGTTTGATAACCAAAGATTTCTTCTAGTGGTCCCTTTAGTATTCTTGGCATCAATACATGCACTGTGATATAAAATACCTGCACTTTTTTTCAAAATTCACTCTATCTCTCTGTTTTTCAGGAAAATAGCCTAAAGACATTACTTAAGAGATAGCGAGAAATTCAGGCAGTACATTATCCTTTAATTCAGTTATTATATTAGTTCTTGGTCCATAAAAACCTGTTCTCTATTTCCCCAATCACATTTTTTAAAGTGATACTGTTATGTCTTGGAATTTTCCTTTAATACCGTATTTTTTGTTGCTCAAATATCCAAGTGGGGGATAGAGAAATCAGAATAAAACCCAAGGGTTGATTTGATAAGAGATAACATGTATATTCCAACTGGTTTGCATAATTTATCAAAGAAAAGAGTTAGAACTGAGAGAGAAATTGTAAACCCGGTGGAAATTGCATTAGTACTAAAGAAAGGAAATCTGATCATTTTAGAGCAGATAAAATGTCATTAAAATGGATTGTATGCATGGACACTTTTGGCTTCATATTAGGAACATTCCACAGACAGTGATATGGCTTTGTGACCAGCAGCCTTCCTCATTCTCTCCATCAATCCACAGAACATCATCCAAGGTAGCAGAAACTCAGGACAGGGACATGAACTTCCTTAGGTTTGTACAGGTCAGGAAGGAAACGGGGAGCTGGCAGGAGGCCGAGGGGGAAGGTAAGTGAGGGCAGTTGTCCTTAGACAACATATTTCGAGGACTTGCTCTCCCCAAGTCAGGAAGGTGGGGATCTCAGTCCTATTTCTCCAGCAGCTGTGAATGATGCTTTGCAGATCACTGCTCAGAGAGGAGGAGGAGGAGGGGAAAGGAAGGGGTGCCATGGCTGGTTGCCAGACTACGGAAGCAGCGATTACCTTCAGGACTCATAAAACCATTTCCTGAGGAAACACACAAGACCATGTCCCTCTCTATGTCATTCCATGAGTGCACTCGTTCCCCCTCTAGTGTGTACAGGGCTTTGGCTGGGGATGTCATCTTGAGTCGAACAAAGCAGTTATCGAGCAGCTGGAAGATATAAAAGTCCAGTATTTCAGAAAATGATAGATCATCCACCCAATACAGGAGAAGACTCTCTCAACAGTCTTACCGATTCTCTTTACTAAGGAGAAAAGATTGCTTGTTAAAAGTTGTTCCCTGAAACCTAGAGGAATGCAGAGCACTTAGGAAAAACACTGGGCAATATAGCATTAAGAGAATTTGGACAGGCCTGTCTGACAATGAATATATCTTTTTAAGTGCCTACCAACTACGATATGCCTTTTGTGGTGGGGTGGAGCATTTAGATAATTGAACAGTATCGTATGTCTCAGTCGTGAACCTGCTAGGAGTTGTACCTACACAAAAGGGCTCTCATTTCTCTCCTACTACAACCCAATTTGCCCACTTCTCTCCTCTGTTGCTAACCTTCTCACTGTACCTTGATCTCATCTATCTTGCCACTGACCTCTTGCCCACGTATGTCTTCTGGCCTGGAATGTCTTTCCTCTTCATATCCAACAGACATTGACTCTCCCCACCTTCAAAACCTTATTGAAGGCATATCTCCTCCAAGAGGCCTTCTCGAGGCCTTCCTTTCCTCTTGTCCCACTCCCTTTTGTGCCTCCTTGATTTGCTCCCTTTATTCATCCCCTGTTCCAGCCCCACAGCACTGACGTACATATCTGTAATTTAATTTATGTTGATGTCTGTCTCCCCCTCTAGATTGTAAGTTCATTGTGGGCAGGGAATGTGTCTGTTATATGGCTATACTGGACTCTCCACACTGCTTGTACAGTATTCTGTAAATACGATGGACTGACCGATTGAAAAATATAAGCTGTCTAGCCTCCAGGATCTATGACAGCGAGGCTGATTTCCAGGGAAATTAAAATTGTTGTGTCGTTCCACGTCGGCATACCTAGCTGTTAATCAAGTAAGGCCACCTTCACCCTGGTCCCTTTCTGGTCTCTGCTTATTCCTCTCACCCTGCTGCTGCTCTTTAAATCTTTATTCCCCCATGACACCCCCAGCTCCTGACTCTGTCCCCACAGAGCTTATGGCCTTCTTCTCTTCTCCCCTTTTGGTGTCATTTTATTTACCTCTAGACTCTAAGCTTCTTATGGGCAGGGAATGGTTCTATCAACTGTTGCATCTTACTCTCCTAAATACTTAGTACAGTGCTCTGCACATGGTAGTTGCTCAATAAATACAATTGATTGACTCTTTCACCCTGGCCAAGCCTGCTTCTTTCCTCAGATTGAAGCTCCAGACTCTGCAGCTTCCATAGTCACAAGGCCTGGGCCTGGCCAGTGTGGGCAGGATGGCCTCAGAGGGAGCCCCCACCACCCTCCTGCTTGTCCAATGGCTCTTGTGGCCCCGGAGGTCATGGGGACAAGGAGCTGTGGGGCAGAATGAGAAATGGGACGGGAGAGGGAACGGGTGAGTAGCAGACTTACCTGGATGCCAGCCTGCCATGCTGACTAGGGGGCTGACATGGCCATTTTACTTCTGATAGAATTGAAAATCTGCTGTATTGCCTTCCAGTGCTTTTGGTCCTGTAGCAACGTGGCCACAGCATGACTTCTCCCAGAAGTAAAACTGTTATGTCATCCCATGAAAATCTGAGTTCCACTATCCACTAGAATCATGGTGGATAGAATTCACTAAAGCATGGTGTAGTGAATAGGGCATGGGCCTGGGAGTCAAAATGCCATGGGTTCTAATCCCAGCTCCACCACTTGCCTGCTGTGTGACCTTAGGCAAGTCACTTCACTTCTCTATTCCTTAGTTGCCTCATCCACATTTGGACTGTGAGCGCTATGTGGGACCGGGACTGTGTCCAACCCGATTATCTTGTACCTACCGCAGCACTTACAACAGTGCCTGGCACATAATTAATGTTGGTATTTGTTAAGCGCTTACTATGTGCAGAGCACTGTTCTAAGCGCTGGGGTAGATACAGGGTAATCAGGTTGTCCCAAGTGAGGCTCACAGTCTTAATCCCCATTTTACAGATGAGGTAACTGAGGCACAGAGAAGATAGTGACTTGCCCATAGTCAGACAACTGACAAGTGGCAGAGCTGGAATTTGAACCCATGACCTCTGACTCCCAAGCCCGTGCTCTTTCCACTAAGTCACGCTGCTTCTCTAGTAAACACTTAACAAATATCGTAATTATTAAGTCGGTCATGCTCTTTTCCATTAGCCAGATTTCTTCTCCTACAGGTCCCTTTAGGTAATTACATATAATTGTTCTTGCTGCAGGAAAGTGCTTAAGTCTTTGATCTACAGAATCCAAACTAAAAAGGAATATTCCTAATTATAAACAGAAAGGGAGTGGAGAGACAGCAGGCAATCATACAAACTTTTTCAAAAAACTAAAGAAATGATTATTTCTCTATGCCGATGCTTTTATTTCTTCTAATTGGATTATGCCCAACACTCTATTCCTTACTGAATCGTTAAATGAATTTGTCAGTACACTGAATAAAAGTAATAAACTGAGTGTTCTAAAAAACAGGATTTTAAAATATGAATCAATCAATGGTAATTTTTGAAAGCTGTGTGCAGAACACTGAACTAAGACATAATATGATAGAGTTGATACACACAATCCCCGCCCACAAGGAGCATAGAGCCTACAGGAGGTGCTAATATGAATGTCTAAGTTCAACCTATGTTCTAAAATTTCAACCAGTTTGGAGCTGCATGATTTCTCTTACTTTAAAATTGTCCCAAGCAGGTTCTATGTAAATATTCTGAGCAGTATCAGTGTGAAAATTCAAGATCAGACCCTGCTCGGGGCCACTTTGATGTTGAGAAACACACTTGGCAATTGTAGTATGAAGCAGTAACTGCTGCTGGGCATGACAGAGAACTGCTCGAGGACTGTAGAAAAAAAGCCAGCACAGGAGAAAATCAGACATGTTGAATCCTGAAGAAAGGTCACTACAATAGGAAGAGGTAGGGTTTTGGGGTAGAGACTGGCACCCCGAGAAAGGTGACCGAGGGAGTGACTGAGAAGGCAGGCAAGGGTTGTCAGAATAACATGAGCAGAAGCAGGAACAAAGAGAAAGTGAATATGGGAATCTAAGATATCGTTGGCAGAGCCTGGTTGTCATAAATGCACAGACTTCTGTTGGAAGCAGAGCTGGAAACAAGGGACAAAATGAGAGGTGGGACTGAGTCTGGGAAAAACATTTTCCAGGAGAGAAACATGCCAATCTCCCAGAGGTACTAGAGAATCAGAACCAGACAAAGAACTCTCTCTCTGACTCTCTGGGACTACCTCTTCAGGCCTAGACTTCTCTCCTATGCAATCTCAATTTCCTCCTGCCTTCTGGCAATCTGTACTTGAATGGTCTGCCAAACACCTCACGTTTAACAGTTTCAAAACAGAACTCCTCATCTTCCTCCCCAAACCTCTCCTCCCCAACCTTGCCATCAATTCAATCGAATTTATTGAGTGTTTTCTGTGTGCAAAGCACTCACTGTTGTAAACAGCACCATCCCCACCTCACAAGACTGCAACCTTGGCATTATCCTTGATTCACCTCTCTCTCCTTCAACCTGCATATTCAGTAGGTCTCCAAATCCTGTCAGTTCAACCTTTGCAACATTTTTAGAATCTGCCCCTTCCTTTCCTTCCAAAGTACTACTTTGCAAGTAGAGGCACTTGTCATATACTGTCTTGACATTTGATCACCCTGCTTGCTGACTTCCTGGTGAGACTTCAGTGAAAGAGAGCTAGAAGGAGAGATCTCTATGTGAAGGTCACATAGAGATGGTGTAGATGGAGAATAGAAGGGGATCCAGAACTGAGTCCTGAAAAACACAGTTAGAGCCCACAAAAGAGATGGAGTAGCAGCATCCAGCGTCTTGGGAGGAGAAACAGGAGTGGACAGTATCAGTGAAGCCAGTGATTCCAGGAGAAGGGAGTGGTACATTGTATTGAAGGAAGCCGAGAGGCCAAACAGGGTTAGGAATAGGCAGGGATCATGTTTTACTACTCTATTTCACTCTTCCAAGTGCTTACTACACTGCTTTGTACACGACAACTGTACAAAGTGGTTAGTACAGTGTCTGGCACATGTGAGCAATTAAATACCTTAAAAAAGTGCTCAATAAATATCATCAATTGAGTTGTCCACAGCTTTCCAATCTGTTTACTCTTCCATACTTTTCTTCCCCACAAAACTGTTCTCTCCCAAAGAAAGATTTTTGATCTTCACATCAGCCTGTCATTTCTCCTTGAACTCCCTAAGCAATCTCCCTTCTTCCAACCAATTGTATTTACTGAGTACTTGTTGCATGCAGCACATTGTACTGAGCACTTGGGAGAGTACAATATAACAGAGTTGGTAGATGTGCCCTGCCACAAGGAGCTAACAATATAGAGGGGAAGACAGACATTAAAATAAATTGTGGATATGTACATAAGTGCTGTGGGTCTGAGGGTGGGTAGCCTAAAGGATAGGGGGAATTAAGGCTTAGTAAGGGATGGCCTCTTGGAGGAGATGTGATTTTAATAAGGCTTTGAAGGGGAGATAGTGCTCTGTCAGATATGATGGGGAGGAGGGAGTTCCAGGCCAGAGGCAAGATGTGGGCAAGTGGTGGGCAAAATAGTGCGTGATCTTGGGCAAGTCATTTCACTTCTCTGTGCCTCAGTTACCTCATCTGTAAAATGGGGATTAAGACTGCGATCCCTATGTGAGACAGGGACTGTGTGTCCAACCTATTTTATTATCTATCCCAGTGCTTAGTCCAGTGCCTGGCACATAGTAAGTGCTCAACAAATACCATAAAAAAGGATAGACAAGATCAAGGTACAGTGAGTAGGTTGGGATTGGAGGATTGCATTCCCTTAATTCACAAAACCACCACCTCAATTCCACCCTCTCTGCCAAACACGATTCCTTCGGCTTCTGGTCCTCTGACAATCTCACACCATCAACCCCGATTCCTGGATCACCTGCCCAGTACACTTCCCTCACTCATGCCCTGCCCTTGCCTGGAACTCCCTCTCCCTTCATATGTCTCTCAGATCTCAGTTCTCCCCCTCTCCAAACCCTTTTAAAAATAACATCTCCTCCAGGAGGACTTCCCCACTAAATATTTAATCTCCCCACGTCATATTCCCCAACTCCCATGGCAGCACTTTAGTCCTCATAACCCACATAGCACTTATGTACACATATTAAATATTCTGTTACTTCCTCTGGTCTGTAATATAATTTCCATCTCCCCACTAAATTATAAACTCCTTGAGGGCAAGGATAATGTCTATTTGATCTATTTCACTCCCCCAAACACCTTCTCTGCATAAAAAATGTGCAATATATATTTCTATATTATTAACTCTGTGACAATTGTGAGCAAGTGACAACTGTGTGTTCATATGTGACAGTTTAATATGATCTAATGTGAATCTTCCAATTTTTTGAAAGAGATTTAGATTTCATTTCTAGTTTTTCCTCCTACCAAGCATCATTTTACACAGTAAAAGTTAGGACCGCTGAAATCACCAACCTAACTGTAGATAAGGAGTCATGAAAATTATGAACAAAATTTAAAATAAACCAAACCATTTTGGAACTTAATTTCCAGTGCAGGTTTAGAAGGTTCAGATCCCTGAGGGCAGGGATCATTTTTAGTAACTCTACTGTATTTTTCCAAGCACTTAGTTACATTGCTCTGCACAAAGTAAGCTCTCAATAAATACTGTTGATTGATCACCTTATGACATCCTGTGCTGAAAAGACAGTGACTCTACAAAATTCTTTCTTTTATAATTTTACCTCTGTGATTGTTTTGCCCCAGGTGTGGACTCCCTCTTCGGGTCTGCCACCATTTAGGTAGGTCCATACTCTCTTTGTACTTGGTTGACTATACAAGCCCTTGATTTTAGATGCCCCGCGTTGAGCTGAAATTGGAGAATTTCCTTTTCCTTGAAAGCCTTGAAGCTCTGAAAGATGTACCTATTGAAGAAAGGACACCCAATTAGTAATATTATTGCTTTATCCTAGCATTCTGATCACAAGGAACAGGGAGAGGAAGACCACAGATTGACTTAAGACCACAGCTTGACTTCCTCCAACGTAACTACTAGGCCCTCTAGTTTTTCACAGAGCAGGGTTGGAAAATGGAGAGATGAGCAAGTCACCCATCTTGAGGGTTCCACACCTGGCACGGCCGTTACATCTGAGGAGAATAATAAGACCTGTCTTGTCCCCAGACAAGTAAAGTTCCACCTCCATGCCATCACCACCAACACCTCTACAGACTACCACATCCTTGGTCTGGGATTGCCCCTGGGAAGAAATATTGCTCTGGGACTGGGAAAGTCTTTCAGGAATGGCAAAAATCCCAGCTCACGATTGAATCGTCTCTGTGGGGACAGCCTCTTCTGCAGACCCAGAGCCATGGCTACATTCTTCCCTCTTAATGGCTCTCACACCTTTCTGGCCTGGGCTGGATTTGCACGACCTTTTCCTTCATCCTGTTGGCACTGCTCAAATCTGAGCTGAAGCAATCTCTGGAGGCAGCATTGGCAGCACACCACACAACGTCACATGTCCGTGCCAATATCAGCACCAGGGTCTTACGGGTTCTGCAGATGAAAGGAGTGACCTGGATCATGCTGGGACTGGGCTGCCAGTTAGCCATAGCCAATTTTGGGCCTCAAGGTGAACTCCCACTAGTAACTGTAGGAGTTCTGAATGGGGAAAAATTACCACAGATTTTGACTTTCGGGTTTGTTAAATTGAAAAACTGTCCAAGAAGCCATTGACAACTGGGGCTCTTCCCTGCTTGAGTCCAAGGCACAGCAAGAACCCTGCAACCAGCCAGCCAGGAAACTCCCCGGACCTTTCCCCTCATTGTCTAGCTGACAGAAGTTCAATGACTCACATTCATTTTATGGCCAGTGATTATCCTGCTTAGTCTTGCAAGAAGTCAGGCTCCCAGGAGACAGTCCATTAGCCCAGTAGCCTCCACGAGGATACATTTCCCTGACTTATAGCAAGGTAAATTCCACAAATTTGAAGAACTCTATTAAAGTGGGACAGACCATTTCGATGAAAAACTTCACAAAGCAAAGAAAGAAGTTTTCCCAGGTCTCTATCATGAGTCATCTCTCAAGATCTGACCTTTCTCATCTCTTCATTTTTATGAAGCGCAGTACTGACTGATGAACCATATGGACTGAAACTACTTTCTGAATCCCTCACTTCAGAATGCCTCTAATGCCATTAGCATTTCACTCTTTGCTCTTTGCGCATGTTAAGAAGTACCCTCAGGAGTGATAAGCAACAAAGGCATCAGGTTCTTCTAACTGCTCTCATAGTAATTGCCTGTATCCATATCCACTGGGCCTTTTTTCCCTTCCTTTGCTAAGGTCATAATTCCTGGTCTCCATTCAGACCAAACACACTTTCATCTGAGCCAGGTGTCTATCCGTGCCCTTCAAATGCCAACTCAAACTGTGGCTTCTGGGACATGCTGGTTAAGTGGCCAGTAATTGACATGCTGTTAAAGGTGCGGTTTAAAATTCAACCTTGAGGAAAAATGTCTGTATAAGCTAAGTCGTTTCTCAATTATTTGACTCACCTCCCAGCTGAATGTCCATACCTCGGTGTGATGTATATGCTTCAGGAGTTTCTTCTCTTCTTGAGCTTGTGCTGGCCGGTTTTTGACAGACACAGGTTGCAAAGGGCTGTTGGAAATGGTACAGGCCAAATCGCAAGCTGCTTCTCCTCGCCCTGCAAACCAAGTGTTTGACAAAACTCTTTTGTAAAATCAATTGATTTCATCTTAATGTACTTGACTTTGTTTTGGGGATTCTGTATTGAATCAGCCACCCCATTTTCAATTTGTATCCTGAGCTGAGGGCAGAAGGAGGAGTTGGGAAAGAGCCTAAACTGAGGGAGCTCAATGAGGGCCCTAGGGTGAGTCCAGGACTGGGCCGGGGGGACATGGAATGGAATGATGAGGAGGCCGGTTAGGCGCTGCACTAACTACACTGTCAATTTACAGCTCTTGGAGCCAAGAAGGTGGCAGGCACCAGCGAGGCCTGGGAAGGAACCTACAGAGGATGGGCTGGAAGACCAAGAGCCACAGAGATGAAGGATTTTCAGAGGCCCTGAAGGGGTAAGGGAGAGGCTTCGGGCCTGCTTCTTTCTGGTTAGTCAAGCAGGTTTTCCTGCCCCAGTGGGGGTTTTCTGGGAGAGGGTTGGTTGGTGTCCCATCCCTCCACCCTGCAGCTTGGCAATTGTTGGATAGAGTGGGGGATTTACCAGAAATCTGGGTCTCACCGTATTTATTTCTTTTTTTAAATATCACTATCACTGGAGTAGAAACAAGCTAATCAGGTTGGATATAGTCCCTGCCTCACGTGGGACTCACCGTCTCAATCCCCATTTTACAGATGAGGTAACTGAGGCACAGAGAAGTTAAATGACATCACACAGTAGACATGTAGGGGAGCCAGGATTAGAACTCAGGTCCTCGGGCTCCCAGGCTCATCCTCTCATCACTAAGCCACGCTGCGTCTTATGCGGTCTCATGCTTCCCTCTAGACTGTAAGCTAATTATGGGCAGGGAACATGTCTTCTTATTCTATTGTATTGTATTCTCCCTAGGGCTTAGTGCAGTGCTATGCAAATAGTAAGTGCTCAGTAAATACCATTGATTGATTGTTTGTGGGGTGGAAGTGCAAGAGGTGCTAACCCAAATGCCTGAGCAGCACAAAATAATAATAATAATAATAATGATAATAGTATTTAAGTACTTTTACTATTTGCCAGGCATTGCACCACTACTACTACTAAGAAGAAGAAGAATTATGGTATTTGTCAAGCACTTACTCTGTGTGCCAGGCACTGTACTAAGCACTGGGATAGATACAGGATAATAATAATAATGTTGGTATTTGTTAAGCGCTTGCTGTGTGCAGAGCACTGTTCTAAGCGCTGGAGTAGATACAGGGTAATCAGATTGTCCCACGTGGGGCTCACAGTTTTAATCCCCATTTTACAGAAGAGGGAACTGAGGCTCAGAGAAGTTAAGTGACTTGCCCACAGTCACACAGCTGACTTCCAAGCCCGGGCTCTTTCCACTGAGCCATGCTGCTTCTCCAATAGAACACAGTCCCTGTCTCATACGGGGCTCACATTCTTGAGGGAACTGAGGCACAGGGAAGTTGTGATTTGCCCGAGGTCACACAGAGACAAGCGGCAGAGCTGGGATTAGAACCCAGGCTTATGCTCTATCCACTAAGCCATGCAGTAGATACAAGGTAATCAGGTTGGACACAGTCCTGCCCCACAGAGGGCTCATAGTCATAATCCCCATTTTATAGATGAGGTAACAGAGGCACAGAGAAGTTAAGTGACTTGTCCAAGGTCATACAGCAGACAAGTGGCAGAGTAGGATTAGAACCCAGATCGTTATGACTTTCAGGCCCGGGCTCTATCCATTAGGCTGTGCATCACATTCTAGTGTGTCCCCAACCTTAATCCCCATCCCACCATGCCCAATTTACCTGCCCCATCCTGAGAGAGCCCCCGGGAGAACTAAGGGCTTTTTAGGGCTGGAGTCAGAAATCAGAAGTAACTCATGAGCCCCCAGGCCTGCTCCATTTTGATGGATGGTGCTTTCTAATGCGATCATAGTATCACGTCCAAATGATGTCAACAGGTCACACGGGGTGGCCTGGGCTCTTACCTTCATGGGTATCATCCTAGAGCTGCCACTGCATATCATAAATTGCATATTTCAATAGCACAAAATAACATTTTTGGCCTTTGTCATTCTTTCCATCATTTTGGAAGATGCATTCAATAATAAAGTGTCTTCCACACAATAACTATCCGATTAAGGGTTTACAAACCAACATTAACTCAGGTAACAAGAGTCTTTTCCCGAGCTCTATTATCCCAGGAGTGTGATTATCTCACACTTTGTAAGGTGATCCCATTTTTCCTTTAAGGAAGAAGTTAAAGTGATCTTGATAAATTCCATAGTAAGGAATTCTACAAATAATTTAATTCACTGATCAAAACAGATTAATGCATTTTATAATGCTTAATTCTGCCATGTACAAAAGGGAAACAAACTTTCATGCCCTTTGGAGATATATATTTCAGGCTTCTGAAGCTATCCCTGAGCTCTGTGCTTTCAGAGTTTAGTACAGTGCCTGATACATAATAAGCGCTTAAAAATACCGTAATTATTATTTCTTTGCTTGGTAAATAGTACTAAGTACAAGTACCATTTTTTTAAAGTACGTTGCCTATATTCAGAGAGAGAAAGAAAGGAAAGGAGAAGAGAGAAAAAGATGGGTGGAGAGAAAGCAATCGCCTTTCCTAAGATTGCTGTTCCTGCTATTGAAATATAATGCCAAAATACGTTCTTTTTAAAACCATATTACTAACGTTGATAAACTGGACCTAATGTGAAATTGTTTAGAATCATGTAAACACCATACATTTGCTAGGGAGAAATGAAGGAAGAGAAATTTGTCATAATGTGTTTCCTCCTTTAAGAAGCACTGAAAGTCAGAGCTGTAAAAAGATTCAGCAGCCATAGCCTTTCTGCCAGAACTGCCTGGGCTAGAACTACATGTGCCCAGAGTGAGTCTACATATATAATTTATGGATGTGAAAAAAAGAAAATTGATTCACTCAGAAGATGAGTTATAGAAGTAATGGTATTAGGTAAGACGCTTTGGGGGAGAATATGATGTAATATACATATAACAAATGTAAAACCAAATATGTGCTTTCTTCCAAATCTAATCATAAATATGCAGTTAATATGTATTTATCAAAGGCTGCTGCAAGCATCTTTTCAACAAATAAGATTTTATATTGCCACTTTGACCACTCAAATTCTGTGTCACACTGATAGATAACTATTACAATTTGTCATTTAATTAGAGCAAACCATGAAGAGAATTATGGTATTTGTACAATAAGAAAATTTTGCATTTTACATTTCCTTTCAGCTTGATTTTATTATCCTTTGAAAATGATTGCACTTGCAATATCATTCCACAAAGAGACTTTCACCCAGTCATTACAAAGCGTTATAGGTATTTGGCAAGGTTTGCATTATGAGCTATCAGATACTTATGCAAATAAGACTAATTATTAAAGGAAGCTACGTTCATTCAAATCAATCAATTGTATTTATTGAGCACCTACTGTGGACAGAGCACTGTACTAATTGCTTGGGAAAGTACAATATAACAGAGTTGGTAAACAGGTTCCCTGCCCAAAAGGACCTTACTGTCTAAAGGGGGAGACTAAATTAACATATCAAATAATTATATAATTAATGAATACAATAATTTGATATAATTAACACTGGAAAATTGATATCTATTAGTCATATCATTTACAGTATTTAGTACGATAAATAATTTCTTTTTCTTGCTTTTTTATCTTTTGTGATTTTTTTTTCTTGTTATGGATTTCATAAAATGCTCAATAACTTAAAAACTGACTGCAAGTATAACAATAGTTCTCTCATTATCATCCCATTACATGTGCTTACAAATGAATGACAAATTCCTAGATGACCAGGTATCAGAAAAACTCTTGTTGCTGTGAAATCAGCATTCAAATGATCTATCATCTAGCTGCTATTTTTGGTAATACATTACTGCCAAGGTATCAGTTATCAAGAAGTACTTCTCTAAGAGAAAACACCAGGCTGCAACCTTAGTGAGGCCCAGAACAACTTGCTCCCATCATTCACCCCCCTACTCCCAGCCCTACAGCACCTAGGTTCACATCTGTAAATTATCTATTTATATTAATATCTGTCTCCCCCACTTCTAGACTCCTCTAAGCTCATTGTGGGCAGGGAATGTGTCGGTTTATTGTTGCATTGTAGTCTTCCAAGCACTGAGTACAGTGCTCTGCACACAGAAAGAGCTTAGTAAATACAATTGAATGAATAAATGAATTAGCCATAATGGGGCTTGGTTGATTTCATACTGACCTTGTAACTGCCTCATTTTATGTTTTGTGACATCCAGATCAGCCAAGAGTCTGCTCTTCTTTAGCCAGTTTTGTTTCTTTAGTCTTTCTGACTTTTGTAAAGCTGTGGGCATGAAAATATTTAGCATTTGTATTGGAATATATTATGTCTTGTAATAAATTAGCAAACAATTGGTAAAGGACACAAGTCCATCAAAGAGGTTCAATTAGAAATGTGTAATTAAAAAGTGAGGTTCTTCATATGAAACAATCTAGGAGAGATTGCAGGGTACTGTAGACTAATAATTGCAATAACAGTCATATTTGTTAAGTGCTTACTATGTGCCAGGCACTGTATTAAGCCTTAGGGTAGATAAAAGATAATCGGGTTGGAAACAGTTCCTGTTCCACATAGGGCTGATAGTCTTTATCCCCATTTTACAGGTGAGGCAACTGAGGCACAGAGAAGTTAAGTGGGTTGCCCAAGGTCACATAGCTTTATGACATAGCCTTAACATACACATTACCTGCATTTCATTTTCTACTTCCACAGTGTATTCTACAGTCATGGAGATCTAGTTTTGAACTATTCATTTTTTAAACACATACCTACTGCCTAAAGGGTATAAGTCTTAAAAATGGAAATGTGCCGGCAAATTGTCCCCAAAGTGAATTAAATCCATTTGTTATTTCCTAATGGATCCCATTACTCTAAAACTTGTTGAAAGCATACACCTTTATCAATCAAATTAGCCAATTTCCCTTGCAAAACACTAGATTCTAGCAAGACAAAGAGGCAGATGTGTAAAGTGTGAACAGGCTTCCATCCATATGATGCACAATGATGGACCTCCAATTTTTTTTTTTCAAAAATGATAGTATGGTGACATGATCTGGGTCTTGTTTATTTTCTACAAAGTCAATTCACAACTAGTTTACAGTTCTCTCTCTCTCTCCCTCCCTCCCTCTCTCCCAATCCCTCCCTCAACTGCCCCTTGGAAGAAACCAGAAACATAAGATCCTTACCATCCGGTGGTTGAAAAGGCTCCCCACAAGACACCCAGACCTCAATAGGATTTCTGAGAATGGAGGTGAGTAAAGAATCATCAACATAATTGAGACATTGTAGAATCATGGATTTTGGAGATGATTTGATTTTCACTTTATCATTCTGTTTTTTATCTAAAAGAAATGACATTACTTCATTTTATTTTAATACTGATTTAGACTTTAACTTCCTATTATTTTAACCTTTACTTCAAAATTCATTTTTACCATTTAGACACTTGCTATAAAACAAAATATCCAAACAGAGTTAAATATTGTATAAAATTCACATCACATAGACTCTGGACAATGGAAGCAATCTAGTTATAAAAACTTACTTTTGTAAAGTATTTTGATCTTCTGTGAGAACAAATATAGATTCCTTCATATCCACACAATATCCTCATTTTTATCTCAAAGTTGATTAGTCACTTTTCTTTTTAATTCATAATCTATTCCAGTTTCCATAAATCATTTTATTTGAATTAAGCTACTGTATATTCATTCAAAATTGAATTAAGATGATTTTCTAACAATATAAAAATATGCACCTCATTTTTTTATTAAAAAATGAAGCTCTCATTTTTTTCTTATTCTACAAAAGGAGAAGAAAGGTAGGTATCCTTCCAGTATTCTTGAAATAACCCCATGAAAAAGAATCCCCTCAGCTTTCCAACAGGCTTTGGTTGGAGGAAAGAAGCATAGATCAATCGTATTTATTGAGCGCTTACTGTATGGAGACCACTGTACTAAGCACTTGGGAGAGTACAGAGAAGTAGCATGGTGTAGTGGATAGAAAATGGCCTGGGAGTCAGAAGGGCCTGGGTTCCAATCCGGGCTCTACCACCTGTCTACTTCGTGGCCTTGGGGAAGTCACTTCACTTCTCTGTGACTCAGTTACTTCATCTGTAAAATGGGGATTGACATTGTGAGCCCCAGTAGGAACAGGGCCTGTGTCCAACCCCATTTGCTTCTATTCACCACAGCGCTTAGTACAGTGCTTGACACATAGCACATAAATGGTATCATTATTATTACTACAATATAACAATATATCAGAGTTGACAGGCATATTCCATGCCCACAATGAGTTTAGAGTCTAGAGGGGGAGGCAGACATTAAAATAAGGAAATTACAGATATCAATCAATCATATTTCTTGAGCACTTACTATTCATTCATTCAATAGTATTTATTGAGTGCTTACTACGTGCAGAGCACTGTACTAAGTGGTTGGGAGAATTTAATACAATAGAATTAGCAGACATAAGCAGCGTGGCTTAGTGGAAAGAGCACAGGCTTGGGAGTCAGAGGACCTGGGTTCTAATCCTGGCTCTGCACCTTGTCTGCTGTGTGGCCTTGGGCAAGCCACTTAACTTCTCTATGCCTCAGTTACCTCATCTGTAAAATGGGGAGTAAGACCGTGAGCCCCACGAGGGACAACCTGATTACCCTGTATCTACCCCAGTGCTTAGAACAGTGCTTGGCACATAGGAAGTGCTTAATAAGTACCATAATTATTATTCCCTGCTCACAATGAGTTTAAGTGTTATGGGGCTGAGGGAGGGGTGAATAAAAGGAGTAAAGCAGGGTGACGCGGGAGTCGGAGAAGGGGAAAGGGGGGGTTAGTCAAGGAGGGCCTCTTGGAGGAGTTATGTCTTCAATAGGCTTTGAGGGCTTAGCAGGGTGGTGTAACTTGGAACAAGGAGATTTTCTTAAGATTAAGTAAAAGCAGAACTTGAGAAACCATAGTGAATTTAACCAATCATCCATACCTGTTAGAGTTACACTTTCTGTGCCATCAGATACTGCACCTTTCACTTCTCCTTCTGAGGCTCTTTGCTTTAGGAATTTGTTCACAGCACATGAGACTAAACCATGTAAAGAAATAACTTTGGTTCCATCACTGGTATATAGCCTACAGGCTGTCTTGGCAAGTCCCAGCTGCACAGCACATTGTGTAAGGAGCTAGAAATACAGGAAAATTGATAACTAAGTAGGAAATCACTTAACATTGAATGCCTACTAACTTGGCTACTCACCTGCAATCACTGCTTACAACATACCAAATTTAGCTCCAACCCATGACAATTTTTTTTTCCCAATTCAGATATTACTTTCCTTTAACTCAATGGAGAAGTCATATTTTGGAATCACAGTATTTCCTAAAACAGTACAAAAGGAGTACCCACAAACCAAATTTAACACTGTTGCTGTGATGGACTTTAGTGTTTCAAAAAATCATATTTAAAAGGCTCTTCAAAAATATACTGAGAAGTAAGAAGATGGCAAATCATTCAGCATGTATCTCCATTTACAAGCAGAGGTAAAAAATTGTCTAAGGCCTCATAGCAAGTGAATTAGAGAACTACATCTGGATTTGGACAATTTCTGGTAGCATCTACACCACACAAAAAAGCCAACGGGACATTTCGATATTACCTGGTTATTTTGACCAGAGGGGCAGCTAACATAACCATATTAGGAACTTAATTATCCAGTTTCATATTAAGTCTTGATCAACTCAATTGGGCAATAGCTAATTCTGCATTTTCTTTTATTTTATGTAAACAAAGCCTCTTCTATCGTCAGACCTTTTCTTAGCCTCAGGAGAAACAAGCTCATCCAGTTAAAGCATTTATCTTCAACCCCTACCTAGGAAATCCCCAAGGTAGTGAATATGTTCACTGTACTTTTCATGTCTCATAGAATGCATGATCCATCTTAAACCCTCACCTGACTTTTAGCTTCTAAATATGTGAGCCTACGGAATAAAAAAAGCACCTCTAAACCCAACCTAATCATACATCCCAATCTGGCTGTCATCTTTACCATTAGCAGTTTAACATCAACAACAACAATGATAATAACAACATTTGATAAGCCCGTTCTATTGCCAAGCAGTGTGCTAACTGTGGGATAAATACAGCTAGGTCATTTACAGTCACAGTCCCTGTCCCACATTCAGCTCACAATCTAAAGGGGATAGATAACTCCCCATTTTACAGAGAAATGTAACAGAGAACTGAAGTGACTTGCACAGAGAAGTGAAGTGACTTGCCCAACATCACATACAACCTTTGTCTCCTGACTTCCGGTCCTGTTTTCTTGCCACTGAGGCAAATGCTTCTCAAAATTCTAAAAATCTACCTCTTCCTCCAGGTATTCCCTGATTCCTTACCACCCTGGGCACATGGCCTTCTCCACATATCTATATATTAGTGATTTATGTACTCATTTGGGTTTCTTATTTTCACCTATGCTTATGCCCTTTATTTTCCTATTTAGGGCTGCTTCTCTTCCTCAGATTAAAAGCTCCTCAGTGGCAGGAATCACTCCTACTTCTTTCGCTGGATTCCCCAAGTGCCTAGTTTGGCTCCTTCCAAATAGTCGCTACCTAATAGATGTCATTGACTGACTGATTGATGCAAAAGGAGAAGATCTAGGGTTCAAGTCTCCTGGTACATCTGGACAGTTGCAACCCTGGGGTTTTTTGCCTGAAGAAGATCAGGCTTCTTTGGGCTCAATCATTTGGTACAAAAGTGAAACAGTTTTCTTTATCAGAATAAGATGTTGCCAAGAAAGATGTTAAAATGTCCCAGTAAATAATAATGATTATGGAACCTCTTAACCACTTATTGTATGCTAAGTACTGAAGTGCTAAATGTCCCAGTAAATAATAATGATTATGGAACCTCTTAACCACTTATTGTATGCTAAGTACTGAAGTGCTGGGGTAGCTAGAAGATAAGTGAATAATAGAGATAAGTGGGAGTTAGGTTGTCACTATTATTATTATTAGCATTATCACTGCTAACTACCCAGCAAGTGCAGCTTGCTACCAATGCTTTAGGGTTTTAAATAAGATGGATTTTATAAAGTCATAGATTTGGACCCTTTATGGGGTTAGGCCTGGAGAGGTATTGGGAGAGAGAGGGATGATGTTATTTTGTCATCTTTTCCAACCAAAACTATTATCGTAAATAAAATTCTCAGACTATTGACTTTGTCTTAGGTTTAAAAGGAGGGATGTAAGATTTAAGAACTAAGTTGGGGATGTCATTTCGGGGTAGATTGAGAGAATTGTGATTTGTCTATTGGGTAGGCATCTCTATCCATTTGTCCAGGACAGTTCTCCTTGCTTTTCTTTGTTGCCATTATTGTTACCGTTACTGAAGTAGCAGCTGAATGCCAGTTACTTACCACGGGGAATGTTTCAGCAACAATTAACTTCCCATTTTGGTATCCTGCTCCATTTCTATGTGCAATTATCTTTACAGTTTTCTGTCTCGCAGTTGCCAAAATATTTTCAGATGTGGTTTGAAAGGAAGCCTCGGTCCGCAAAGATGACAGAAGGTTTTCATAATAAAGCACGGTATTTTCTGCCTCCTGAATTGATAGATCAGCCTGTGGAATGCCAGAGAAATATACGATGAGGCCTTCCTTGACTTTCTAACCCATAGTTTCTGTCCAGGCATATTGGCCAAATTTGGATTGCAATCATTTGTGTAGGAATAAATTAATTCTCCCTTAAGATTTATGTAAGAAAATTAGGTGTTTTAAGTTTCAAAATGTATTTGCTCCAGACATGCAATGAATTTTTTATATGTGTCAGTGTTACAGCAGGATACGCTCTTTTCCCCAATTTACTGATCTCCAGAATATGTTCATATTACTATCAAAATTTCAGAACTTTTCAAAATCCAGTCATAATACCAAAATTTCATGGGACCATAGGTGGCTACTTTGGAACCATTACTATTTTAAAAGGTGACAAAACTGAATATGCCAGAACTCCAGAGATGATTTCTTTTAAATCTTTCAGAATATTTGTAAAAGCCTACCTTTTAGTGAATATCAAGCAGCTTATGTAAGGACAAATTCCCCTTGAGATACAGGAAGAGCTTTCATTAATGCCAATGAGATATCAATGCAAAGAAGAGAAAAATGGACTCTTACTGAGGCAAGTTTTGTTGTGAAAAGAAAACATCTCTTGAATGTGTATTAAACATGTGTTGGAAAATTTACACACAATTAGGTTCTCCTCTAGATTCTAATTAGATTTAAAAATCACAGTAGCTAAAACTGAATTAGTATTTGTCGACAATATCATCTGTTTAGTGGAAATTCAAGATATATTTAAGCTGGGAGGCCACTGGTGACTGAACTGAGACAAACTGACCTACAGAGACTCAAGAGGTTACTGATAAAAACTTTGCATTTCTTTCAACATAAGGGGATCTCAATAAAAAGTTGCTGCCCCTCTGCAAAGTGAAAGTTGCACTCATTAATTCAAAGACTTCATGTAGCCTCCTAACCTCCTTGGGCAACTAAAGCCCAAGCAGCAATAAAATGTAGAAAGTGGATCCCCCATCCCCACCTGCAAAGGCAGATGCAGCATCAGAAGTGCCAAAGGATTTCAAGACGTAAATCAAGCTGTTCTTAGAGATAAAAGAAATCAAAGGAGATCAAATGGAAGGAAAAAAAGCAGCAGCCAAAGAATCCATGAATTGAGTGAGAGGAGGTCAGATCTGATGAGGCAGGTGGAAACAGACTGAGACAGAAATAAATGGCATTCAAAAATATCAACACCTCACGTCAACACTGTTCCCAGGACTCTGTTGATACAGTTTAGCATATAACAAACCTGGGCCACATGGATGAATTTGAAAGGACCTAGTGAGAATCGGCCTCTATTCCTGGAGCCGGAAGCACAGGCGAACCTGCTACCTGGAAGTAATTCTTTCAATTCTTTCTTCCTTCTTCTTGACCTTGTACAAGCCAGGCACATCATTATCCTATGCTTGCCACCAAGCATAGGAATAGAGAATCCCTAATTTGGAGAAGAAAAATAAGTGATTCCTTTAAAAGAAAGTTTTACTATCCAATTATTTTCAATAGGCATTTATAGCTGCTTTCCCCATTTTACACCTTTTTATGTTAGACATATTTTGTTGGGATCCTGAAAATCCATGTAAAGTCCAATATTATTCTGTGGGCATAGAAATACATTTCCCATTTCCCTAATCAACAGAGTCCTGCATTCTAGAAAAAAAGCACATTTACTGTTGGGCTTATTTCTAAATCTTAGGATAGGGATTTCCCTGTTAAACCTAAAGGAGAGTGAATTTGGAAAATAGATGAGAGAAATTTATTTTCCTGAATACACACAAGCCTAGGATTTTGATGCTGCCATTTTGATAGCATCAAATTGTGACCCAAGAGAACAAACTGAATTTTCAGTCAGTTATTCCACCCTTCTCATGCCTCTCTTTTCCAAAATGAAACTTTTGGAAAAGAACCTTTCTGATTATTTGGTTATCAGGGCAGTAAAATCAAACAGCAGAAATAACCTGACATTTTCAGACTGACAGTCCCTTCAAGAAAATTAACACATAGGCTCAAGGACATTAATCTGGGTTTAAGGAAAATGAGGTAAGTAGACAAGTTATAATCAAACACAGCCTTGTCACTTGGCCTTTGAGATTACTGACATTCATTCAATTTGAATAATGATAATACTCTAATAATAATGATGACAATACTAATACTAGTAATAAAAATAATATTTGTCAAGCACTTACAGTGTATTTTAGTGGAAAGAAAATGAGCCTAGGCATCAGAGGACCTAGATTCTGCCAACTGCTTTCTGTGAGACTTAGGGCAAGTCACTTAACTTTTCTCTGCCTCAGTTTCCTCGACTGTAAAAGTGGAATTCAACACCTGTCCTCCCTCCTACTTAAGACTGTGAGCCCCATGTGGGAAAGAGACTTTGTCCAATCTAATCGACTTATACCTACCCCAGCCCTTAGAACAGTGTTTGACTTCCAAGTGCTAACAAGTACCATAAAACAAACAGTATATGCGAAGCATTGTACTAAGTGCTGAGGTAGATACAAGATAATCAGGTAGGACACAATTCCCGTTCCACATGAGGCTCCCCTCTTAAGTAGGAGGGAGGACAGCTATTTCATCCCCATTTTATAGATGGTGAAACTGAAAAAAGATCACACAACCAGCAAGTGCAGAGATGCAGTTAGAATCCAGGTCCTCTGACTACCCAGGCTCATACTCCTTCCACTAGGCAACACTGCTTCCCCATCATTGCTAGGCTGCTTTAAAGTGAGGAAGGGCTAGGAAAAAACTTTTGCAGGTGGGCAGGAAACAGAGGTGAAACTATGCTATAAACCTATAGGTTAACAAAGAATAAAAGCTGTTTGGGGTCTTCCTGACAGATTACTCTGTCAAAGGGCTAGCCTAGTATCAGTGCCAATAAGAAGTATGATATAGTCCTGTTCAAGAATAAATACACCTCTCAAAGGTTAGCCCTCAGGGTACAACATAGAGTCTGGTCTGCACAGACACATTTACCGTGTCTGATCTGTTCTCTCTCAAGATCAGCATCACCCTCAGATCAATGGGAGATTTTCCAACTGGGCCATTACATTTCCCTCCTTAGCTCTTGATATTCTTGGGGGAGGAACCTACTTACTGGTTGGTCTACTGCTTCATTTTTGACCACGGAAGCTGTGCAAATTGCAGCATGATTTGCTGCTGTGATTTCCTTATCCAGCACAGTGCTGTGGAAGGCAACCATTGCCTTTGCATTTTGCATATAACACCACTTCTGATTGGCAGCTCCATTAGAGCATTGCTTATATTTCTGGAAAAAGAAGCAATGAAGACAGGATGTTAAAAGAAATATAAGTCTGCCAGTTGCCCAGATACACAGTTAATTGACTCTAAAATTTTAATGGAATAAGAAAACTTGAAATTTAGGATCCTTAGTCTTGGAACCTTTTTCTCCTTTCTTAATAATTCCAGGATTATTTCTGACAAAATTATAAATCATGGTTGTATTCAAAATTATGTTTGATATTTACCTACCTTTTTTGTTATTGTGTTTTATGCCATGGTAAAATGCATGTTGGAAAATGCATGTTGGAAAATCCACCTTTTAAAGTGGATTATAGATTCTAGACTGTAAGGTCACTGAGGACAGGGAACATGTCTACTGACTCTGTTATACTGTATTCTCCCAAATGTTTAATACAGTGCTATATACACAGTAAGCACTTAATAAATATGACTGCTTGATTAATTCGGATCCAACCTATTTCCTCTGATTTTGTAGACTAGCCTTAGGACAGGCCAAAAAAAAAAAATAGAAGCTGTTCCTTTCTGAATTTATCATACAGGTGAGACAAAATGATATCTATATATACATACAGTAGGAACAAGAGAAAAAAACACATGTAACTCGTAAGAGCAAAAGTAACAAAATATACACACACAAGCAAGCGTCAAAGGTGGTTGTGGCAGATGATATGACCAGAGTCAGTGAAGATCAGTTGAGTTGTAGAATGTCTTGTACAATAAGTAGAAGTAGATTTTCAGGATTCAGTCAGTTGTATTTTTTGAGCACAGATAGTGTTTACTTCACTCTTTCACTTGTATTTATTGAGCACTTATGGTACTATACTGCAGAGCACTGTACTAAGCATTTGGAAGAGTACAATATAATGGTAAACGAACACATTCCCAGCCCACAACGAGCTTACAGTCTAGAGGGGTTAATATAATGTCTGTGGTAGAACATACTACTAAGCGCTTGTGAGAGTACAATGCAATACAGTTGGTAGAAACAATCCCAGCCCACAAGGAGCTTACAATCTAGAAGGGAAGCTTTCAAGATGGAGACAAATGTGTTTTAATGGATCTGATGTGGGGAGAACTCCATGCCAGAGGAAGGGGCATAGGCAATGAGTCAGGGAAGAGAGTGTACCTTCAGTAAAGAAGGTTATGAATATTAGAGAATAATAAATTTTCACAGTGACCTTTTAGGTGCACAATGTGTCAAGAATGGAGCACAGTAAATTATCAGATACTTCAGGTGTCCTAAGCATGCTAGAAGTTGGGGGAAGCATTTCAGATCTTATGCCAAGTAGCAGGATCAAGGAAATCCAAGCCATAATAGTCCATAGAGTTGAGAACCCTACAAGGGACTGAGATGTTTTCAGGGGACCATCGCAGCTCCCCTACTCCCTACAACCAGTTCTCTGCCTGACAGCCCCACAACCATAAACTGGTCTGGTACAAGCCATATTCTTCCTACAGTGCCTATGGGATTCTTGCCTGTCCCGGGGGGGTACCCCAAGCTACCACAGAAGTTGGACCTCCAGAGGTAGTCTAGAAATGCAGCGAACTGGCTAGGTCACTCTTGGCAGTTATACGAACCTATCTGTAATTTGCTTTGCGCTAGTCACCCCGGCTAAACTATAAAAAGCTTGAGAGCAGGGATCACGTCTACTAATTCTACTGTTCTCTTTCAAATGCTTAGTACAGTGCTCTACACAGAAGATTCTCTAGAAACACTATTGACTGACGGATTGAATTAGACCTCAAGGCACTCTCAACATCTTAGTAATAGCCCACATGAGCCCACTTCTGGGCTGTAAGCTTGTTGTGGGCCGAGAAAGTGTCTATCAACTCTGTTCACTGTACTCTCCCAAGCGCTTAGTGCACTTAGTTCAGAGCACTGAACTAAATGCAATTGATTGATTCAACGTTAGATTCAGGGAGGTTTTGGGATAGGCCTACATCAAATCCATGCTGAGTCAAAAGAGAGAGAAAGGGTTAATATCCACTGCACCAACCTATTGAATGAAAGTAAAGAGGAAAAGAATGCATCTCTAGGTTTGATTTTAAAAAACACGGCAGTGTAGCCTCCCCTTAAGCCTGTAGAAAATGTGAAGACTGTATTTTAGAGGAACAGGGAGGGCTCAATTGGAATTAACCTAACATCAGTTACTATCATTTCTCATGAACTTTAATATATTCTCGCAAAGTGATTGCTTCAAGAAATGAAAATGAAAAACCAGCAAAGAAAAAAGCTGGAAAGATAATACAAATTACTTCGGGATCAAACTAGTTTCTAATAAAACTAGAACCTTGGGGAAAATATATGTACATATATAATTTCATGAAACTGATTGGGGTAGTAAATGTGAGCCTGTGCCAGGTTTTATCTGCCTGCTCTGAGCTGAAAAGTCATTTGATAAAGATGAATGGAATGTGATATATATACAGTGTCACCCAGAATAAATTTGCAGCCCATATTTATCATCTGGAGAGAAGAGTAAGTTGGGTTAACCTTTGATATCCATCCAGACCGCTGTGTCCTAATTTTGGAGTCACTGCATGCAAGACAAGCTGGGTCATTGGTATTAATAACACCAGAGTACCTTGGAGACTACATATTTCCTGGGTGTTCGACATCACTGATGGAAATTTTCAGTCATCTAGCCAATGCACCATTACAGCAATGTCTTCCTATCCTCCTGACGCAGACACTCTCCCTAGAAGCAGTGCATTCTAATGGAAAGAGCGCGGGTCTGGGAGTCAGGAGACCTGGTTCTAACCCTGGCTCCACTACCTGCCTTCTGTGTGACCTTGAGCAAGTCACAACTTCTCTGAGACTCAGTTTCCTCAACTAGAAAATAGGGATTCAATACCTGTTCTCCCTTCTTTTGTCTGTGAGCCCCATGTGGGACAGGAACCGTGTCCAACCTGATTAACTTATATCTTCTCCAGTGCTTAGGTCAGGGCCTGACACAAAGTAAGCACCTAATAAATACCATTAGAAAAATAAGGAGTAAATACCAGTTCTCCCTCCCTCTGAGATTGACCTAATTATCTTGTATGTACCCCAGTGCCTATTAGAGTACTTGGCTCCTAATAAAAGCTTAACAAATATTATTATTATTATTGTAGTATTTGCAATTTTTTGTTAAAGTGACTATTAAATGGGCAAAAACTCCCTTAATCCCAAACATGAATCAAACATATCTTCCCTCAACAAAGATGTATCTAGACTGAAGGGTTCTAATCATTTCAGTCTATGTTATTAGAGAAGCACCTCCATCCCACTGATTTTCAAATGAACTATAATTGCACTCATTTCTCTCTATTTCTGTTGGGGGTGGGTGGGGGGGGCGGTGGATCTAGTCAGATTTCCAAGAATATAGTAATAGTGTTCTCTTAAGATCCTCATGCATGGAAAAATTCATGTGAGCACAAAGTCTGACTCGTGGGTCACTTTGTGGAAAGAACATCTATCCCAGGAGTGGCTAAGCCACAAGAGCTGCAAGCCAAGAAGTTGATATGGCCAAGAGCCGCAGATCCAAAAAAAAATAAAATAATGGTGAGCAGGTGTTCTGGGGGACAGGGGAGATGGGGGGGGGAGGGGAGGATGAATGGGGGTGGCAAGAGTGAGACAGAGTCAAGGCTGGGGCTAAGTGCCTCACCCCCTCTTGACTCTGCAGCTTGTTCTATTACTATCCTGGCACAAAATAACAGATAATCAACCTCAAGTCCCAGAACATATGGAGAAGAGCTGCACTTTTTTTAATCTTTGTTAATCAATCAATGGCATTTATTGAGCATTTAATATATGCAGAGCACAGTATTAAGCACTTGGGAGAGTACAATATCAAAATTGGTAGGCACAGTCCTGGCCTACAATGAGCATGCAGTCTAGCGGGGGAGATGGAGATTATATAAATATTGTACATTTTATTATTAAGCGCTTACTATGTGCCAAACACTGTAAAAAGCACTGGAATAGAAACTAGGTAATCAAGTCAGGCAAAGTCACTGTCCCACATGGAACTCCCAGTTCCGAGCTGCAGTTTGGCTACCCCAATTTAGTCTATGCCGGTCTATCCAGAAATGGAAAGAATGCTCCCTAATTCTTCACTAACATAAGGATAACGCATGGATTGGGACAACTGAGAGTATTTTAAAAATAAAAATGAAAACATCTGACTTTGGTTCACATTTTTGCAGTGCTTTAGATCTCCATATAGTTAAGGTGAGAAGTAAAATTCCCCACAAAGAGAATAGCATACTTGCTCAGGTTTAGTTTAACAGAAGCAAGGCATTTTCAAGTCATACATGTCTCACCTGAAGAACAACAGGGCTTCCCTGGATTTCAGTTCCACTCTTTGGAATTCCAGAGTGTATGCTGGACATTGACACTGCTAGCACTAGGTCTGGCTTGCACATCAGGTGAAATGTCCTAGGAACACAGAATTATTGCTTCAAATTGCAATATAATTCATGTTGTCAAGGCCACGTTGAGCCAAAATCTTCAACAACCATTGTTTGCTAGCTAGATCAAGAACTATATTTTTCTAAATATCAATTTTCTGAAAAACTGTTAGGAATTACAACACACATACAAACACACACACACACACACACTTAGGGGGTAAGGTTAATGAATGATCGGCTTTTATATCAAAAAAAGGAGTGGCCATAGATATGAGGAATTTGGGTTCTAATCATAGATTTCCCTTCATAGAGTTAAGAGAAATCTAAGGGTAGAGACCCTCAAGGCATACACACATACATTATGTATGTACACATAATACATTTATCTGTCAAAATGTATTACCTTGTTAACAAATAATGATTTAAATTGAAACACATTTCAACATCATCCATATGGCTGGTAAAACAAACCCTTCTTGCCTTTTGAGGTAACTGCTTTGATTCGGGGGGAAACCACTTTTTCTGTATCCATAACAATACAAATGATTTATTTCTATTATTTCTACCATGTTGCTGTTAGGCTCTTTTCTTTCCAGAGGAAAGATGAGTACAGTGTTGCCGTGCTGAACTGTGATACACCCAATCAATCTTTGGTTGGAGCCATGCTATATTTCAAACATCTAACCAGAGCTCTTGTTGAAGATGGGCAGAGGAATCATAGGGAAGGAAAGGAAAGAAAAGCTGATAACTACATTTCCCAATAGGTAGGGAGGATTGTCTCCCCCTCTGGACTCTAAGCTTATTTTGGGCAGGGAACTTGTCTACCAACTCTGTTGTGTTGTACTCTCTTAAGCAATTAGTACAGTGCTCTGCACACAGTAAGCGCTCAATGAATACTGTGATTGACTCACCAATTTCCTGACAATTCCCGGGCTTGTTCTGGGTGGAGTCAAGCTTCCAGAGGTCTGTTGGTGAGCTTTTGGAGGAATTCCAATCCCTTTTACCTCTTACCTGTGGCAGGTAACAGGTACCGTTTCTGCTCAAAGCCTTACCTTGAGGATCTACCCAGAGAAACAGTGCGGCCTAATGGAAAGAGCGCAAGCCTGAGAGTCAGAAGACCTCAATTCTAATCTAGGGTCTGCCACTTGTCTGCCGCGTGACCTTAGCCAAGTCACTTAACTTTTCTTTGTCTTCATTACATCTGTAAAATGGGGATTAAGACTATGAGCCCAATGTAGGACATGGACTGTGTAGCTTGTATCTACCTCAGTGCTTAGTACAGTGCCTGGTACATATTAAAGTACTCAACAAATATAATTTTTTTAAAAAATCTACAGTCTCCCACTTTAACATTTAATCAGTACTCGTGGGAAGTTGATTCATAGCAATAAGGGGCTAGGTTCTAGATACAGTGATTTTAAATCTTTGTTTTTCCCCTTTGAGTTTTAATCCTTCTCTAAGTAAATACTGCAGAGAAATAGATATTCTCTGCATCAGTTATTCTTCCTTGCTAATACTGTGCCTATGAATTCCCTCTCAAACATGTTCCCTGAGAGTGTTCAGTTTGGCCAAAGTCTTCACAGGATTCCAATTCAAATCCTGGTCACGCTGCTTAATGTCCTTCATTCCTATGAATGCCCTGGGCTTAGTAGGAATTTTTATATTGGCCAAGGACAATTTAACAAGATCATTCCCATGTCCCAACATAAATATGTGCCTAGCAAAAAAAAAAAATTAAAATAAAAGAGTCAATCATTAAAGTGTAAAAAAAAAAATTCTCTGAAACACATCTGCAAGATCCAGCTGATGAGATGAGCCAATCCATTCATTCTCCATCCCTCTCCAGTTAAGCGAATAGGAGAGAAGAGAGGTGTCTTCTGTTATGGAGACATTCTCGATTCATCAATTAACCAGTGGTACTTACTGTGTTCAGGGCACTGTACTGAGCACTTCGGAGAGCACGATATATTTCTATTTTGATAGAGATAATGCCATCCATCAGATGATGGTTTCTGACTAAAGAAGTCAACTCTGGCTTAAAAGAGAGGATCTCCAGCTAATCAAAAACTGGATAACTGGAAAACTGGAGAAGCAGCGTGGCTCAGTGGAAAGAGCATGGGCTTTGGAGTCAGAGGACATGGGTTCGAATCCCGGCTCGGTCACTTGTCAGCTGTGTGACTTTGGGCAAGTCACTTAACTTCTCTGTGCCTTAGTTACCTCATCTGTAAAATGGGGATGCAGACTGTAAGCCCCACGTGGGACAACCTGATTCCCCTGTGTCTACCCCAGCGCTTAGAACAGTGCTCAGCACATAGTAAGCGCTTAACAAATACCAACATTATTATTATTATAACTATCTCTGATAGGATGGGAGGACCTACGTCTGACGGAAATTTGAGATGAGCTCCTTGCAGCCTCGATCTGCCAGGAGAAGAGGGGTTAGGTTTACTGTCCACCAATCATATATTGGGACTAAACTTGGTAAAAATCACTTGGAGGGAGAGATCTGATCCCTGAAATGGAATTGTTTCACCACAGCAGGGTGAAGTGACGATAACAGCAGGAGGTTGGGCTACTCCCAACTTCTTTGTGCAAGTTACTGGGCTAGAAAAGACATTCTCCCTTGCCATCAGACCTACCACAATAAAGCATGATGGAGTGATGATTCAGCAGTGCCATTATGTCTTTGGGACTTTAAAGAAGATTAAAGAGCAGCATGGCCTAGTGGATAGAGGATGAGCCGGGGAGTCAGGGTTTTAATCCTGGCTCTGCTACTTCCTGACTTTATGACCTCGACCAAGTCACTTAATTTCGCCGAGCCTCAGTTTCCTCATCTGTAACATGGGGATTCAATGCCTATTCTCCCTCCTGCTTAGAATTTGAGCACAATATAGGACATGGACTGAGTCTGACTGACAGAGCATCATTGGCCCTACCTTGAAAGTCCTGATAAAGTCAAGTCTCCTCCAAGAGGCTTTCCCCAGAAGGCCCTCGTTTCTCCTATTCCCCCTCCCTTTGGCAATGCCTATGCACTTAGATCTTTAAGCACTTGATATTCACCAGTCCCACAGCACTTAGGAATATATCTGTAATTTATTTTAATGTCAATCACCCCCTCTAGACTGTACGCTCCTTTTTTATGGTAGTTGTTAAGCACTTTCAGTTTTCTCTAACTTATGGTATCTGTTATGCTCCAGACTACTGCTAGCTACTATCCAGCACGTAGAACAGTGCTTCACACAGAGTAAGCCCTTAACAAATGCCATTATTATTGTTATTACTATTACAATCTGGGGCAGATAGAAGGTAATCAGGTTGGATACAGTCCATGTCCCATACGGGGCTCCTAGTTTTAATCTCCGTTTTGCAGATGAGGGAACTGAGGCTCAAAGTAGTGAAATGGCTTCCTGAAGCTCCCACAGCAGGCAACTGGCACAGCCAGGACTAGAACCCAGATACTTCTGACTTCCAGCCCAGTGGAAGTCCATTAGGCAACACTGTTTCTCATGGTCAGGGAACGGATCTAGTAACTTCATTGTATTTTACTCTCCCTACTGCTTTTTGCCATGCTCTGCACAGTAAGTGCTCAATTAATGCCATGGATTGATTGATTTTCTTGTATCTACCCCATTGCATGGTACAGTGCTTGACATATAGTAAACACTTAACAATGACCACAATTACTATTATTATTTTTATGATGTCTTAAGGTTTAGACCACTAACCTACTTACCTCTACATCACTTGTACACCTGATGGGATTAATAATAATAATAACTGTGGTTTCTGCTAAGTGCTTACTACGTGCCAACACTTGTACTAAGCACTGGGTAGATACAAGATTATCAGGTCCCCATATGGGGATCACAATCTAAGTAAGAGGGAGAACAGGCACTGAATCCCCAATTTGCAAATATGGGAACGGAGACACAGAGAAATTAAATGACTTACTCAAGGTCACTCCCAAGCCCATGCTCTTTCCACTAAAAATAACAATAATTCTGGTATTTGTTAAGCATTTACTGTGTGAAAGGCACTCTACTAAGGCTGGGGTGGATACAAGTGCATCGGAATGGACACAGTCCCTCTCCCACCTGGGGCTCACAGTCTTAATTCCCATTTTATTGATGAGGAAGCTGAGGCCCAGAGAAGTGAGGTGACTTGCCCAAGACACAACAGACAAGCAGCAGAGCTGGAATTAGAACCCATGAATTGACTCCCAGACCCATGCTCTAGGCCACAGTGCCTAATTTTAACTCTCTATTTCTAATGTGGGGGAATGTGTAGGACCACATGAGTTACTCCAGTTCGGTTGTCTCTGACAGAAAATAGTTCTTTTCCATCTGGAGGGACTTGCCAGATAGAATTGGTCCTTGGTTAGTGAATAGTGATCTCCAATCTAATCTGATAGAAGAGTTAGTTTCAGAGAAATCAATCTTCTATTTAGAAATTTTCCAACTGACTGGGTCCACATTCACCTGTTGGAATGTGATATTTTTATGGCATTTATTAAGTGCCTACTTTGTTCCAGGCACTGTATTAGTGGTGGGGTAGATACAGGCTAATCAAGTTGCTTGTCCCTCGTGGGGCTCACAGTCTTAATTCCCATTTTGCAGATGAGGTAACAGGCATGGAGAAGTGAAGTGACTGGTCCAAGGTCACACAGCAGATGTGACAGAATTGGGATTAGAACCCAGGTCCTTCTGACTCCCAGGTCTGTGTTCTATCCATTGAGCTACACTGCTTCTCTTTGCATAGAAACCAGGAATCTATAAAGCTATTAATGTTTTTGAATGAATTCAGTATGTTGCTGGAATTAAAATAAAATCTTGCCTGCATACTGATGTATTTTCTTCCTTCATTTTGAAGTATACACTATGACTGAATCTCTTAACTTTCTTGTCTTCTGAGAGCCTGTAGGTGGAAATACTTTGATTACCCAGAAAAAGGCCTTGAGCTCATTTTGAGTTTCTTCTTCATGTTTCTCTCTATTTTTGTCCATGAAATCTATGGAGTCTCTGAAGAAGGGGAACTCTTTTCATTACTTTTTCCAATTTTCCAACAGCAGGAAAAATGGAAGTCAGATTGACTGGTACCCTCCTTAAAAGGAAGAATAAAGTTAAAAGTCTTTGCTTTGGTCACCTAGCAACATGCTAAATGGTACCCAAATACCCTAAAGGAATCTGTGAGCTTACCTAGGTCTATGAGACAATCAATACAAGAGTGGAGTGGAAGGAGATTCTTTCACTTTTCTGTTAGAAAAATGAGTTCCTAGACTCACCCTAAACTGAAGAAGAGAGAGACTCGGAGAGCATGGGAAAGACTCAACCATTTCCTCAAAGCAGTGAAGCACCCTCTTAATCGTAGTGTCCAAAGCTAAGGGTACAAATTATTTAAACTCTATTTGTCTGTTTTCATGGGTTATATGCTTCTCTTTCAAATGCATGTTCACTTTTGGGTTTTTTTTGTTTTTGTTGGTTTTTTACACATCAAGTAGGAATTCTAAAATATCCTTAAATGATAATGCTATAATTCCAGGCATGAAGATCTAAGTAGCAGAACAACTGAATGGCTCTACAATGCACATATCTTCTCTCATTATGATTAGTAGTAGAGTTTGTAAGAAGAAAATAATTATTATTGATAATAACAACAACAACTGCGGTATTTGCCAAGTGGTTATGTGTGGTCCCACTTAGGGCTCAAAGTCTAATTCGGAAGGAGAGCAGGAATTGAATCCCCATTTTGCAGATGAGGGAACTGCAGCCCAGAGAAGGTAAGTGAATTGGCAAGGTCACACAACAGGCGAGTGGCAGACCTAAAGATTAGAACCCAGGTCCTCTGACTCCCAGGTTCATGTTCTTTACACTAGGCCATGCTGTCTTTCTGAATCCTGTTCAAATCTTGGTTGCTGGGTATGCCCTGAATATAGCTGAATATAGAGATATGGGGGGAGTAAACTGTCTATCAGAAATAAAGAGGGAGGGTCTTCCAGGCCAGAGGCAGGATGTGGATGAGAGGTCAGTGGCAAGATAGAAGAGATCAAGGTCCAGTGAGTAGGCTGACAATAGAGGAGTGAAGCGTGAGAGCTGGGTTGTAATAATAATAATAATGATGTTGGTATTTGTTAACTGCTTACTATGTGCAGAACACTGTTCTAAGCGCTGGGGTAAATACAGGGTCATCAGGTTGTCCCACGTGAGGCTCACAGTGAATCCCTATTTTACAGATGAGGTCACTGAGGCACAGAGAAGTTAAGTGACTTGCCCACAGTCACACAGCTGACAAGTGGCAGAGCCGGGATTCGAACCCATGACCTCGGACTCCCAAGCCCGGGCTCTTTCCACTGAGCCACACATAATGTGAAGGTTATAGGATAGTGGTGCTTTCTACAGTGGTGGAAAAATCAGGGGAGGACAGGATTTGGGTGGGAAAATAAGGAGTTCTGTTTTGGACATCTTTTGGTGATCATTTGAACTTATAAAGGTAATGAATGGATATACCTGCTGTCTTCCTTGTGTATCCACTGTTGCCGAGTATCATCGGAATTCTTCTCCACTAAAACCACCTCAGTTCCTGAATGTAGGTCAGAACTCTGCACACCCAAAACAAGGTTGGTGGCTGTGCAGTTTATAATCTGCCCATCTCTAAATTCAAACTGCTGCTGGCAGACCTTCTGCAATTTAGCATGCTTCAGCTGATGGCTGAGATAAAGAAAACCCCATTAGCAGCAGAAAAATGTCCTGTGAACTTGATGTACTGTAGATTGTAAGCTCTTTGGGAATGGGCCCGTTGTGAATCATGTTAACGGGCAGCGGTAAAGCTTCGTGATAACAAAGGCAGCAATACTATTACCATTCACTTTCTACACTGGCAGATATAGCAACATCCAAAGCCCAGTCAGTGAGTGGTGAAAATATGTATCCTTAAGGGAAGAACAAATCAGAATTTCCACAGAAAACAAGGAAAAAATTTTAAAAAAAATTTAAAAATATTATCATTCAAATAGGCGAAAGGTGCCAGAGGCCAAGGAGCTAGGAAGAGAGAGGGAGATCGGATAAATACCGTCAATACAAATCATTTGACGAATGAGGAAAAATAGATTTAAAAGGAGATAAGGATGAACAAATAATACAAAATGAGAGGGCACAAACACTTTCCATAGTACAAGTGACACTGACCAACTCTCTTTTCAGGGCCCTACTCCATTTCATTGGAAAATAATATTAATTTTCAGTTAAGGAAACAGATGCCCTCATATGAAAATACAAATGCATGAGTACAAACTAATTTGCAGAGGGCTAAATATAAAAGCATATCACGAGATCAATTATCGGCAATCGGGAAGGAGGGTAGCATGGGTTTCTCTTTCTCACCAGGGCATCTTGCCACTCAGTGTCCAACAACACTCTAAAGTCCAGAAGCAAACCTTGTTTCCTTCCTTTCCCTGGTGCTCCACCCTCATCCCCAACCCATTCCCAGACCTGTTGGGGATTTTCCAAATAGCTAATTAGCTCCCTACAGCCCATGCATGGTAAATGCTAAATCTCCTATTTATCCACCCATTTCCCAGACAGAAATGGGGGTTTATTCAGCAGAATGACATAGTAAGAAAATGATATAAAGGGATCCCCAGGGGAGAGAAACAAACAGGCAGTTCTCCAAGAGATTACTGACCTTCTAACAGATACACTCCCTAGGGTGAGCACTGTCATATTAGAGCCCCTTCAGACACAGTTGACAAAAACTCCAGCAACTGCACACCAACTAAAAGAAGATGGGGTTCCCCAAATCTTGGTCAAACTTCCAAGAATCCTGAGAGGGTGCCAATTTCATTGTTCATTTACTCTAACTGGCAGCAGTGGTATGCCTTTGAAACATAATTTTCAACTGTCAGATCCCTCACATGTTCCCTAGGCCCCATTCCTTACCGATATTTGCTGTGTTTGTCAGGATTTTCCAAGAGTGTTTCTTCCTTTTGGAGGGCATAACAGATATGCTCACCAGACAGGCTAGAGGGTTTCTGCCAAGGATATTTCAGCTTTGCTTGGATAGCCTTCATTCGAAGATGGGCTCTGGCATGTGAATCCCTGAGGTTAAAGAGAAAATATTTACCAGAGGAAATTGACGAATGCAAAAATGTCTTTAATGATTTTAAATATTGGGTGTTTTCATTTATATTTGCTCAGGATACTCAATCAAACAATAGTACTTACTGGGGCCAGACCACTGTATTTGGGAGAGGTACAATACAAAACAATATGACACTGGAGTTGGTAGACACAATCCCTGTCCAGAAAAAAGAAAAACAGCCTGAAATATAAGCAGTCCTAAATTTACACTGCAACATCCATTGAAGTTTGTGTGTTTGCAGATTGTTCCCACACTTGAACTGCTGAGGCTGCTGGGACCATGAGGAAAAAAGAATAATAATAATTGTGGTCTTTTTAAAGCACTTACTGTGTAACAATTACTGTTTTAAGTGCTGGGGTAGATAAAAGACAAACATGTTAGACACAGTCCCTGTCCTATATGGGGCTGACAGTCTAGGTAGGAGGGAGAACAGGCAGTTCATCCTCATTTCACAAATGAGGAAACTGAAGCACAGAGAAGTTAAGTGACTTGCTTGAGGTCACACAGCAAGCAAATGGTGGAGTCAGGATTAGAATTCAGGAATTCTGACTCCTAGGCCTGTGCTCTTTCCACTCTTTCCACTACAAGAATCAATCAACCAATTACATTTATTGAGTGCTTACTGTGTGCAGAGCACTGTACCACGTTCTTGGGAGAATACAATATAACCGAGTTGGTAGATACATTTCCTACCTTCAAGGAGCTTAGACTCTAGAAGGAGAGACAGACAGCAAAATGAATTCAAAACCAGGGTCCAGAGCTCTACATGTCCATGGTCTGGGACCAAAGGAGAAGCTCCAGTGCTACTTCACTCCTATGAGATCAAGGTTTTAATGTCCATCGTCAGAGGAGGCCTCAATGTGGTCCCGGTCAGGCCCTCAGGATCGCTAATTCAGGTGCCTCAAGACCAGAGTCCAGAGCTCTACACGCCCATCGGCAGGGACCAGCAGAGAAGTTCTTCCCCTCTTCAAAGCCCTACTGAGAGCTCACCTCCTCCAGGAGGCCTTCCCAGACTGAGCCCTCCCTTTCCCTCTGCTCCCTCTTTCCCTCTTTGCCCCTACTCCCTCCCTCTGCTCTACTCCCTTCCCCTCCCCATAGCACTTGTATATATTTGTACATATTTACTGCTCTATTTTATTAATGATGTGCATTTATCTATGGTTCTATTTAATCTATTTAGTTGGTATTGATGCCTGTCTACTTGTTTTATTTTGTTGTCTGTCTCCTCCTTCTAGACCATGAGCCCGTTGTTGGGTAGGGATTGTCTCTATCTGTTGCCGAATTGTACTTTTTAAGCACTTAGTACAGTGCTTTGCAGACAGTAAGCGCTCAATAAATAGAAAATGAATACATGAATGAATTATGGATATGTACATAATTGTTGTGGGTCTGAGTGTGGGGTTGATAAGGGATTCAAATCCAAGTGCAAAGGTGATGCAGAGAGAGAGAGGGAGTAGGGGGAAAGGAATCCTTGAGAAGCACCAAATCCAGAACAACTGTTTTGGAAAAGCTCAATGGGTTTATAGGTGAAATTACAAAATATAGAGAGGACATCATTTCTATTCTCCAGGGAGTTTACAGTGTAGCATTGGAGGGCTATTTAGTCAATTAATGTTTTTAAAAATAGTTTTCTAGTGTAAGACAAAGTATTACCGGGAAGATATAACCAGTGTACTATATGATCACCCTGGGTTAAAGCAAACAATGTCAAAATACCACTATGTTCAGATATGACCCCAAAAGATTTTTTGTTCTGGATTGGCCTAACAGACTTCACACATTTCATACATTTTCTAAACTTACAGAGTTCATGAATTACTGAAAATATGTATACACAGAGCTGTTCCCTACCAAAAAAAAAAGATCTGCAAACAGATAACTTTTGGGTATGGGCCTAGTTTGGAAAAGAGCATTTCTCAATGATGAGGTTCCAGGGGCTGTGGGGCATGGACACAGCTGTCCTGTGGTGGCAGAAACAAAGCAGTTTCTTCTGAAGTATTTTTCTCAGCCTGTGTAAGTGCTTCCTGCACCCCTCCTTTTTATTGGTTGACTGTTTACTTATCACCTACTAGGTATTCATTCCTTAACCTGGTAGCAGAGCTGATGGCAGTGCCTGGGTCTTCCTCCAGGAAAAAAAAATCCATCAAAATCTGGTAATACAATTGATTCTTTGCTGAATTATATTAATCTCCTATTTCGAAGTCCCAACCCCATCATGGAAAGCAATAATGCCATCTAACGTTTCGAGAGGAAAATGCAGCCTTTTCCCCTCCAGATCCCATTTCCATTGGTCTGAAAAAACATTTCATTACCTGGATAACAGAAACAGGCATTTGGATTTTAATTGAAGTTGTTAATTAAGGAGGAAATGGAGGCATGTCAGTAGTTGAAACCACACGAAAATCCATGTCTTTAAGAACTCCTAAATTGCCCCAACTTCTGTTCTGAAGTAGAAGAGTGTATTGTGTGAGCAGACTTCCGCTTAATTTCATCGTAGAAGCAATGCCATTAAAGGCCGCTTCTACAGAGGATGGATGTGTAAGTTCGGTGAAACAGACTGCCCTTAGGTTTAGAGGACAAAGCAGACATAACTTCAAAAAGGTTCACCTCAGCAAAATGTACGCAAAAGAATCACAACCAAACTCTGGGGAATTGAATATCTGGAGCCATGAAGGAGAACGGTGCCTTGGAATCATGAGAAGTAGGAACCAGAAATGATGTGGAGAAAAAAATAGCCAGGAGTTAGTGACAGACTGAATGTATTAGCTGAAATAGGCCAAGGAGTCAAGGATGAGGCCACAGTCACAAGCTTCAGAAAAAGTATGGTCAACCGTGATGGAGGATGAGAGGATTTCTGAGAGAAGATGAAGAGTTTGGTTTTAGATATGCTGAACTTAAAGTGCCTTCAGAACACTGATGGGGAAATGTCCTATAGTAAAGGGGAAATGCGAGATTGCAGAGGAGTTGTGAGGTAAGGCCTAGTGAGGTAGATTTGGGAGTCAGTTTAAAGGGACAGGGACATAGTAAGGGCTCAGTGAAAGATTACAATTGACAAGAGATCAAATGTGTATGTAGTCTCATGCTTCCCCCTGCCTATCCAAGCAAATGCACTCTGAAGCTCTTTGTGGGAAATGATCATATCTACAATATCAATATCAGCAGTATTTACTGAGTGCTTACTGTGTGCAAAGCACTGTTCTCAGTGCTTAGGAAAAAAGACTTCAATAGAGTTGGTAGACACATTCCCTACCCACATGGAAATTGCCATGAAGAGGGGGAAACAGATATTACTATAAATAACTCTATTGTATTCTCCCAAGCACTTAGAATGGTGCTCCTTGTGGGCAGGGAATGTGTCTGTTTATTGTTGCATTGTACTCTCCCAAGTGCTACATATAGTGCAGTGTTCTTGTCTGTCCGTCTCCCCCGATTAGACTGTAAGCCCGTCAAAGGGCAGGGACTGTCTCTGTCTGTTACCGATTTGTACATTCCAAGTGCTTAGTACAGTGCTCTGCAAATAGGAAGTGCTCAACAAATACTATTGAATGAATGAATGAATGCTGTGCACACAGTAAGTGCTCAATAAATATAACTGATTCCCAGCATGTAGTACAGTGCTCTGCACACAGTAAGCACTTAATAAATACTATTACTACTACCAGCAGCATGGCCTAGTGGATAGATCATGGGCCTGGGAGTCAGAAGGACCCGAGTTCTAATCCCAGTTCCACCACTTGTCTCCTGTGTGACTTTAGGAAGTCACTTCAGTTCTCTGTACCTCAGTTACCTCCTCTGTAAAATAGGGATTAAGACTGTGAGCCCCAGGTGGGACAGGGACTAATTAGCTTGTATCTACCACTGTGCTTAGAACAGTGCTTGATACGTGGTAAGTGCTTAACAAATACCAGAAACCATAACCAGATGAGCTCCCAAAGAGAAGGAGCATAAAATAAGAAGAGAATGGGACCAAGAACAGAGATTTGGAATACATGCCCAGCTAGGAAATGAGAGGAAGTACAAGAGAAAGAGGCTGAGAAAGAGAGGTAAGTGGAGAACAAGGAAAAACATGTTATCAAAACCAAGGTTAAATACCCTATCCAAGAGAATGGAGTGGTCCAGAATGCATCAGCCTCCTTGCGGAACTCCCTGTCTCCTGTCTCTCCCCACTCCAGTCCATACTTCACTTTGCTGCTCAAATCACTTTTCTAAAAAGATATAGTCCATGTTTTCCCACTCTTCCATGTCTTGATTCTAGCATGGAACTCCCTCCCTCTTCATATCCAACAGACCAGAAATCTCCCCACCTTCAAAGCCTTTCTGAAATTACATCTCCTCTAAGAGATTATTTCTGACTAAGCCCTCATTTCCCCCACCCCTCTCCCTTCTGCAATGTCTTTGTTCTCAGATTTGTACCCTTTATTAACCCCACCCTCAGCCACAAAGAACTTGGGCACATAGCCGAAATTTATTTTAATGTCTGTCTCCCCCTCTAGACTGCAAACTCCTTTTGGGCAAAGAATGTGTTTACCAACTATGTTATATTGTACTTTCCCAAGTGCTTAGTGTGCTGTTCTGCACAGAGTAAGCACCCAATAAATACAGTAACCACTCACTAAATATTAGTGACTCACTGACTGGGAGTATCAGTGAATGAAAAGGACAGAGAACAGATTGTCAAGAATAAATCAGGGAGGTGGAAGCAGTGGATATACCTGTTCAAAAAGCTTAGATCAGAACGGGAATAGGGAGATGGAGAAGCAGCTGGAGGGTCCAGTGGAATCCATAAAACCTTTTCTGAGTACTGGGGAGAAGCCATCACAGAGTAAGGGGTTGAAGGAGGAGGCCAGAGAGAGCGGCCCAGATAATGGGGGTAGAATTCATTCCATCATATTTACTGAGCACTTAATGTGTGCAGAGTACTGTAGAGAAGCAGCATGCCTTAGTAGAAAGAGTACGGGTTTGGGAGTCAGAGGTTGTGGGTTCTTAAACCAGCTCCACCACTTATCAGCTGTATGACTTTGGGCAAGTGACTTAACTTCTCTGTGCCTTAGTGACCTCATCTGCAAAATGAGAATTACAAGTGAGCGCCCCTCGTGGGACAACCTGATTATCTTGTATCTGCCCCAGCGCCTAGAACAGTACTTGGCACATAGTAAGTGCTTAAATACCATCATTATTATTATTATTACTAAGCACTTGGGAGAGTACAATATAACCATAAACAGATTCCCTGCCCACAGTGAGTTTACAGTATAGACGGGGAGATCAAATGTAGGAAGGAGGCTGTGGGATTCAGGAAAGAGTTAAAGGTGTAGAATACTTAGGGGTGGCATTCTGTTAGAAAACCGAGAGGACTTCCCATGGAGTCCCATCCCTCAGAAGGAAGGAAGAGTTAGGACCTTCAGCACTGGGTGAAGAACATAGGAGCTGAAAACTCACACTATATCAGCCAGCAGGGAACCTCCTAGATCCAAAGGACCCTCCTTGCTCAGGGCATTGAGCATGACAAAGGATAGCCTGGAGATAAAGTTCTAGTAAGGGGGTTGGGGGTGGGGGTGGGGGGCCTTCCTGTTTGATTGAAGTCTCCTGCTCCTTAGTGCACTTTCCCTACTGGGGGGTGAAGAAACCTTATTGAAGCTCCTCTACAACAACTGCCTACTGAATTCCAGCATTGCTGGGATCCTTCAATCATGGATTCAATCATAATCCTGCCTCTGATATTGGACCAAAGGGCACTTGGAGGAACAGGGTGATTGCTGACCTCTTTAGCATCCCAAGAACCATTCTTAGCATCCTGGGCCTATTCCCCCCCCTTAACCTCCTTAATAATTGTAATAATAATTGTGGCATGTGTTAAGAGTTTGTAATGTGAAAGGCACTGTTCTAAGCACTGGAGTGGATGCAAGATGTAGTGGATAGAGCATTGGCCTGGGAGTCAGAAGGTCATAATAATATTAATCATCGTATTTGTTAAGCACTTACTATGTGTCAAGCACTCTAAGCGCTGGGGTAAATACAAGGTAATCAGTTTGTCCCACGTGGGGCTCACAGTTTTAATCCCCATTATACAGATGAGGTAACTGAAGCACAGAGAAGTTAAGTGACTTGCCCAAGGTCACACAGCAGACAAGTGGCAGAGCAGGGATTAGAACCCATGGCCTCTGACTCCCAAGCCCAGGCTCTTTCCCGTAAGCCACGCTGCTTCTAATGCTTCTCTGTCTACTGCTTAGTACAGTGCCTGGCACATTGTAAGTGCTTAAAAAATATGACAAACTATTATTAGGCAGGTAGGATGCTGAAGTGTTGTTCCTTTTCTCTGACTTCCTGTTCGCCACCCCTTTGCCCACTTGTCTGTACCTCACTTGCTTTTCTCCTCCTTCCCCATCCCACTTGGTACCACCTGCTTCCTCCTGCACAGAGTCTGGGGGAGCAGTGATGTTAACAAAAGACAGGCTTTCTCCCTTTTTGGTTCTCGCCAATGCTCTTGGATTTGTAACTCCTCAGCACTTGGACGCTCATCCCACCCCCACCCCACAGCACTTATATATACACCTACCTTGATACTCTGTTGCTTCCCCTGACAATCGATCGTATTTATTGAGCTCATACCATGTGCAGACCACTTTACTAAGCTCTTGGGAGAGTAGAAGATTACAGAGTTGGTAAACAGGCTCCATGTCTCTCCCATTAGATTTTATGCTCCTTGAGGGCAGAGATCATGTCTACCAATTGTATCATATTTTCCCAGGCGCTTAGCCCGATATTGTGCGCATAGCAAGCACTCAGTAAATACCATTGCCTGGTTGAGACTATGTCCCCTTTTTTGTTTTCAGGCTTATTTAGTTTCCTACCATAAAAATCACAGGACTGAAAGAAACCATATTCCATCCTCTTGCCTTAGAGAAGTGGAGGATATGCCTAAAATCCCACTCATTTTATACATTACCAACTGTTGGGGAGGAGAGTTATTTATGGGTTGATATGGGTTGATAGTCTGGACAAACTCACATTCCTTATTACCTTTTCTTTCCCTCCTATTCATCTCTTTTTACCCCTGGGTCTCAGAAAGATCCTGGGCTTCATCCCAAATCTACTCCTACTCAAAGATTCCTCCCAAGCAGCACTCCCGATGGAAATACCTTTCCTCTACCCACTCTCCCATCACTCAAGAAGATCCTGGTATCTCATCTCTTCTAAGAAGCTTACCAAGGTTAATTGGAAGAGAGGTAGCAATTTGAGACCCTACTTGTCTCCATAATTATTTCTCCACTCACTACCCCACAGACTGCACTTTTACCCTTTAACTTGCACATTGTTTCATTATGCAGCTTTTGTTCTGTGGGGTTAACATATCTGGCCGTTTCAAAATTGTCCTTAGATGGGACACTCCTAGAGAGTAGATGTGAACAGTTCATAGAACTGACATATGCTCGCAAGAGGAGGAGGATGAAAGAAACTTTTCCATTCTCTTCCATTCTAATCCTGGCTCCATCACTTGTCTTTTTTGGGACCTTGGGCAAATCACTTCACTTTTCTGGGCCTCGATTACCTCATCTGGAAAATGGGGATTGTGACTGTGAACCCCACATAGGGCAGAGACTGTGTCCAAACTAATTTGTTTGTATCCACAAATATCACAATTATCATTATTCTTTGAAGGTTTTTCTGAGATAAGACCAAGATTCATCCTGACTCCTTCATATGTACATATTCATTTCCCAGCTTGACCATCCTGCACTTTTAAAGACTAGAGAAAACATTCTTAAGAAGAAAAATCAGAAGTCATGCTTCAAAAGTAGATTTAAAAAATCATCCATTCTCAGCTATAAGAAAGCTGATTGCCCTGATATCCTGTTAAGGGGAATAAAGGGAAAGCTCCCTGAGCTCCAAAATTGTGAAATGGCAACTTGGCTTTCATATAAGTGTCATGGTAAAGGTAGAGATAGGAGGCAAAGATAAAGATAGGTGGTTGATTCATAGTCTTTCCTACAAATCAACACCTCGCCATGGCAGGAGAGTTTGCATATGCTAATGAAGTTTAGAGTCATGCCATTGAGAGAGACTGTGTCATCAGGGTTACCCATGGTGGAAATGTCTAAGTCGAAGCATCAGACAAAGTTAGTTCACCTGTTCTGGGCAGCAGCGGCATGGGAAAGACTCAAAGGTGGATGATCAATTATCAAAACCTTGATCAAAGACAATGGCAGAGAGTTAAGTTTTTACTGCACAGAAGGTGGCATTGTAAACCACTTCTGTAGTTTTCACCCACAAAACTCTGTGGAAAAAGAACCATAAAGTCGCCGTGAATTGGAAACGACTCGACGGCATCTAAAAAGAGGTGGCAAAGCAGTCCTCTGTTAAATTGAATACGTACAGTGGGTATACTTAGGAAGAGCCACCCTAAATTTTGTCCTGTCATGAAGCTCATGGGAAAGGAAAATGAATGACTTTCTCAAGGAAACATCTTAAAAATATCCTGGCTTTTGACCCCTTTTAAAAATAATGTTGCTATCATGGCTCATTGTGTAATCTATCTGACCAAGAGATAGACTTTCAAATATTCCTCTGCTGAGGATTTAAACTCTAGCATCATCTAGCCAAAGAACCTTCCCGACATCTTTTCAGTGAAGCAGGTTTCCTTGTCCCTTGTCAATGCTAGACAGGTGCCCTAAAAGCTAGAGGTTTCTGTATTCTTTCAGGGAGTATTACTACGCCTACCCAATCACCAAGGTAAATAACAGTGCATCTTTGCAGCTCTGATAAACACAGATTTTAGGGCCATGTGTGAAAGGGGTTTCTCCCCACATGAATGGCCCCAAGATAATCTAAGTCAGCCATGATCATGATGGCACTGACAAACAAGGATAGTCAATACTGTCTTCACTTCCTCCTCCTCCTTACTGCCAAACTACCTCTCTCACTGCTATGGCTGTGTTCCTCTTGGGTCGTCTCTCATCAATCCATCCAAAATTAGGGAAGCAGTTTGGCCTAGTGGATAGAGCATGGGCATGGGAGGCATGCCCTGGGTTCTTATTCTTACTCTGCCACTTGTCTACTGTGTGACCTTGGGCAAGTCACTTCACTTCTCTGGGCCTCAGTTTCCCTCATCTGTAAAATGGGGATTAAGACTGAGAGGCCCATGTGGGACAGCGACTGTTTCCGACCTGATTAGCTTGTACTTACCCCAGGGCTTAGAACAGTGCTTAACACATAGAAGGCGCTTAACATCATTTTTTATTATTACTAGTATTATTATTATTATATTGACACTAATGGGTCCTGTGTTTTCAGGTGACATGTTAGAAATCTGAATAGGGTGACATCCCCACCCATTTGGAGATGTCTGTTTATATTACACCTGGGAGGGGTCTGGGAACTCAAGCATCTTCATGATCTAGGCAAAGGGACCTCACTTTCAAGTAGACTCAACAGCAAATAATTCCATAACAGAATTTAAGGACTTCTTTATAGTGGACTTGGCTTAATTCCCAAAATATAAATCCTTGGTGTAATTAGATCTACATTTCAAAAATACAAACAAGCTAAGAAAGTGATACTCTTCCATCAGGGTGAGTTAAGAAGGAGCATGGTCTTTGAGACAAGAATAATGGGTCAGAGTCAGAATTAAGGGTGAAAATATCGATCCCAAACAAAGGAGAAGTAGGATGGCTGGACTGAATCAGACTCTATGGCCATCAGACTCTATGGCCTTGAGTAACTCAACAGTTTTAATAGTTAACCCATCAGCAATTTCAAAAGAATCTACTGGAGCTTGAAATGAAAGGCCAAATATGGGCACTCTATGACGACTTATTTATAATTTCTCTGGCTCTATAATTTGCATTCCATCAAAAGTAAAATCTTCTGAACATTTTGACTACTTACAGAACTTCGTCAGCACCATCTTCTGTTTTCTCACCAATTTCTTCAGTGAGCTTTTCAGTTGGGTCTTTACTTTGCATTTCTTCTCCAAAAGCTTCTACAGGTTTACGTACAACTAGCTTCGCTCCAGCCACAATGTCCCTGTAGACGTCTAAAACAAGAACTGGGGAGAAATGCAAAGTGAAGTTTTTAATCTATTAGCTGCAAACACATTTTGGACATGATTACTGAATTTGAAGAAATTCAATAATATGCACAGTCAAGGGGGAAGAATGTTTGGAAGATTTCAGAGAGATGTGAATTTCTTTAGAAATAGCTTTGAGGAATCTCCCAGTTCTCCAACAATCAGGTGATAATTAATGGCAAAAATGAAACCTGTCTCTATTCTCATTTTGCTCACCTCCACCTTTTGATTTGTGAGATACAGCTCTCTTACCTAAGATGTCTAAGATAATAGTAATAATTATGAGGTTTGTAAGTGGTTACTACATGCTGCCAAGCACTACGCTGACCATGGAGAAAATACAGTACAATCATGTTCACTATAGGGCTCACAGTATAAAGGGGAAGAAAAAGTATTTAATCCCCCTTTTACAAATGAGGAAACTGAGGGCAGAAAAGTTAAGTGAGTGACCCAAAGTCAAACAGCAGGAAAGTGGCAAAACAGGGATTACAACTCAGTTCTCCTCTATGCTTTTTCCACTGGGCCACTCTGCTTATCTAAAATGGAGTACATCAAGAAAACAGCAAAGCAAGATTTCTTAGTGTCAAAAATAATGAGAATGATTGAGATAGTTCTACCCCAGGGCTTAGAACAGTGCTTAACACATAGAAGGCGCTTAACATCATTTTTTATTATTACTAGTATTATTATTATATTAATAATGGACTGAGATAGTTCTCAGTTCTCAGTTCTCTGAGATAGATAAATGATTGAGATAGTTCCAATCTTTGCAATGGCTTCTTGGTTTGGTATTTGTTATTTCTATTTGTTTTTGTATTTGTATTTGTTATTTGTATTTGAGAAGCAGCATGGCTTAGTGGAAAGAGCACGGGCTTGGGAGTCAGAGGTAGTGGGTTCTAATCCCGGCTCTGATACTTGTTAGTTGCATGATTTTGGGCTAGTCACTTAACTTCTCTATGCCTCAGCTACCTCATCTGTAAAATGGGGATTAAGATTGTGAGCCCCACGTGTGACAACCTGATTAGCTTGTATCTACCCCAGCACTTAGAACACTGCTTGGCACATAGTAAGCGCTTAACAAATACCATCATCGTCATTTGTTATTTATTTTGTTATTTTGGTATGGGTTTGTTATTTGTTTGGTATGTATCAAACAAAAAGTTTGATATACATGCAATCCTATCCGTTACACACACACATCCTATCCATTACCAAGACCTGCCGGTTTCACCGTTACAATATCGCCAAGATCCGCCCTTTCCTCTCCACCCAAACGGCTACCTTACTGCTACGGGCTCTCGTTATATCCCAGCTAGACTACTGCGTCAGCCTTCTCTCTGACCTCCCTTCCTCCTCTCTCGCCCCGCTCCAGTCTATTCTTCACTCCACTGCCCGGCTCATCTTCCTGCAGAAACGATCTGGGCATGTCACTCCCCTTCTTAAACACCTCCAGTGATTGCCTATCAACCTCCGCTCCAAACAAAAACTCCTCACTCTAGGCTTCAAGGCTCTACATCACCTTGCCCCTTCCTACCTCTCCTCCCTTCTCTCTTTCTACCGCCCACCCCGCACGCTCCGCTCCTCTGCCGCCCATCTCCTCACCATCACTCAGTCTCGCCTATCCCGCCGTCAACCCCTGGGCCATGTCCTCCCACGGTCCTGGAACGCCCTCCCTCCTCACCTCCGCGAAACTGATTCTCTTCCCCTCTTCAAAACCCTACTTAAAACTCACCTCCTCCAAGAGGCCTTCCCAGACTGAGCTCCTCTTCTCCCTCTACTCCCTCTACCACCCCCCCTTCACCTCTCCACAGCTAAACCCTCTTTTCCCCCCTTTCCCTCTGCTCCTCCCCCTCTCCCTTCCCATCCCCTCAGCACTGTACTCGTCCGCTCAACTGTATATATTTTCATTACCCTATTTATTTTGTTAATGAAATGTACATCGCCTCGATTCTATTTAGTTGCCATTGTTTTTACGAGATGTTCTTCCCCTCGACTCTATTTATTGCCATTGTTCTTGTCTGTCCATCTCCCCCGATTAGACTGTAAGCCCATCAAACGGCAGGGACTGTCTCTATCTGTTGCCGACTTGTTCATTCCAAGTGCTTAGTACAGTGCTCTGCACATAGTAAGCGCTCAATAAATACTATTGAATGAATGAATGAATCAAGCACAGTTCTAAATTCTGGGGTATTTACAGGGTAATCAGTTGGGACACAATCCCTGTCCCACATGGGGCTCAGAGTCGAGTAGGTGTGACAACAGATACTGAATTCCCATTTTACAGTTGAGAAAACTGAGTCATAGTTGTTAAGTGACTTGCCCAAGATCACACAGCAGGAAAAGTGTCAGTACTGATATTAGAACCCAGGTCCTCTGGTCCCCAGGCCCACACTTTATCCATTACGGCACGTTGCTTCTCTACCATACTCAATGTATTAAGGTCAGACTTTGCAACTCTGAAAGGAAAGTCAGGAAATTCTACCTGATTCGAATTATTTTATTTTCTCACTTGGCTCAGAAAACCATTACAAGTGTTAACATACAGTATGCCTGCACAGAATATCATTTTTACTTTAGAAGTAATTGTTCTTTTAGAAAACAAGAAATTTGACCACTCAATTATTTTGAGTAGATTCACTTGTCCTTGCAAATCCCAAAATAACAATCCAGGAGATGAAGTTTAGACTGCTACCAACTGGCAAATCTCCATGTTGGGCAGGCAGAAATCAGTTTCAAGGGACAACCAGGGAGGGAACACAGGAGTTTGCTCTCTCTTCCACAGCTCCCAAAGGTAGATTGCTGGAGCTTTGGGAAATACAAATCGCATGAACCAAGACTTGTATTCCAGTCACAGAATCTCCTACATACATTTGAACCTGCCAATCCCTCCTGGGTACCTCTACTGATAACAGCCCAAAGGAGAATCAACATTATGCATCTCATCCTTGGCTCTCAGCCAAGCATGTTTGAACTGTGTGACAGCAGGAGGATATGAAATAATGCTGGAGCTTACCCTCATCCTTCCGCAGGCTGCAGAAGACACGGATGGCAGATAGATCTGACAATAAGTGATCAAGGATGAGCCTCTTTCTCTGCTGAACAATGGACCAATGAGGGTTGACCCACGGTTCTCCACACGAAACATACACCTAGCAAAGAAATGTTGTATTAAATACACATTTGCTTCAGTCGGTTTCCGCTATCTTACAACAGAGCCAGGCTCACAAAGCGACCTTATTTAGTATGACCTTATTTAGCATGGACTGAAGTGAATAAATGAATCTGGAAGTTTTTCAACAATGGATGTTGGTGATGTTTATCAATAGATCCCACTTTCAAAACTATACATAATTCTTAGTTGTGAAAGAACAATGTTAAACATGCCTTATCCACAAATCCATCCGATTCAAGCTTCTCAAAGGCAAAGACCACATCTTTGATTCCTAATGCACATTCTGTCAGGGAACCACACACATTAAAAAGGGTCAGGTTCAGACTTTCATGTGGCCAAACACCCACCACACAGCTTACTGTGATTATATTGGATGCTAGTCTGCCCAACTCCTAACCTAGAGTGTTTCTCTGATGGAGAAAAATTACGCCCACCTTCCTCCTGCTATCTATTCCTGAAGACAAGTCAACAATGAGGGTGAAGGTGGTCTCAATAAAAGTAGAAAGACTCCCATAAATAATAGTCAAAATGCTCCCTGATTCTAAGATAACCCTAAGGGCCTTGGACATTTCTGTACACTTCTGTTGGACAGCAAAGAGCAGAGTTAAAGGGCAGCAATGGTAAGATTTCCTAAGAGACAAATGGTCTATCTCCTATGGAAAAAGAGGTAAAGTCAGAATCATTTTTCACCAGCAGGGACAGAAATCAACACATATAAGCAATGGTTAGTTTTGGATGAGGTCTATTTAGGCACTATAAAGACCTGTGTTGGTGTGTTTGTCCCTGAGTGGTAGAACTGCATTTATTCATCAATCAATTGATGGTATCTATTGAGCACTTACTGTTTGCAGAGCACTGTACTAAGCACATGAGAGAGTACAATATAACAGAGTTGGTAGATATGTTCCCGGCCCACAGTGTTCTGTGATTTCCCAATTGAACCATTTGAGCAGAAACTCAAGCCTTCCGATAGTTACAGAAAGAGACAGCCCTGCCTCCTGCACCCTTGGGAGTTGGGGAGGATCCCTCAGTCCCAAAGGTGAGGCCTGAATAAGGCCATCCACAACAGCAGTGTGCAAAAATTCAATAGGAAGTTAGCAACCGGCTCTCATTTTCAACCAATGTAGGCGTTCTGCTTTAGGCAGCACTTTTCGTTTTCTAAAATATCCTTCGCCTGATTTTTTTTTTTTTTTACCAGGTCATCTCGCTGAAGATCCTTCAAAAGAAAGACTTCTGTCCCTTCTTCGTTGAACAGCCTCCTAGCAGCAGAAGGCAAGTTCAAAACTGCAGTACACCTGTAAAACAGATACACACTAATGATCATACCCATCTCAAGTCACAAAGAAGACTTAGACTAGCAAATATTGCATTTCTACACTGCAGCAAATCTAGGCCTTGACTCTGATTACTCCTCATGCTGATGAAGATGGTTTGTTCATTTATCCTTGGCTGGTTTAAAGAGGACGGGGTGCATGCATCAAGGAAAGACATGCCAGAGGAGCTGATTTGGTACAGGTTCAGAAATACCGGTTTGCATATAAAAAGGACAGTAACTGCACATGAAATAGGTGCACTTAAAAATGTGATATATAATCCCAAGTGCAGATTTTCATATCATTTTCCCTATAGCTTCATAAAGTATTTTTGCTTTGACGTGAAGAGGCAGTACATTTTGCAGAGCAAAAATACATATTTAGTACTTTGATTTATGTTCACATTAAATTCTGAGAACTCGAGATAACTCACCAATCCAACATAGTTTAATTTATAGGACAGCTATGTGACTTTGCCACTAAGGCTTAGACCAAATTAAACTCCAAATACTAAATGGCTTCAAGCATTTCCACCAACTCTCTTCATCCTACCTATAGGCTGGCTCTTTTCTTCCACTACTTCCCAGCTCAAACTTGTCATTCCTCCCAATTCTACTTTCTAACTATGCTTTACTCTTGACTCTCATGCCTCCGACCCTTAGATCATACTGTTCCCTAGCTTGAAAATCTCTTCTCCCCATAAATCCACAGGACCACATCTCTCCCCATGTTTAAAGCTCTTCTACAAAAGTCCCACTTCCTCCTGGAAGCCCTCCCCAATTAATTCACATAATCCCAGTCATGTCAGAGCAACACACACCCTTAGCCCCTGTGTATTTTAATCCTACCCTCGGCATTCACGTAAGAATCCTTATTTAGCTATATATATTTTTCTTGTACATCAGTTATTTGTTTGGTTTCATCCAATGTGCTTGTACTGCTTCCTGCTTTATACTTGGCTTTCACTTCCTCAAAAAACTTTGTCTCCCATCCCATTAGGCTGTAAGATCCTAGAGGGCAGGCAATATGTGTCTTGCTATTATGCACTCTACCAAGTACTCAGTACACTGTCTAGCACTCAATAGTCAATCAATTGTATTTCTTAAGCACTTACTGTGTGCAGAGCACTGTACTGAACTCTTGGGAAAGTACAGTATAACACTACAATAGACACATTCCCTGCCCACAATGTGCTTAAATTCTTACATTTCCTCTCCCTTCTGCATCACCCTCTTTCTTGGATTTGTATCCTTTACTCACCCCACACTCAGCCCCATAGCACTTATGTACATACCCATAATTTTTTTTCTTATTGTCTACCTCCTCTTCTAGACGGTAACTGTTATATTGTACTCTCAAGAGCTTAGTACAGTGCTCTGCACACACAGAGTAAATGCTTAATAAATACCACTGATTGATTGATAAATAAATGAATGCCATTAATTGACCATCAATTTGAAGAAAAATGTAGTTTGAAATTATAAAAATGGTTCAAAGAAACCCCATAAAATGGAAACCAGTTAACCAGTTCTAGTTCTGAATGAAAGAAGAACTTAGAGAAATCAATCAACGACATTTATTGAGTGGTCACTGTGTGCAGAGCACTGTACTAAGTACTTGAGAGAGTATACTACAATAGAGTGGTAGACACATTCCCTGTCCACAAGGAGCTTAGAGTGTTGACAAGACTCAATTTGGGTTGCAGAAAATAAATCATGTTTTAGCCAACCAAATGAAAAAAAAAGAGTCGAAGTTAACTTTTATTATAGATTGATTCACACCATGAATACTTGCGAAGTAGTTGTTACTTTTTCTCCCCAAATGAAAAAGAAAAATTACCTTCAATTTCTAAATGTTATCAGTTTCACTGATGTGCACAATCTGTTTAGATAAAGAGTTATATTTACCTGTTCAAAAAGTGCTGAAATTCAGTTTTGTGTGTTTCAAATTTAGAGTCTTCATCAGAAATGCTTTTTAAATTCTCCTTTATTTTCAGTTCTTTTTCTAGCTCAACATTTCTAAAATAAATGGAGCAGATTATGATTAAAGAGCTTTAATTCACTGTCAACTTTCTTTCTGATTTACCCCAATATGTCATAATTGATCAAGCCTTGCATTCCATCACTTTACTTAGCAAAATGGGATACTTATAAAGTATTTTAATTAAATGTAATTAAATTAGATCTACCCCCTCATCTTGTGCTTCTGTCCCTATCCCTCTACATGTTGTCAAAACACTTGATCCCTCCCTTCTTCCCAGAATTTTCAGAAACCCCTTTACCTATGAATCAATGGTATTTATGGAGCACTTAATATTCATAGAACAGTGTACTAAGCTCTTGGGAGAATACAATGCCTCTACAGTCTATTGCACAATGACATAATTGTAGATAAGAAAGTGGTTAACTCAATCACAAAGGCCAGCACATCCTTTGGGAAACTTTCCAAAAAGTATGGCGATAGCTTGAAATTAGGCTCCAGACCAAACCAACGGTCTACAGAGTTGTAATCCTAGCCAACGTCTATTCATCTGTGAAACCTGAACCCCACACAAAAACCACATCAGATACTTGGACAGGTCTGACAGCATCGTTTACAAGCTGTACTCCATATCAAATGTGTCTCCTACCACTGAAGAGACCACCTCATTGCAACTTCCTTTCATGGGACATACTGTGAAACCCAAAGCAAGAAGGATAGAGGAAATGCTTTAAGTAGAACAAAGCGTCACACATTTTGCATCTCAGCTGAAAAACTGAATTTCAATTGCCCAAGGAGAGACCACCAGAGTGTGTTGCAATCAAAAAAGGAGCATCTCTTTGGAAGTGGCGTGGCTTAGTGGAAAGATCGTGGGCCTGGGAGTCAGAGAGGAGCTAAGCTCGAATCGCATTCTGCCACTTGTCTGCTGTGTGATCTTGGGCAAGTTATTTAAATTACCTGTGCCTCAGTTACCACATCTATAAAATGGAAATTAAGAAGACCGTGAGCCTCATGTGGGTCAAGGACTGGGTCCAACTCAATTAGCTTGTATTACCCCATCACTTATGTGCCCAGCAAATAGTAAGTGCTTAGCAAATACCACTAAAAAAAGAGACAGAGAGGGGGAGAGGTATGGGTAAAAGCAAAAAGTCTCAACTGGGCTTCTATCTCCCAGCATTCATTCTCTGTCTCTCTCCTTTGCCTGTTTTTTTGCATAGAATCTCCAACAGAAACAAGACTGAAAATAAAGGGCCTGTGGGATTCAAATGATTATTATTTCTTTAAGTAGCTGTGGTGCCTTAACTACATTTAACCTTTGCACTTATGGAAAATCACAATTGCTGTGTTGCTATTAATTACAGTGAATCAGCTGAAAAGGAAGAAAAGAAATTCAAATGGATTCTTGCAATGACATAATTGAAATATGAAATTCAAAAAGTTTGAAAATGCATTAAAACAAGCTCACTCATTTATATTATATTGAATATTAGCTAGTGTGCAAATAAAGGCCTAAAAGTTGGGGGCTATTTGCTAACTTTTTATTTAAAAAAAATAAAAGATTTGGATTATTTTAAGGGCAGTATACTTACACTTTATATCTAGTAAAATGAGCTAATTATGAAATGTATGCGTCAGAGATTTCAATTTCAGGCTTGACTTTACTTTGAAGATTAATTTTTTACTTTATCATCTTTACAGGCAGTTCAGCAGACAGCCTATCTGAATGTTCCTCATTGTTCAGTGATGTATGAAGTGTATTTAATCAATGTGAAGAAAGTAATATTAAACTATTATGAGCAGCCTTAAATGTTCAAAAAAATCTTAAAAGAAAGGTCAAAAGGTACTATCTCTGCTAACAATATGAGAAACAATGTATTTAACTTATTCTTTACATCACAGCTTTTCAATGCTCTATGAATCTTTTTGTCATAGTAATAAAAACACAGAAGGTCCTTTCCCCCTGTGTAGCTTTTGATTATTTGTACAGATCTTATTCATGTGCACATGATGGTTAAATCAATGTTTTTTCCTGAGAATGGTGTCTCAAGGTTTTATTTGCAAGGAGGCAGAACAATTAAATTTTTTTTTCAAAAGTGTATTTTTAATTAAATATTTCAAAGCTTCAAACCTCATTTTGAATAATTGCCCACAGATTACAGTGAAAACTGGGGATTGTACAATTATAACCCAGAAAGTAATTACTATAAATTCATGGCCTGTGTTACCCAGAATTGTTTTTAAAACATAATAAATACTAACAAAGGCTAGCTAGTAGCTTTAAAAAAATCCTAACCAAAAAAGTTCAATCAAAATCCAAATTGGATTTCCAGCCTATGGGACCACTAAGCATTCCTACCTGCCTCATTACTTTCCCCTCAGTCCAGGCTAATCGAAGCTGCTGTCGTGTTAGGAAGCAAAATTCCTCACTTCGGTCCTCTCTAAATTAATCAACAGGGGACCTCATGACCAGGGATTTACTCACATCCAGATAACAGTGGAGGGAAAAACAAGCATATGTGGCATAGAGTATAAAAACCCAAACAGTTCTGTGCTGACTTCCTCAGTGGACTTCCTGGCCAAGTGGTACAGTTACTTAACTGGTTAACATCTTTGATTTGACTTTTTTTGAAATATAATTTGTTTTTTATATTCACTAGATGTAAAATCTTCTTTTAAGATTGAAAATCCCCAGTGGGCCAGGATTGGGTGTGAATTATTATCCTAGAACCTTTCCTCTATGCTTAGTATAATGCTTTGCCCAAACTAAGTGCTTAATAATGATTTATTATTTAAAAATGCAATTATGAATAATAGTATTCAGAATATAGTATCTGTATTAATAGTAATCAGAAGTTTCCTCAGAGATATTAAAGAAATGTTTAAATCCAAATTATTTCTGACTCCATCAGCGACTCCATCTTTAAATAGTCGGGATACTAAATGTGAATCTTGACTCTCACTATACATATTTCAAGAACTATTTCTCAATAGTCAGCGAATGAATACTACAAGGTTAAGTTACATAGATGAAAAATCAATCACAATCTGTCAACTAGAGAGCAATGACTTCCACTCTGTTGTCCCCAGGTGGTGACAAACCTGGGAGAGCACTGGAGGCAGAGAGAATTGTTTTTCACTGGGTTTCTCTATGGAAACCCAGCCTAGAGAAAATCCTAAACAAGCAACTTTTACTTTACCTTGTCCCTATCTCTCTCCCACCTTGTGTTTCCTCCTCCCCATTCACTGGAGACCATAAAACAGAATGGTTTCACCTTGGGGTGGCAAACTTTAACTTCACTGGAAATAAAATTTGTTGGAGTTTGGAAGGTAGAGAAAATTAGTGTGGAAAATTAGTGTGGAACTGCCAGAGCAGTTCCCGGGCTATGGTAGAGGAAGTGCAGGAAGCTGACAAAGAAAGCTTATTTATTCTTCAAAGTCTCCTACTGGGGAAGAAATCATGAGAAACAGTGAACGTATCACTAACAAGCAAGTTTCTCTTTTCTAAAAAAACCCTAATTCAACTAATACTGACAATCCCTGTCCCAAATCTTGCCTTTGGACTAGGTCAAGGAGATGGGGGGATCTGCCCAACACTGTAATAGTTGTCCAGTAACATTCAAGTATAACCTTTATTAGAAATTGCCCTTAGACCTAATCTCTGGAGCTTTATATTCTGTCTGGCAAGTAAGAGGTAAAAGTACTTTGGGGTTGGGGTTGGGATAAGGAAGTGAATGACTGGGGGGAAGTGGGAGTGGGAAGAAAAGTGGAAAGGATAGAAATAAAAGTGTGCCAAAGGAAAACCTGCATTGTGTCTGAGATACTCTATCCTTGATACTCAAGGCAAGCCGAAAAGAGCCCTAAGAAGTGAAGAAGACTCGATAGTTAACCTTTATCTCTCTACTCTATTCTCTCTCTCTTGTGCCTCACCTATGCACTTGTCTGTACCCACTAAGCACTTTGACATGCCCTCCCAGCACACATGAACATGTCCTCATATTCTGTTGCTTCCCCTATCAGTGATTTATTTTAAACACCTCAAGAGCAGGGATTGTGTATATCAATTCTATTGTACGCTCCCATGTGCTTAGTACAGTGTTTGGACTCACAGTAAGTGCTCAGTAAACACAACCAATTGAGTGGCCAATTTGTACCTCTGTGTCCCTTTAAGTTATCCAGGCTTTTATTTAATAATTATGGTACTTGTTAAGTGCTTACTATGTCCCAAGCACTCTTCTAAGCCCTGGAATGGATAAAAGTTAATAGGGTTGGACACAGTCCCAGTCCCAAATTGGACTCACATGCTTAATCCCCCTTTTTTTTTTAACAGATGAGGTAAATGAGGCACAGAGAGGTTGTGACTTGCCCAAGGTCACACAGCAGACAAGTGGTGGAGCTGGGAACAGAATGATCATGTCATTTCACACTGACATCCCTGCTGTCCTATCCCTGCCTTCAAACTCACCTTCCATCTTCTCTCCCATCCCTTCCACACATGTTGACTGGGAGAACAATGGGATGGGCAGATTTGGGGAAATGTGGGATGGAGGAGAGCACATGGCAGTTGGGGGGAATAGGGCACAAAAATTCCAAACCATGGAGGGGAGAACAGGGAAGGAGAGCCTAATTCTGAATTGTGTCCAACCTGACTATCTGGTACCTACCCCAGGTTTTAGTTCAATGCTTGGCATATAGTAACTACTTTTGTTTGACAGAAGTGTCCTGCAGCTCTTTCTTCTCACAGTCCAGTAATAGAATCTCTCTGCACTAGTGAGCTAAAGCATCCTAAAGCTTTATCTACAAGGCCATCCCAACTGGGAAATTTTCTTTTTTCAATTTTAAAGATGGGAAAAGACAGCTGAACCAACTTATCAGTAGTACCTGATTACCTCCACCCTGCCCCCTATCCCCCAGCCAACTCAAAGCAAATGACTGATGTAGGATTTTCCAAGAAAACAACAGCCAGGAAAATAAGAAATCAATGGCCACTCTACAGGGCATTTCACCAGGAGAATAAATAAACGGTCCTTACCGTCTTTTCAGTTTAGTTGAGATATTGGGGCCAATGACCACGGTTGCTTGGTTTTTATTCTTGTCCCCATTCCGCAAGGCTCTCAGTCTCACGGGCCCACTCCAATCTGGCGTTTTTCCAGTAGGTTTCTTTAGTGGGGGGCTGTTTGGAATCAGTATTCCTTGGATTGGCCAGTCAAAATCCTTTCGAAAAAGATGAAAACGATGTTAATCACCGGAGGCCTGGAGCAGCAGCCAGTCAAAGAGGTAGTGATTTAGAAGAGTTGATGATGTTTTTCTAATTGACAGCATTCAAATTTTGCATGAAGTAGAATGAAAGAAAAATACCTTCAAATAATTCTTTCAACAATTGAATTCTCATTTTGGGTTTATCACTCAGAAGAATACCGTAACATTTTCAACTTAAAGGTTAATAGTACTGGAAGGAGGGTACCTTAGAAATTCATTTGAAGTCAATAATTGGGAGCAGATACAATATTTCTGTGGTGGGTTCTATTAAAAAAAATGAACGTAGGATTGGAGAAATAGATGGGGACCATTACAAATTAAGAAATAAATATCCGCATAGGTTAGTTACAATTAAGCTGACCATTAATTTTTTTGAAAACCAAGACATAGAAACACTAATTGCCTTGGGGATACATCTTCTCCAAAAGGCCTTCCCTAAGTGCTCATTTCCTCCTCTCCCACTCCCTTCCATGTCACCCTTGTACTTGGATTTGCTCCCTCTGTTCACTCCTCCAGCCTCACAGGACTTATGTACATAACCATAATTTATTTATTATTAATGTCTGTCTCCCACTCTAGACTGTAAGCTCACTGTGGGCAGGAAGCATGTCTACCAACTTTGTTATATTGTACTTTCTCAGGCGCTTAGTACAGTGCCCTACATACAGTAAGAACTCCATAGTTGACTGATTGATTGGGGTCTTCCTTTTCCTCTGAGCAACCATGAGAGCAGGGAAGTAATTGGCAAGTGTGGGGCTGAAGTTCTTAGGCATTTTGGGGTGCTATTCTCCATGTTGCAAAAAGCCGTGTGACCTAAATTGAATGCCTCCAGCCTGGACAGGGAAGTAAAAGTGCTCAACATGAATAAGACCAACTGGGGCTTCTGCAAAATAGTCACTTTAGTTTTTAATCTTCTTCCAGCCCATCAGATTCTCAGTCTCATGGGCAGATTCCAATATGGTTTTTACCACTTGGTTCACAGGCCTAGCCAAGACCATATCAGTTCAGGGAAAACTGCATATTTTTATAAAATTATTAAATTGCTCAAGACTGTCCTGGCTAGACCAGGACAAATGGTCACCTAAAATATAGTTTACAAGTCATAGATTTAATGTGAAGGCCTCTTTAAGGGGTGAATCATGATGTTGGTGTCATTGAATTGACTGGGCTCAAAGTCTAAGGAAGAGGGATACAGGAACTGAATCCCCATTTTGCAGATTAAGGAACTGAGGCACAGATAAGTTGTGTCTTGCCCAAGGTCACAAAACAGACAAGTGGCAGAGCCAGGATTAGAAACCAGGATTTCTGTCTCCTAGATCCAAGGTCTTTCCACTAGGTCATCCTGTTCCCCTATGCTGCTGTTGTGTAGATTAAGTTAAAGGAAGTAAAAGTATGGTCTTTTAGTTATTAATAAGCATGCAAGAGGAAATGCAAAGAAATGCAAAAAGATCTTCCAACAGAAACAACAGGAACAATTTCAGAGGAGTAACTCCAGTTTTATTATTTCTAGCTCCTGCCTAGGGACCCAAAGTCCTAGGATCACCCCAAATTCTAAAATGTCCCTCTTTTTCCCCTCCCCTTAATACAAAGGTTCAATAAGAAGGTGTCTATTGCTAGGTGACCTGCCCGAGGACCGTTTCACACCCACTAACAAAGTATCATTCCTTAAAGGGCCATTTCTAGATCTATAACTGACAATGAGAAAGTAGAATGTTATCAAAAGAAAATGGGAAAATACGTCCTCTCTATTGACAGGATAGAAAGTTCAGTTCCAAGACGAATGGAATTTTTTTTGCAGTGTAGCTTTTGTTAGAAAGCTTCTGACGGTGATCATAAGCATTAGCTGTTCCTCTCTTTGGGAGGCATATTAACCTCTTCAAGTTCACTAAATGGAATCTGAGACCACATCTGCATCAGCTCAGACAACTAACTGTACTGCTGCTATGGCTAACGAGGGTATTTTTAAAACACTAGGTGCCAGGCATTGATGTACAAACAAGATAATCAGGTCATATTTAGTCCCTGTCTCATATGGGGTTCACAGTTTCCATTTTACAGGTGAGAAAACTGATACACAACAAAACTAAGTGACCTACCCCAAGTCACACAGAAGACATGTAGGTGGAATGAATATTAGAAGTTGGCAAGGATTGGATGTAAGGTGTTCTCACTAGACTGAGCCACCCCATTTATTACAGCCAAGCAACTAATCGGGCCTATCTCCTCTAACCACACACTGCTCCACTGCACTGTTTAAGTTTGTGCTCCACTGTACTTTAGAAGATTTATTATTCTTCCCTGCTAATAGTTGTCCCACTTTAGTTTCACACACTGCCCCATGTGGGACAGGGACTGTGTCCAACCCGACTTGCTTGTATTCACCCCACCACTTAGTACAGTGCCTGGCACACAGTAAGTGCTTTAACCAATTCCACAGTCATTATCATCATCATTATTACCATACAACAGCGCTTTGAGTATCCTGCTGTTATCCATTCTCTTTTCAGGGTCCGTCCAGTGAAGTTATGTTGTAATGGGCAGAATTGGATTTGGGTCAGGGTGGGCTTGAAGCACGTGAAGCCCCAAAATCCTCACCCCAAATCCATCAAACAGGAGGCTGCCCTGGGGAAATGCTTGTTCACTGACATCCGCTGATTCTGCCCTCTTCAATACTGCCACAGTTCTACGTTTAAGCACAGGTGCAGTGGCTAAAAGTAGGGTACTACACCCTGCAGCCCTCAAGTGGACGATTGTGGCACAAAGATTCAGATGGGTTCTATCAGTGTTAACTTTTCCTGGGGGAATCCCCTTCCCAACTTCACTCCCTGGGGAACTAGCCCAATCTCCTGGTCCTCTCCCGTGTTCTCACTTACCCCAGCCCCCATTCTTCCCATGAACAAGAGATCTGAGGAGATATTGTTTCTCCCTGTTCCCCGTAATGCCCCTTTCCCAGTGTTCAGCCAGGCGGCACTGGGTCTACCCAGGGGGAAAGGTCGAAAGAGCTGGAGCTCCCACCAAGTGAGTGCAGGAGAGGAGGGAAGTGAGGAAGTGCTTCCATTTAGCCAGACAGGGGTCCGAGAGAGCTCGGTGTAAGAATGGGTTGTATGGGGGGGTGGGGGGGAGAGACAGGGGCATTTGGCCTCAGCTCTCTTGTTTTTGGTAAAGCCTGAAGGCTGGGGCAGATGTTTCCTGGGGTATCTACTTCCAGGCAGGGAGAGGGGATGGAATGGCCAGATGTCTCCTTGTCCCTATCCCTCAAGAAGTAGTTCTTCCTCAGGGTGAGGGATCTTTTGTGGACACAGTCACTAGCCTGCATTTTCCCACCCTGCTGACTAACCTGGGGCACTCTGCAGCCTGGAGGTGTGCACTGCTATGTTTTCACCTCCACTGTGGAGCAGGGGACAGGAAAAGGAACTCTGTCAAAACTGTAAGTGTTTGCAGGTATTTATGTTGCTAATGTAAACATAGATGACATCACTTTACAGGCCATGCACTTAGATTTCAGTCTGCACCTCTGAAGGAAACTAATGAAATATTGCCCTTGATTAATAAAAGGTCAATACTGCTACAATTCACCAGTGGTGGCTGTCAGAGTTTGGGAAGCTTTCGAGCCTGAATCTGAATTGAATGTGAACCGTGGGTATTTTACATTTTTCGTTGCTCTGGTGGATTTTGGTGTGTTTGATTCCAGGGGTTACCCTGGAAAACAGTTGAGGCTGAGCTGTTTCCTGCCCCCCAGAGTTTCTGGATGGACTGAGACTTTCCCAGAAATAGATGAACCCTGACAGGCCTCATGAGATCTGGGCTGAATGAGGAGAATAAACACAGTTCCCTGCCTTGGCCTATCCACCAGGGAGAGACAGTGAGTGACACCACACACTGGAAAGCAGCGGGAAGACGTGCTACTGTGGAAAAAAAGCAGCAGACCCTGACTGTGGTCAGAGTCTGACGCTAAGCAGGCTGGGAACACTCTACCTCTGATCACAAATGGCTTTTCCCATCAATTCTTGCCACTACAGGGGATCAGACTGGAGCAGGAGAGGTGCAGTAGTGAACTGTGAAACTCCCCCTTCTGCTGCCTAACTCCTTTGATGGTCTTTGAGGGGACAAAAGAGGAACTGGGTGGTCTTTAGGGTGAAGTTAGGTGAGGGAAAGCAAGTGGGTAGAAGGCAGTGGCATTTCTGGGTTCTCAGGATAAGATCTCCGTGAGCTGGAGAACTTCAGCCTTGCCAAGGCCACAGAAGACAGCATATGTCACTGGCAAAGGGAGAGGCATCATGGTTGAGGGGGGCCTAATCAGAAGGAAAGGGGTGGGGACTCAATCAGAATCAGGAAATCTTTCCCACCAGTCAGATCTGGCCAGTGTGGGGGTGGGAAGTGGAGAAGTAATCCAAAGGTGGAACAGACATGCCACTCAAAAAAACTGGTGAAAGCTGACCTAAAGTTTCTCCACTTTCAAAGGAGTCAATAACTGGAAAATCATAAGGCTTCCAGGTACCTGGGGGAAGGCCTTCCAAAAGAAAAATAACTGTAAAAAAGTTGGTTTCATTTAGGGCTGTTCTCCTGACTTCGTATTCTCACTGTCCCAGTTGGGGATGTTCTGTGAGCAAATTTATTTTTCTTCATATCAGTTTATGTTCAATTTAATTTTGCACACCCATGTCAAAGTCCATCTGCAACAGTCCCTTGGCGGCCTGGTGTTCATTCATTCATTCAATCGTATTCATTGAGTGCTTACTGTGTGCAAAGCACTGTACTAAGCACTTGGGAGAGTACAATATTGATGCAGTGGGCAGTTTTTAGGTAAGAGGCCTTCTCTGATTTAGCCTTAATTTCCCTGGCTCCCTCACCCTTCTTTGTCACCTATACACTTGGATCTGTAACCTTCAGCCACTTGACCTTCACCCCACCCTCGGCCCCACAATACTTATGTACATATCTTCAAAGTATAGATTATAAATTATGTATTTATATTAATGTCTGTCTCCCCCTCTGGACTACAAGCTCTCTGTGGGCAGGGAACATATCTATCAAATCTGTTGCATTATACTCTCCCAAGCATTTAGCATGACCATCTATGATGATCATTTCTAGAGTAAATAATGATTCTTTTCTGTTTTCAAACCACTTCAACTGTTTCTATTCTGTGTCTTTAGCACAACTGCATTACATCCTACTGAAAATATACTTCTAAGAAATGGGAATCTTGCAGCTGAAATATATCTTGAAAGTTTCTCCAAAAATAAAATTACCTCATTAATTTCTCCATTGGGAAGGACTGGCCACAAGTATGTAAGGTTGTTCCACAGTGGATTTTCAACTCTGGAATGCTTCCATTGGTCCGGCTTATTCGTTCCTTCATGTTTTATGGCCCACCTACAGAAAAGAAGAATAATGAGATTTCATTCATATAGGATATTGTCATTATTTTGTAATTTGGGGCTCACACAATTTTTATATAGTTTAGCTTTACAAAAGACTCCGAGTTTCAAACCCTTAAATTTATGAGAAGAATATTCAGTAAACCTTGGTTAAGAATTTTTGAGCAACAAGAACCCAACTGTCTCCCATTATAACATTCGCAGGCTTATGTGCCAATTTTTATTTTTGAGAGCGGGTGCAAAATGATGGGAACTATTTTAAGGGTGAAGGGGGCTGGGAGAGTCAAAAGCAAGGTCTAATTGAAACTAAACTTGGAAGGAACAAATAGTGTATGATTGGGCATAGTGAGTTAAAAGAGCTGATAGGCAAAATGGAGAGAGATGTTAGAAAGTCTTGAAGCAAATTTTATGGAATTTTCTCTTGATGCTGAAGGAGAGGGGAAGTAACCGGGGGTTTCTGAGGAGTGGAGAAATGTGTGCTGGACAGCCCTTCCGGCAGATGATATATACCACAGTGTGGAATACATACTGGAGAAGGGAGACTGGAGTTGGGAATACCAGTGTGGAGGCTGGTACAAATCTAAGTGTGCTATGGCCAGAGCTCAGATCAGGGAGGAAGGATTTGGGGCAAAAAGCAAGAAGGGAATTTGGAAAATGTTGTGGGGGAAAAAACTGGCATGATTTAGGAGTTGAGTGAATATGAGATCTGAAAGACAAGTGAGGGGTCTTGGATGACACTGTGGTTGAGAGCTTCTGGAACAAGAAGTATGGTGGTATTATTGACAAAGATAAGACTGTGGAGAAGTTGGGTTTGAGAGGGTAAATGAGAAGTTCAACGCTTCTTTAAAAACGGCAAAAGCTACTGTCACTGTCAACACCAAGACTGAGGGGTTCTCTCCTGCTTAAGCCTGACATACGACTACCTCGTGCTTTTAAATTTGAAATAGAGATAATAGTCCCCTAATTTTTTTTCAATGGTATCTGTTCAGTGCTTACTAATTTTCAAGCATTATTCTAAGCTCTGGGGTGGAAACAAGTTCATCAGGTTGGACACAGTCTCTGTCCCACATGGGGTTCACAGTCTCAATTTGAAGAAGGACAATTTAATCCTCATTTTACAGATGAGGTCACTGAGACACAGAGAAGTTGTGACTTTCCTAAGGTCACACAGCAAGCAGTGTTACAAGATACAAGTTATTACTCAGGGTGGACACAGTCCATGTCCTACTTGAGGCTCACGGTCTTAATCTCCATTTTACAGATGAGGTAACTGAGGCACAAAGAACTGAAGTGACTTTCCCAAGGTTACACAACAGACAAGTGGCTTAATTGGTATTAGAACCCAGGTCTTTCTGATTTCCAGGCCTGTGCTCTTTCCACTAGGCCATGCTGCTTCTCAATCGCCTAAACCAAATGATATTAATAGGTTTACCCAAATAATATTAACAGGTTTACCCAAACATAGGGATTTAAAGTTAATTTATTACTTGCAGAATTGCCTGTGAATTTGTCCAGAGTTAAGAAGAAACAGCCAGAGGTACACAGGAACACAAATACAGAGGGAGCATGTATGGAAGCCAACATTCTCTGTGTGGAGCAGTAGCATTGTCTGCACGAGCAGGTGAGAATAGAAATTACTGCTCTGCCTGCAACACCATTTTGGCTGCCACAGGAAAAGCTGATGCTAATGGAAGTAGCAGCTGAAGTTTCCATTTTTACCCTCTCTTGCCACTACTATAACGCTTCTTGCTAAATTCAGGGAAAGGTAAGAATTCTGTACAGTGTAGTATCAATTGTAGTTTTCTATCTTTCTCTGCTGCAGTTGCTTCACTTCTTAGAAGTATCTTGCCTGAAGCAGCCCAGCAGAAAGCAGGCTAGAGGCTAAGAATAGAAATTAAAGCATTGCCACTACTGTGATAGCCAAAAAGGAGGTGTGCAATTATTTCCTTGGTGGTCAGAAGGAATAAAAGTATGTGAAGGTCTAACACTTTGAACAGATATGAGCATTCGCAGCCTGAAAATGATCACTTTTGATGACAAAACTTTTCAGTGAAGTCTAGTTAGGCCTTGATTATAAAGAAAGCCTTAATACAATTAATACTGTTTAAGAAAATACTAGAGGAAACCGTATTGGCAGAGAATATATCATAGCTCACAGGGATTCCTGGAGCTCCCAAAACAGTGAATTAAATGAGGTGATAAGAATAAGGGACGTTAGCACTTTTTGAGAATCAGGAAGTTCAGAGATATGGCTTTCTATTTACTCTCTAGTTGGACCATCAAAAATGGTCTTCCAAGGATTCTGAGTTGAAATGGTAGATGAGTCTGTGAGGTCATAGGTTGGAAGAATGGGAGAATATCATAATCCTTAACTCAGTTGGACAAAACTTGAGTAACATTCCCATTAGACTCCATATGCAACGTTTGGTAGAGAGCCATTTTCAGTGTTGGTAAGTTGTTCATGAACAGGTAATCAGAATTTTGAGCAGCGAAGCTAATTTTGTTGTACTCTCCCAAGTGCTTAGTAAAATGCTCTGAACATGGCAAGTGCTAAATAAGATTGATTGAATGATGGAAGCCTTCCCCTGTGTAAATACAAGCCATACATCTAAGCTCATAGTGGAGATCTAGATTTAATCTGGAATTTTTCTTGAATGTTTATTATTACGTCTCACCAGGAGTTTTCACATATAAGACCTTATGCTGTCCTTTTTTTTTTTTGAGGGAAAAAGAAGAAACCCATAAAGGCTTCTAAAGAAAGAAAAATGTCATCACATCCCACCCCAGTATCAAGACCCCTTTATGTTTTACATCATATCGATAGATCTCTCAGAATTAGCCAGGTTTGTGTGCTAAATAGGTTTGTGTAATAAACATTCACAGCATTACAGAAAGTGGGATTAGGCTGCCAACTTTCAGCCCAGGGGGAATTTTTATATACAAGTTAGAAATCTCTTAAAATTCTGTTTATAAATGAAAGGCTGACAAAACCCTTAACTATAACGGCAGTAATGGGCAAAACTGTAATGACAAGTGCATAATATAAATTAGATTTTTAGCACAACCAATTGTTTCCCAGAAAGATCACTAGGTGGAGACAATGATTCATGAATTGTCTACTGACAGACATTTTTCTATGAATTACCACTCTGGACATTTTTCACTTGTCTTTTCAACGTAGCACAGGCAACACAGCCTATATTACTATTTTAGGGGAATTTCCTCGGAAAACAAGTGTACTTGGAAACACTTGGCCTTATATAAATGTTTCCACCTGTTGCAGGCTTGCCATTCAGTGTCCATGATACCAACAGTAAAAAATCTAAAATCTGTTGATTTGTAGGAAAAAAAGATAGAACAATTCTCTAACTTTGGGTGTCACCTTTTACCAGTTCAGTGAAAAAATTAGATCTGGATTCAGTCAAATAAAAGGTTGGAAGAAATTCCTGCCTCACTGATAGAGTTTTAATCAAGTCTGGCTCACCTTCTGACGGTAAGAAATCACTGGGAAGGTTTGGCGGTCAAGAGGTTAAAAAAATTCCAAAGTGTTTGAATTGAAATGCAATAGGATCTTTCATATTCTATCAAGAAACAATTATACTGTTTCCAGGAATATAATGAAGCCAATAACAAAATTCCTTACAGTATATAATTTGAGTCTATTGTAAATAATAAATACTTTGGTGAACACCAGTCCAAAATCAGCATGTCTTTAATAAACAGGCTTGGAAAAATGATCAGATTAGCATTCCATTAATGTCAAGGCCAAATGATTTTTTTTTCCATATGTGCTTTAGACTACAAGGGCCCATTTCTTTAACTATGTCATTTTAATTTTTTGGTATGTCAGAAGTCAAGGTGACCACACGAATATGAAGATATTCTAAAAACACTTGGCTCCAGATAAAACATTGAAATAGTCTAACTACAGAGATTAAATTTCTATCTTTCTTTTTGATTACAATACAGTACAAATGACTGGTATTTCAATAAGCACACCGCACTTGTTCAGACATTGAATCCCCAAAACAGAATATACTAATTGGGAGGGAAAGAAGCAGGGATCTTAATATGATCTACTGCAGTAAAATGCTGCTTTGATTTCAATGGGATTGGATTAAAGCATAAACAAAGTTCCAACAGGATAATGTGGTTTTTTCTAAAATTTTTACTTATGGAGCTCTATTCTTCAAAATACTACAGAAATTATTCTAACCCAGAGGACGCTATGCTTAGCCAGGATACCATGTATCAAGTGCAGTTTGCAGTAGAATCTCTCTCACAACCTGGAGGAAAATATGCCTTTAAGGGGTCCGTTGAATTGTTGTAACATGTTCTGTATCTCTCTTTAGCCCAAGATATGGTAAAATAAACATCATTGTAAAGGATCTTTCATGTTGCATGTATTTCACAACATCACTTTTAAAAACAGAATTTTAACAGTTACTGTACAGTTTTTTTTTAAACGTAGGCATAAAATCTATCATCGCATACTCCAGTGATTATATGCCAGACATTCAGAAACCAATGAGATTGTCATTTTCCAAATTCTAGCATTCCTTGTAGCACTGAAACACTATTAGATCATTAACCATAATTTACACATAACAAGTAACCTTTTGAAATAGCTATATGGATTAAATGCCACATCATTTTCTAACTTGAATAATGGGTAAAAAACTGTTAAATGTACCATGTAAGCAGTTTCCTGAAATTCAATCCCTTTACCCCTTTTCTTTTCCTTTTGCTAACACATTGAAATTATGTATATAAAAACACAGATGGGATTTTAAAGTGTTCTGGATGGAGGAAGGAAACAATGATCATTTAATTTCTCATCATCTACAGACCTTTGGAAATTCTTAAGCCTGAAAAACTGAACTTATATTTACACTGTAAACATCTGAAGTCAGGGGAGGGGGCTGGATAAATGACCTTAGAGGGTGCTCCCTAGCTCTGATGACTCTATAATGGACTTCATTTGAGGGTCTTTAAAATATTGAAACAAAAATTAAACACTCAACCAATTTCTGAATGTCATGCATAGGGTTTGAAAATTAACAACACTATATTGATATTTAGCTTGGGAAAAGAACAAATCCATACAGAGTAGCAAGGGTAATCGTTATTAGAGAGACAGAATAGAATTATCTAAATATTTGACTTAAAAGATTATTATTTAAAGCTCTAAAGTATGAAGGATTTTAATGTCTTAGCTTTAAATACAATCCAAAATTCCCAACAAAAATGGTCTGTGAACATTACGCTGCAGCTAAGGAACAGTTATGAAATAGCTAAGAAACACAGAAAGTTAAGTAGAGAATGGAGCAATTATCTTCTGGATTTGATCAATGCAATCAATCAATGGTGTGTACTGAGCAGTTACTGTGTCCAGAACACTGTACTAAGTACTTGGGAGAGTACCATACAATGAACCTGGTAGACACCCCACCCTAAAGGAAGTTACAATCTAGTGGAGCGGGGAGATAGACATTAAAATAAATTACAGGTGGGGGAAGAAGCAGATTAAAAAGATATATACATAAGTGCTGCCGGGCTGGAGCAAGTATAAAAGTACTTTAGGGATAGAGACACAAGTGCATAAGCAATGCAGAAGGGAGGATGAATAGGGTAGGGGAATGAGAGGTTAGTCAGGAAGGAAAGGTTCTTATGATTTTAGTAGGGCTCTAAAATGAGGAGAGTGGTGGTGCACTGTCAGAGATGAAAGGGGAGGGACTTCCATATTTCTGGGAAGATGGAAGGTTTTGGTGGCGAGAGGGATGAGCTGGAGGTACAGTAAATTCATTCATTCATTCAATAGTATTTATTGAGTGCTTACTATGTGCAGAGCACTGTACTAAGCGCTTGGAATGAACAAGTCGGCAACAGATAGAGACAGTCCCTGCCGTTTGACGGGCTTACAGTCTAATCGGGGGAGACGGACAGACAAGAACAATGGCATGGGCATTTGTAGTAAGAGATCAGCGAAGTAAGTGAGGAGGTGGAAAGCTGATTGAGTGCCTTAAAGGTGATGGTAAAGTTTCTGTTTGATGTGGAGGTAGTTGGGTAATCACTGGAGGTTTGGGGGGAATGGGCGCACAATATTTATTTATAAATTTTAGGAAAATGATCTGGGCACCTCTCCGAGTCCCCTTTCCACCTGAATTACCTAAAATAAAAGCCCAACTCTTCGCCTGATTTTCCCAGGCAAACCCAGCTTTAAAGAACTGCCTCACAGTATCATTTCCTTGCTGCATCAACATATTCACTCAGACTTTTAAGATTTCCATCCAGAGTGGCCCAACACAATCAATGGTATTTATTGAGTCCCTACTGTGTGCAGAGCACTGTACCAAGCACTTGACTATGCTCTATTTAGTTTGCAAGACATCTGTGTACTCATGCTATTCTGCAGTTTAAAGGGGAATTCAAAATCCTGTGGAAAATGAATGCATTCTTCTAAAAGTTGATGTTTCAGTGAATGAGAGGTTTTTGATTATTTAAGGAAAAAAAACCCACTGAAATAAAATCATCTGAAATTTGAATCCTAGAGGAGGATTTAAATCTTGTCTCTCCCATTAGAGTAATAGACGCTTGTGGGCAGGCAATGTATTTGCATTTCCCAAAGGCTTAGCACAATGCACTGCACCTGGCAGATATGAATAAATACCGCTAGTACTATTAGACGATTAAAGGACCCTATAGAGAGGAGGAAACAAAAGGCAGACAAATTAAGTGTTCTTTTTGACAGATGCCTTAATTTTGAAATCTTTTATTTCTAGCTTTTTATTCCCTTTAAAGTAAAAAAAAATATTTTTTTCTCTTTGTCACTGCATGAAGGGTGAAATTACCCATTGTAGGGTAGGTGTTAGAGCATCTTTTGAAGAGGTTCTAGGCTATCAAAACAATGGCCCATTAAGGACATGGCCCCTAAAGAGAACAGTACCTGCATTCTTTGCTTTAGAATCAAAAGCTGATGATCTGTGTTCATATGTATGTTTAATGCACCCAACCCTTCCAATCTCCTCCAAGAGACTTCTCCTGACTAATCCCTCATTTCCTCTTCTCCCACTCCCTTCTGTGCTGCCTTGACTTGCTCTCTTTATTCTTTCCCCCTCCCAGCCCCACAGCACTTGACCATATCTCTAATTTTATTTATTTATATTAATGTCTGTATCCTCTAGATAGCACTTATGACCAAATTTCTAATTTTATTCATTTCTTATTAATGTCTGTATCCCCCTCTAGACTCTCAGCTCATTCTGGACAGGGAAGGAGTCTGTTATATTGTACCCTCCTAAGCTCTTCACACAGTAAGCGCTCAATACATATGATTGACTGTCTGACCAGCCCCACTCCCTACAGAACAATTCTGGACCCCAAATATCTATGATGTTTCTTTTGCAGCCTTCAGTGGCATTAGAGATCACTCTTTTTTTTTAAATGGTATTTTTTAAGCAATATGTGCCAGGCACTGAATTAAGAGCTAGGATAGGTACAAACTAATCAGGTTGGATATAGTTCATGTTCCACATGGGGGTCACAGTCTTAATCCCCATTTTCCAGTGGAGGCAACTGAGGCACAGAAAAGTTAGATGATTTGCCCAAGATCACCCAGCAGACAAGTGGCAGCACCACCTGTTAAACCAAGAAACTTCCTTTATCCTGGATTCCACCTCGCCGAGATCACACCAGTGCATCTTTTCTCTCCACTCGTACCCCTCTAAAAATGACACCAGCCTTTTCTATGGAAAGAGATGTCCTTATGTCCATGGTAGGTTTTTAACCAAAAAAGTTAAGTCTGTCAAGATCCCTTCTGACTCATTTAGTACATTCCCCTGCACCAAATAGACCTGCATCTAAAACCAAACTGAACATATCCTCTGGGTTTGAAAAGATATTGGCAAGGATATCTACCAATTCTACAGTACTGTCTTCTCCCAAGTGCCTAGTACAGGGCTCTGCACATGGTAAGCTTTCAAATACCATGATTAATCTACTGATCAAAAAGAAAGGCAACTCCCTCCACTGGTACCCTAACATTTGATAACCTTCATCTCTGCTGCTACAGTTGAAATCCAATTCCAAGGACAATAAAAAATTTTGAGAACATTTCCATGCTAGTAGAAGGAGCACAGGGCTAGAAGTCAGGAGACCTGAGTTCATTCATTCAATAGTATTTATTGAGCGCTTACTATGTGCAGAGCACTGTACTAAGCGCTTGGGATGAACAAGTCGGCAACAGATAGAGACAGTCCCTGCCGTTTGACGGGCTTACAGTCTAATCGGGGGAGACGGACAGACAAGAACAATGGCACGAAACAGCGTCAAGGGGAAGAACATCTCGTAAAAACAATGGCAACTAAATAGAATCAAGGCGATGTACAATTCATTAACAAAATAAATAGGGTAACGAAAATATATACAGTTGAGCGGATGAGTACAGTGCTGTGGGGATGGGAAGGGAGAGGTAGAGGAGCAGAGGGAAGTTCTAAACCCAGCTCCTCCATTTACTTACTGTATGACCTTGGATAAGTCACTTCACTTCAGTTTTCCCTCCCCTTTAGACTGTGAGTCCCATATGGAACAGGGACTGTATTGTATCTGACTGATTCTACCCTGTGCTTAGTGCAATTCTTGGCATATGGTAAATGCTTAACAAATAATAATAATGACTGTGGTATATGTTAAGTGCTTATTTTGTGCCAAGCACTGTACTAAGCAATGGGGTAGTTACAAATCTGTCAGGTTGGACACAGTCCCTGTCCCACATGGGGCACACACAGACTTAATCCCCATTTTACAGATGAGGGAACTGAGGCATAGAGAAGTGAAGTGACTTGCTCAAAGTCACACAACAGACAAGTGGTGGAGCCTGATTAGAACTGAGGTTCTTCTGACTCCCAGGCCCATGCTCTATCCACTAGGCCATGCTGCTTCGAAATAACAAAAATAGTATTAAATCCACATGCCCTCAGGCTTTCTGGGTAGGTCCTTTGGCATGTCTCTGCAACAGTCCATCAGCCATGTCACATGCAGGAATTAATAATAATAATGTTGGTATTTGTTAAGCGCTTACTATGGGCCGAGCCCTGTTCTAAGCGCTGGGGCAAGTCATTTTATTCTCTCTATCTCAGTATCTTCATTTGTAGAAATCAGATAATTATTCTAATTGCTTCCCTCACAAATGTAAGTATTAATTCGATTTTAAATGAAACACTTGAGATAAGGACCCCTCACAGCAATTCAAAATGCTATGTGTCTTGCATTTGCATTTGACTGTTCGTACTCTATAGACACAGAAAGGCAATGTAAAGCTCCATTCCAAATTGTGCCTAAATGCACATGCTGTCACAAGTATTTAAAGTAAATGTTATTTTAAATGAGCTTCAGAATCATTTTAGTCTTTGCCATTGATGAGACTTAGGAAGTCTTCTTTTCTGAGCATCTCACAGGCAGCCTAACAGGTTAGGCTATTAACAGGGGTTCAGAGAAAGATCTACTGCCTTCACTATCCTTACTGTAAAATAGAGTTAATTAAGGGCTATGGAAACAGAGGACGATTGATCCAACTGTCATCATCATTCTGGAAAGTTCCTTATGAAGCCCATGAAAGCCAGATATAATCTCCCTTTAGATGTGGCTGCACTAAATAGCTGGTCCCAGCCAACCCACTCACTCATATTAAGAATAGAGAGGCCACTCAATTTTATACGAGGCAGCACATTTCTAGCTAGTTCAGGTGATCATATTATTAAATGCAAGTATTGATTATCTGAAAATTTCCACCGATAAAATTATCACACGTATCCCCTTATGGTGCCCTTGTTTAAGTAATGTAACATGCCGCATTTGTTGTTTGTGTCATGGTAGATGATTTTGTCTTTATTTTAATCTCTGAGGAATGTCACCAGGAGTGATAGGTATTTTCATAAGTAAATACACTTTTTTTATTTATGGTAATTTATAACCTATTAGTCATTCTCTTAATCTAATAAAAATAAGGGTGGAGGGGACTGCAAAGGAGGGATCAGTCTTTTGAGGGCCATTAGTGGTCTCTCTAAAACATGGGCGCTAAAAGCGGTTTCTTCCACAATTCCCTTTTTGTCTCCGAGTGTTCAAAAATAAGAACCACCATAAAATCTGTTAAGTAACTAAAGAAGTAAAATACTATACTGTTTGGGCAAGTACAATGGAGGTAAATGATACAATTCTTGCTCTCAGATTATTGTATTTTTACAAAACATGCGACAATTACTTTTTGGATAATAATAATAACTATGGTATTTGTTAAGCACCTATGTGCCAAGCAGTATTCTAAGCACTGGGAAAGATACAAGGTAATCAAGTTGTCCCACATGGGGCTCACAGTCTTAATTCCCATTTTACAGATGAGGTAACTGAAACACAGAGAAGTTAAGTGACTTGCCCAAGGTCACACAGCAGACAAGTGGCAGAGCCGGTATTGGAACTCGCATCCTCTGACTCCCAAGCCCGTGCTCTTTCCACTAAGCCACGCTGCTTCTCTAAATTTTGTAGGGAGAGAATCATTCCAAATTTGTGGGTTAGAATCAAACACCATTAAAAGAGAGGTTGTAGCATTTACAGAGATCCCTGGATGATAAACACTGTGGCCTAGTGGAAAAAGCAAGGGTCTGGGAGTCAGAGGACCTAGGTTCTAATCCCAGCTCTGCCAATTGCTTGCTGTGTGATCTTGAGCTAGTCACCTAACATTTCTGTGCCTTAGCTACCACATCTGCAAAATGGGGGTTGAATCCTCCTCCTTCCAACTTAGACTGTAAATCCCATGTGGGACTGTGTCCAACCTGATAAACTTGTATCTACCCCAGCACTTAGAACAGTGCTTGACACATAGGAAGAGCTTAATAAATACCATAAAAAAATCCTTAGACATTAGGCCCTAATGGCAAGTTTGGCGGTGTCTTTTCACTTTTTATTGCCTTGATATTTCCAATGTATTATAGAAATTAGGGACCTAATTTCCTCAGGGACTGGGCCTAAATAATAATAATAATATTGTACTAATAATTGTGGCATTTGTTAGCCACTTACTATGTGCCAGATACTGTACTAAGCACTGGGGGTAGATACAGTTGGCCATAGTCTCTGTGTGTGCTTCGCAGTGTCAATCCCCGATTTAAAGATGAGGTAACAGGCATAGAGAAGTGAAATATCTTGCCCAAGGCCACACAGTACACAGGTGGCAGAGCCAGGATTAGAACCCTAGTCCTTCTGACTCCCATGCCCATACTCTATCCACTAGGCCATGCTGCTTCTCTAATTCCAGAGTATTCTAACCCAGCACTCAGTACAGTGCTCTGCACACAATAAGCACTTAAAAAAAATATTACTACTATTTCTCGTAACACATCCTGGACATTGTGAGGTATTAATTGTAGAAAACATCATTAGCACTGCTCACATTTGACTCTGTATGGGCTTAGGAGAGCCGTGGGGGGCCCCCATATCCTGTGGTTAGATAGCTTAAGCTGGCACTCTCGCACCTATTAACCTCTCTCCATTCTGCTGGGGGATCACAGGCCTTAAAACCTGAAAACCTTGATGAATTTAGGGGGAGGTATTGAAAAACTCACCCTTGGATAATAATACCTGATGTGATGGGACAGTCCCACTGTAGACTAGACCGGCAGGAAGGAAACCCTGCCTCCAAGATGACAGTGATGGCTTTTCTTCGGCAGTGACAGTGCTTTCATTGTTGTTATCTCTAAACATCATGGTTGACCGGCTTCCTCTGACCCATAGATGGAGTTTCTGGAGTGGCCATCAATTCAGCCTCCAATTCACACTGCTTTGAAGGACCAGGTTTGGTTTTGCCAGGCAGCCAAATGACCATAATTGCTAGTAGCTTCTGGCTGCTTATGGTTGCCTTCTCATGGGATAGCTGGCCAACCCTCCTCCGTAGCCTTGGAAGAAGAGGTAGGGCCAGGCAGCATTGGAGAGTGAAAAATTGTGGTGAACAGTGCAATACCACAGCACAAGTAGAGAAGGAGAGAAGGTGTCCACCCTTGCAACTCTAACTCCCTTCTTCTCTCTTCCCTTTCCTGTCTCTTTTCTCTTCTTCTGTCTCCAATTTTGCTTTGTCCTTATCTCCACCAACTACATTTCCCACTCTTCCCTTTTTGTCCTACTTCCTCTTTCTCTCTGTTGGCCTCCCTCTTTCAACCCCATCGCTCTCTCTATCCCACCATGTATATTTTTCCCTGGTCCTCCCACTTCTTTCTGGTTTTATGCCCTAGAGAGCTGACCCTGGTCCTGCCTAAGATGGCCATGTTTCCGACTCTTTATTCCAGAAAATTATGGGCATAAGGGAAAGTCACGAGGTTGTCTGTGAATGAGTAGTTTTGTAAAGGCTGGGTCAACCTTGTCCTGGTTGAGGCGTGCTTAGGAAGCAAATTCCTGGCCACACCTAGGTTGGTCTCAAGCATCTGCAGTACAATTGCCCAAAGCTGATGCCTCCCTGTTACAATTTGGCACTGAGACAGGCCAAGTCTGAGCCAGATTTCTAGTCTGTGAAAGGCTCTACATGTCTGATTGATATTGAAGACCCCACTGAATTTATACAAGGCCATCTAGAAAATCTACATTTTAAAGTCACATATGGTCTAACCCCAGCACCCAGCACACCTTAAGCATTCAATAAACCCTAAACAAGGAGATTCGTTTGAATCAAGGAAGAACTTAAAAATATAATTAAATGATAATCTTTGGACATCTATTGGATAATCTATGCAAGGATCCTTCATCTCTAGGATATGAACAGTTTCTAGTCCTAGCTCTGTCACTGACCTGCTAGTAGCCTTGAGTAAGCCATTTAATACTATTACTATTGATGATAATAATAGTAATAGTAACAGTAGTAGCATTTAAGCACTTTTGGGTTGGCACGAACTGCCAACCAATGGGGTAAATGCTATAAATAATTCAGGCTGGACACCATGCCTATCCCTCATGGACCTCACATTTTCAGTAGGAGAAAGAACAGCTATTTTATCCCCTTTTTACAGATGAGCAAACTGAGGCACAGGGAAGTTAAGTGACTTGCCCTAGGTTGCACAGCAGACAAGTGGAAGAGTCCAGACTAACACCCAGGTCCTCTGACTCCCATGCTCTTTCCACTAGGTCACACTTCTTCTCCAAGCAGCATTATAAACTGTATATGAAACATGAATTTCAGGCTTTTCCAACTACCTTCAAAATATCAAAATCTGTAAGAAAGAATATTTTCTAAGACATTGTATGAAAAGTATCAACTTCATTTTTCCTTTGTAGATAAAAGATGAAGAGGCTTTAAACAATTGCCATCGTTTGAAATTGATTTTAAAATTATAGAAATAGGAGGTATCCAGTTCGACATATATTCTCATATTCTTCACACACGTCGTTTAGATTGATAACTGAAAATAATGGAGATATCTGAACAAAATTAAGCTTCATATAAATGAATATAAAAAAGTAATTTCTAATAGCTTTCAATAGCTTTCAAGTTGAACACTTTTCTCAAAATATTTAAAAGGTAAATATTTGAAAAATCATTGCTTTTCTCAATATCTATTTCAGGTTCTTCTCATTTTATCTTCTTACCTAAATTTTATTAGGAACATAACACACCTCAAAAATAAGCATCTGGAGAATATCCACCCTATTAATTCAAATTTAACAGCATTATTTTTCAATTGCATTGCTTTGGTACTTATAATCAAAAAGTGAAATGCCACTCATAATTAGTCATTGCAAAGATAATGTCTGATAATTTTAAAAGTATATTATCAAAAGCAACATCACAATTAAATTAAGTTCTACTGCAGCCACAAAACTTATTTTTCCTTGTTTTAAGTCAAAGAGATTTGAAAGATGAAGATTTGTTTGAAAATTAATAGCTGCATCCTTTTGTTTCTTTTTATCCAGCGCTGAGGACCGAAGGAGCCTTAGAAAATAATTGCAGCCTTCTAATAAACACAATGATGTAATGACGTATTTAACATTACTGGTTTTTGTTTGATACCAAATAAATTGCAGATTTTTTTCTGGTGTGATACTAAAACAATTACCATTTTGAAAAAAGGATAATTAATCTGCAATTTTTTCACATTAGATCATATATCTCTAAAGAGGGCCCGCAGATTTGATAGTCTTCAGCTGCTGTGTATTTATTTTTCATTTTTTTCTACTGATGTACCGCCCCATCAGTGCTGACATTTAAATGAGTGAGGATTCAACACAAATGTGATCATTTGTACAGCATCCAATGCGGCCCCATACTGAGATGATTGCTTCTGGGAGCCATCCATGAGTTCTCGAATAGGGGGAAAAGCCAGGCAAAATTTTATCAATTTACATTTTTCTGTGATTAATTTTTATGCAAATAAGGGCCCGACCGTGCTCCCATCTCACCTGAATCATGCGGATCATCAAAGACAAATTGAGCATCACTTATTTAAAAAATAGGCTTTAAACTACTCTACAGCTGTGTTGGAAAATGCTAAGAGCAGGGCATGAACTTTTCTAATGTAACAGGAATAGCTAAGAAAATGCCTTTTTTGCATTTTGTCCACAGCACCATAAACATGAAACTTAACAAAATCCAAAAAAATTGTATTTGCTTTGTATACCATATGCCCTTGTAAATATTCAACAACAAAAAAGGCAGAATGAGGTGACATTTTCACCATCCCTGAATACATAACACCGCTTGCAGTTAAGCCCAATGCATTGATCATTTGCTATAGTTTTTTGGATTAAAGATCTGCCGCTATTTAATGTGGTGATGTGAAGACTACCAAGTTCTTTTTACATTTAGGTTAAATAGTTTCAGATATATGCCATATGAACTGACAAAATTTAGCAGTTTTACGATGCACTACTTGGAATTTTCAGTGTTTATGGAGATGGAGTCTTTTGAGGTTGAGATCCACATAGAACAAGTTTCAGATTTCTAAAGTACTCCCTGATGAATAAAGTGCTTGTGTTTAAAATCCTATTGTTCTTAACTATATACAATTTTTCCAGGATTATTTTATCTTTCATCAAATCATTTAATATTGATAAAATTAAAACTCTTGGTGCTTAAAATTAGAACAAAAACTCTCTCTGAAATATTTGCATTTCCCACACTGTAAACATTCTGACCACATAAATACATATTGCCAACATTTTGTATTTTATATAATATTTTGTAATCATCAAACATTACCAAACATCTCATTAAATGTTATTATTAATAGTATTAATAATTGTTAATAATTAACATTATTAAAATGTTATTAAAACATTATAAAATGGCAAACATTTTGTGGAATTAACATTTTAAAAGGTAGATTACTTAATATCAATATCAATAAATTATGACTTGCTTATGCCCAAGAAATGATCATTTTTTTCTTAAGTAACCTCTACAAAAGCAGACTAAAAAATTCATTAAAATACCCCCTCATTTCTCCTTCTACTTGTGAAGATAATCATTGGGGAAACAAATGCTGACGTTTCCTCCTCTCAAAAGAGACAGGATCCAGGAAAGACACACCTTGATCATTTATATGGGCAGATAATGCTAAGGGGATTTCAGCGAAAACAGTACTCAAAGAGATTTTCCTTTCTCTATAACAAGAAATGGTGGGATATCAGCCTTATTTTCACTGCTGTGAGAAAACTGCTGGACAGGAACAAGATTAGAATCTTAAAAGTCAGCCTGGGGAGTTAAATTAGTGTGCAGTGTACAAGTGAGAAGGTAAAAAAAGCAAAACAAATGCACTTGTTCCAAGGTTTGGAGATTATTTCATGAGAGCAGAAATATTGACAAGCTAGGCAAGTTATGCTAACTCCATTTGTGGCCTCGGTGCAAATTCATATATATGGGTGAGTGATGTCTGTCTGTCCCTTTGACTATCCCTCCCATGAGCCACAGAGTACTATATCCCAATCCAAAAACTGTTCATTTTCATACCTTCCCACCTCGTGAATTACCTGGCAAGATGAGCTCCTTCCTCAACTACAGACTGAGCAATTTCAGCCACTACTGTGGCTAGTTATCTGATGATACCTCTTCAGCAGAGTTAAGCACACATTGCTTCTACATCCTAGCTCACAAATTGTTTCTTGGGAATTTAGCCTGACTGTGGAGCCAACTGCCTGGGTCAGTCAGTGCAAAATATCACTGGCTCTAATTTAAAAAGCATATAAGGGGGTTATACACTTAATTTACAAAGCCTCTCATTAGTCACAATCAAATCTCGGTACACCTTTGTGTGGCCTAGGCACAGACAGTTAAAATCAAAGCCTCGCTAGGATGCCAACTGACCTGGATTCAACTTGTACAGCTGTTGTTTGAAGTCAAGGATAGTTGCCAGTTTAGCGTGAAAACTAGTCTGTCTCGCACAGTAGTAAATTGGCACCTCCTAACTGACAGGAGGAACTGCTCTCACACATGCTGATTTAGAGGGTTTGGGGACAGTGGGGCAAGGGGCAAGAAGAAAAAGCCTGTAAAAGCATAACTTCCAAAGTTGGACTTGCAACAGAAGGGAAGCCCCCAGAGAACAAAAGAAAAGGTAGGTCATTCATCCTCCAAAATGTCCCATCTCTGAAATCATAGGGTGAAGATATGATTTTGCAGCTTTTTCATACCCTGCAGTCAACTGAGATCACTTAATTCTGTAATAATCCTTTAAACAGAGATAAGGTGATTTTGGCAGGGAGCTGTGTCACAGTACAACTGAAACAATACCAAATAAGGAACTGGGCACTTCCTTAATTAAAATGAAAAACACAATTTATCTATTCTGATTTCCAGCTTTAAGATCCACTTTCTGGCTACTGCCATTCACAGGCCACATTGGCATAGTGGCAAACATGTTCTGAAAAGGTAATTTTCCCTGAGAAATTTGTGAATTTGGCCCAAATCTGCAGGGAGCAATCCTACCTACCACTTGCAGCCCACAAACGACCTTTGAACGCCGATGGCTTTTAAACCACATTACCTTCCTGCAACTCCAACTGAGAATGTTTTATGCTTAACCAGTTCTCAACTGTGCCCCCTATGCCACTGCCTGTCAGGTCTTGGGGCAGACCCCAAATCCAGGCACAATGATATTGAAGGGAGGAGGCAGTAATAGCTCGGCTACTGCAGCAGCTCTCAATCAAGATCCTGGGCCAATCAGAAGGCACATAGCCAAAGGGAAACTCTTGGGAAAGAATACCCTACCTGCTTTTAAAAAAAAATGATATCTGTTAAATGCTTGCTATGTGCCGGGCACTGTACTAAGTGCTGGGGTGGCAAAAGGTTGTCAGGTTGGACACAGCCCCTGTCCCACATGGGGCTCACAGTCTTAATCCTGTTTAACACGTGAGATAACAGAGGCACAGAGAAGACCTCTCCTTCCAAACTGCCACCACATTAATGCAAGAATTTATCCTATTCCACCTTGATTACTGTATCAGCCTCCTTGCTGACATCCCTGCCTCCTGGGTCTCCCGACTCCAGTCCATTCTCCCTTCTGCTGCATGAATCATTTTCCTTCAAACACATTCAGACCATTTTTCCCCACTCCTCAAGAAACTCCAGGGTTACCCATCCACCTCGGCAGTAAACAAAAACTCACCATTAGCTTTAAAGAACTTATCACCTTGTCCCCTCCTATGTCACCTCGCTACTCTCCTACTACAACCCAGCCCACACACTTGGTTCCTCTAATGCAAACCTTCTCACTCAACCTTGATCTCGTCTATCTTGTCACCGACACTCATCCACATCCTACCTCTGGTCTGGAATGCCCTCCCTCCTCATATCAGATGGATAATTGCTCTCTCCCACTTAAAAATCTAATTTGAAGGCACATCTCCATGATGCCTTCCCTAAGTCATCCTCTCCTCTTCTCCCACTCCCTTCTGTGCTGCTCTTACTTGCTCCTACATTCATCCTCCATGCCATCCCCAAAGCACAAAGGTATATATCTAATAATTATGGTATTTGTTAAGCACTATGTGCAAAGCACTGTTCTAAGAGCTGGGGTTGATACAAGGTAATCAGGTTGTCCATGGGGTTCACAGTCTTCAGCCCCATTTTCCAGATGAGGTAACTGAGGCACAGAGAAGTGAAGTGACTTGCCCAAAGTCACACAGCTGATAAGTGGCGGAGTCGGGATTAGAACTCACGACCTCTGACTCCCAAGCCCAGGCTCTTTCCACTAAGCCATGCTGCTTCTCTATAGATATATAACTGCATATATCTTTAATTTATCTATTCATTTATATTAATGTTTGTCTCTCCCACTAGACTGTGAGCTCGTTGTGGGCAGGAATGTGTCTGTCTGTTGCTATATTGTACACTCACAAGCACTTAGTACAGTTCAATGAATGAATGAATGAACTTGCCCAAGGTCACCCAGCAGACAGGTGGCAGAGCTGGGATTAGAACCCAGCTCCTTCTGACTCCCAGACCTGTGCTCTATCCACTAGACCACACTGCTTCTCAACTCAATCTGGATCTCAACTTAAGTCCCTTTCATATTGAATCAATCAATTGTATTTATTTAACACTTATTACATGCAGAGCACTCGACTAAGAGCTTGGGAAAGTACAATATAACAGAGTTGGGACCATGGCCAAAAGTTCAAGTAACAAATTCTATCTATGAAGTGACATTAAAAACTTGGGGAACAATCAGTGATACAGGTCCTGGGTAGACATGGTCACTGTATATCCCAACAGTGATTTTAACCTTTTCCATGTTTGAAGTGAGGTAAAATAGGATTTCAAAAAGGAAGAATTTAAGCTTTTTTATGCAAATTCATCACTTTTAGGGAAAATTCTACTTTCTCACTTATTAATTTTTTTTAAAGGCATAAGGCCCAACCAGAGTTACCCGAAAATGCTGACAGAGAAGAGAAATCGATCAGTAGCATTCTGAGAGAGAAAGCTGGGTGCAAAACACTGCATTAAGTGCTTGCAAGAGTATAATAGAGATAGTAGATAAAGTGTAGCCCCCTTCTCTTTCTAAAAAAAAGTATTTGTTAAATGCTTACTATGTGCCAGGCACTGTCCTAAGTGCTGTGGTAGATATAAGCTAGTCAGTATGGACACAGTTCATGCCCCAAGTGGGGCTCACAGTCTTAATCCCCATCTTACAGATGAGGTACCTGAGACCCCAAAAAATTAAGTGACTTGCCCAAGGTCACATAGCATCTGTGAGGTGGAGCCAGGGTAAGAACCCAGTCCTCTGACTCCCAAGCCCATACTCTTTCCACTAAGCCATGCTGCTTCTCCTTGATCCCTGCCATCAAAGAGCTAACATGCTAGGGAAGAAGTCAGGCACTAGAATTACATGCAGAAAGGAGGAAAGAGAATGGATGACTATAAACATGAGTTAATGCTAAATAATTCACATAGGTTTCACAAGGGACTATGTATTCACAAGAGCTCAAGTGGTGCAGAAGTGACAGTTGGGCTAACTAAGCTAGGGAGAGTAAGAAATGTGGGAAGGCCTCTTTTGTAATATCAGTAAATCACTATTCAGTGCTTTTAGTGTGCAGAGTTCTGTATTAAGTACTTGGAAAAGTACAATACAGTGGAGTTTGTAAACACAATCCCTGACCACAGGAAGCTTTCAGTCTAGAGGGGGAGATAGATTTTACACTAAATTACAGATAGAGAAAATGGCAGAGTGAAAAGATATGAACATATGTGTTTTGGGATGAGGGTACAGTGAACATCAAGTGGTACAGATCAGAGTGGATAGGTGACACAGAGGGGAGGGTGGGTAGGAGGAATGAGGGATTCGTCAAAGAAATCCTCTCAGAGGAGATGTGATTTACGAGGGCACTGAAGGTAGGGAGAGTGGTGGTCTGTCAAATATGAAGGGGGAAGAAGTTCCAAGCCAGAGGAAGGATGTGGGCAAGGGGTTGGAGTACAGCACTGTACTCGTCCACTCAACTGTATATATTTTCATTACCCTATTTATTTTGTTAATGAGATGTACATCACCTTGATTGTATTTATTTGCTATTGTTTTAATGAGATGTTCATCCCCTTGATTCTATTTATTGCTATTGTTTTTGTCTGTCTGTCTCCCCCGATTAGACTGTAAGCCCGTCAAAGGGCAGGGACTGTCTCTGTTACCAATTTGTACATTCCAAGCGCTTAGTACAGTGCTCTGCACATAGTAAGCACTCAATAAATACTATTGAATGAATGATCAATCCATTAATCAATCATATTTAATGAGCACTTACCATATGCAGAGCACTGAATTAAACACTTGGGAGAGTACAATATAACAGAGTTGACAGACACGTTCCCTGCTGTAGTCAATCATTCAGTGGCATTTACTGAATACTTACTATGTGCAGAGTACTGTACTAATGGCTTAGGAGAGCACATCTGAATTAGTAGTAATGTTCCCTGCCTGTAACAAGCAAGCAGGTTGGTATTAGAGGAGGGAAGTGTGCAGGTTGGGTTATAGTAAGAGTTGCCATTTGAGGAGGGCTTTAAAAAAGAAATATATGTATGCCAGGAATGGCCGTGGCTCAGCTCAAACTTTGGGTAGCCAGAAGTAGAAGAATGTCCCACTACTCTAGAATGTTCCCAGCCAGTAATGGAAAAGGTGCTGGTTTTTCAGCACTACAGAACCTTTCCCAGTAAAACTAAAGCAGAGAATCCATCTGTGGTTAGAAACACAATCAAAACCACAGCCCCTAAATTGCATTGGCAACTAGAGTTGAGGGAAATATGGAGAAAATGTGGCATATTAAAAATTACACTTCTCCAATATTTTCCTAGCATAATCAAATGAGAGTCTGTAACATTTCACCGGGAAAATCTGCATCCTATTAATGTGTTAGAAGTTGGCAAATGCCAAGAGTGAAAGTTAAATGAAAACTGGGTTCTTCTAATTCACTTCCCTTCTCTATATATGCTTCTGCTAATCCTTAAATAAATCACTCAAAAAAGTACATTTTTAGCACTTCCTGCTTAAGAAAAGTGAAGCGAGAAAACCAACCATCACATTACTTTGTTCATTCATTCATTCAGTCATATTTATTGAGTGCTTACTGAGCGCAAAGCACAGTACTTAGGTGAAGGATGTGTGGAAACAGAAATCTCAATACTTTAGCGATGGCAAATTGTTGACAAGAAAGGTAAACTAGAGTGTGATGTAGCAGAAGAAACATTTGTTACTGAAGTTCCCGATAGCACAATTCAAGGGCTCTGCTGTACTGTACTCTCCCAAGCACTTCATTCATTCATTCATTCAATGATATTTATTGAGTGCTTACTATGTGCAGAGCACTGTACTAAGCGCTTGGAATGTACAATTCAGCAAAAGATAGAGATAATCCCTGCCCAACAATGGGTTCACAGTCTAAACAGGGGAGTACAGTGCTCCGTACATTCTAAGCACTCGATTCCATTTCTTGATTGTTTGAATGGCAATGACTCAAAAACTGGAGATCTGGCATCCTTCAAGTTAAATGACACAGAACATCAAAAGGTAAAACAGAACTAGGGTCGGGGACAGAAAAATACACTGAAAGTAATTTCCTAATTGTTTGGAACACAATTCCACTATCAATACACTGTAATTAATAAGAAATTTCACTATAAGAAAATTTGATTTTTAAAATAGTCCCATGAGGCATCAATCACCTTCTCAAATATGCAGGAACCAGCAGACATAGCTGGCTAAGCATCTATGGGCAATCAATCCAATCATATTCATTGAGTGCTTATTGTGTGCAGAGCACTGTACTACACACTTGAGAGAGTACAATATATAAGAGTTGGCAGACATGTTCTCTGCCCACAGCAAGCTCTCAATCTGGAGGGGGAAACAGACATTAATATGAGTGACAGATATGTACATGTAGGACTGAGGGAGGTGTGAATAAAAAGTGCAAATCCAAATGCAAAGATGATGCGGAAGGGAGTAGGAGAAGAGGAAATGAGGGCCTAGTCAAGGAAGGCCTCTTGAGGAGATGTGCCTTTAATAAGGCCTTTAAGGTGGAAAAAGTGATGTCTGTCAAATATAAAGAGGAGGAGGGCATTCCAGCCCAAAGGTAGGATGTGAGTGAGAGGTTGGTGGTGAGATATATGAGATCAAGGTATAGTGTAGTAGGAAATCAGGGAGGTAAGGTAGGAGAGGACATGGAGAATGAGCGCTTTAAAGCTGATGGTAAGGTGTTTCTGTTTGATGTGGAGGTGGAAGGGCAACCATTAGAGGTTCTTGAGGAGTGGAGAAACTTGGCCTGAACATTTCTGTAGAAAAATGATCTGGGCAGCAGAGTGAAGCATGAACTGGAGTGGGAGGAGACAGGAGGCAGGAGATCAGTAAGGAAGCTGATGCAACAGTCAAGGCAAGATTGGATAAATGCTTGGATTAATGTAGGAGCAGTTTGGGTGAAGAAGAAAGGGAGGATTTTAGCAATGTTTTGAAGGATGAAATGACAGGATGTGGTGGCAGATTGAATATGTGGGGTGAATGTGAGAAATGTTATGAATAATGCCAAGGTTACAGACTTGTGAGATAGGAAGGATAGTGGTGTTGCCTACAGTGACAGAAAAGTCAGTGGGAGGACAAGGTTTGGATGGGAGTTCTGTTTTGGACACGCATCTAGCCTTGATCTCTTTAAAGAAAAGATAATAACATTGTGAACTAGATACATGATTCTTTCCTTTGTGGATTCAAGAAAACAAAATCAAAATGAAAAAAGCTCTCAAAATTCTTTAACATGCCCCCAGCACCCTTTTGATCCAGAAGGCACTCTATCCATGGATAACCTAAAGACTGTCTCACATCTGAAATACTACAGGGAACAGAGAGGGATCCCTAACTATCGAGACTATCAAATTGACGGTCATTACACAATCCTTGTTTCCACTATCAATCAATCAATTGTATGTACCGAGCATTTACCGAGTGCAGAGCATGATATTAAGAGCTTGGGAGAGTACTTAGAGGTGGTAGACATATTCCCTGCCCACAGTGAGCTCAAAGACTAGAAACAAAGACTATCAAAAAACAGAATAATGGACTAGATGGATATAGGACTGACCTACTGTCAATGCTTATGGTCATATGTTCCGAGAACATCTTTGTTCCAAATTTTTACATGATTCAACTTGTCCACTAGTAAACTATAGACTTACCATTACTCAGACTTCTCTGAAGTTCTTAATTAGTGAGAGATTTTAAAAAGTGTTGATAAGACTCAAAATAAATACTAATTTAGACTGTTTTCTTCAAAGAAACGTTTCTTATTTTTTAATATTTGTAGCCTATTATTTACTCCAGGTTCTCCAAGCCATGAAAATGGAGTTCTTAATTTTGAAAAGTGTCGCCGAATACACATGTACTAACTCTAATCCCAAAAGTGCAGCGAGGCTTGTGTGATAGGAAGTAACCCAGCACAAAGTTTCCATTCTTGTGGCATTTTCCAGGCCAGTAGACTTTAAATTATGCCATTCCAGAGTAATTCTGGGGTGGGAAGCTTCCTGGAATAATGTGGCCACACTTAAGTGAGAGCTGAAGAGAGAGAGAGAGAGAGAGAGAGAGGCTGACGTGAGAAAGCTGTAATATCGCCGGCATAAAAATAGGTGCTGCCATGGATCCGGGCAGTGACAAAATGGGACGGCTGCGGTAGTGTGAAAGGCCAGCCATGGTAACTATTGAGGAGGCTGGGCTGAGGCAGCAGGTGCTGTGCAATAATTAGACCCTAGGTCTCCTCAGTCAGGAAACCAGGGGAGCTGGAACAGCTCGTGTAGCTAGGATGGAAAGGGAAAGCTGATTCTTCAGCAGAAAGGTGAATGAGGGGAAGTGGTCGAGACTATGCGTAGAAAAGAGCGTGGAAGACAGGAGATGCTAGAGGAGAGAGATACCGTGAGGAAGGGAATGGGACAAGTAAATTGTCATGGAATTAAATGCATTCAGGGAGAATGATGGCAGTGCTGGTTACCAAAGCCTTGAGAAATATCAAATGGAGATGTCCTAATAGGGAGAGAAGGCCTTCTGAATTAGCCCTGTGAAGTCACAAGTCCCCAAATGACTTAGTATGGAAAATTATTCTGAGGTTTCCCCACTACTACTCATCCACTAGACTGTAAGTTCGTTATGGGCAGGGAAAGAGTCTATAAGCGCTCAATAAATACGATCGAATGAATGTCTATCAAATGCTTATAAAGTATTATAAAGTGTAAAGTAGTATATTAGAAAGTGCTTATAAAGTATAAAGTATTATACAGAGAGAATGAAAAGAGGAAAATAAAAAAAGAACAGAAGAGGCGCCACATGGTATTCAATGGTCTTGAGGCAAGCAACATGACCTAGTGGGAATGCACAGACCTAGGAGCCAGAGGACCTAGGTACTAATCTGGGCTCTGTCATTCTTCTGCAGAGTGACCTTGGGAGAATCACTTAACTTTTCTGTGCCTCAGTTATCTTATCTGAAAAATGGGGATAAGACTTGAGCCCCCTGTGGGACATGACTGTGTTCAACCTGATCATCTTGTATCTATAACCCAGTGCTTAGTACATAATAAGTGCTTTAAAAATACTATATCAAACAAAAAGCACTGTACTAAGCACTGGAGTAGATACGAAATAACCAGGTCCCACATGGGACTCAGTTTAAGTAGGAGGACAAATGGGTATTGAATCCCTAATTTTGCAGTTGAGGGAACTGAGGTACAGAAAAGTGACTTGCCCAAGGTCACCCAGTAGGTATGTGACAGATCAGTGACTAGAACCTAGGTCTTCTAACTCCCAGGACTGTGCTCTTTCCATTAGGTCATACTGCTTCATCTTTGTGTCACAGTTTCCTCATTTGTAAAGTGGGAATTAACCCCTACACTAAGTCCCCCCACTCCTTCCTGCATAGACTATGATCCCCATATGGGACAGGGACTGTGTCCCATCTGCATACACCATACCTACCCCATTGCTTAATACAGTGCTTGGGCACATTCATGCAATTGTATTTATTGAGCACTTACTGTACAATGCGGAATGTCAATGTACATTGTAATGTACAATGTGGCAAATAGCGCCTAACCAATGCAATAATTAAACACATTTCTAATGCATTTTTAATCATTCATTCTATCCTTAATTCCCTCTGCCAATCAGAAAATTGACTACTGTTCCCTTGCCCTCCATGTCATGGACTACTAGACCTGTAACTCCTTTCTAAAATCCTCAGTGCCTCTACATTCCTTCTCTCTCATCCAGATGGACTTGCCCTTATTTTGTAGACAAAACTCGGATGTGAGCCCCCCAATCTTTCTCCAAATCCCTTCTAGCCCCTCATCTACTCTCTCATCCTTCTTGGATGTCTCACTAGAGATTTCCCATCTGCTTTCAATATCTACTCCTTCCACTTGCGCCTCTGACCCCATCTCTTCTTCCCTCCCTAATCACCACCTTTAATCACTCACTGTCCGTTGGCTCAATCCCCTCTTGCTGTGAAATACATTCAGCTCTCGTCTATCCTGCAAAAACTTTTTCTTGACCCCAGAATACTATCACACTATCCTTCCATTCCTGTTCAAACTCCTTTAAATAATCCTCTCTTGACCGTCTACAATCCGATTATTATCCCTGTCATTCCACTGAGTCTGCTTACTCTCTCAGATCACCTTCTCCTTCTTGCCAAATCTAATAGCCGCTATCCTAATCCTTCTCAACCCTTTGGTTGCCTTTTAAATTGTGGACCTCTCCCGTGGTTCTCGTTCTTCCTCTTCGGCTGATCTTTCTCAGACTCTTCCCACATGCTTCCCACTTCCAAACCGTGGGGACTCCTTAAGATGCTTCTGAGTCCTCTTCCGTTCCAATTTACACTTACTCCATTTGGGAGCTCATAAACTCCCACAGCTTCAACTACCACCTCTATATTAATGACTCCCAAGTATCTCTCCCTAATACCAACCTCTCTCCTTTAATCTTGTTTTTTATATTCTAGAAAAACAAATTAAAATAAATTTTTAAAGGAGAGAGATGGGGATTAGTGAGATAGATTTGGGATACAAATATATCCTTTCATACTTCCCATTTTTTAGACTAATAACCAAAAGAAATGGAGGCATCTGAACAAAATTAAGCTACACAAAAATGAAAATGGAAAGGTAAATAGTGAGAGCTTTCAAATGGAATATATTTCCAAATATTTCAAATATCACTAGGCTGGTAAATGGTTAAGCCATAGAAGATGAAGAAGAAGCATGTCTATTCTTTCCTTAAAGATCTCAAAATATACAATGGTTATACTGTACATTCAGTTACACTCTAACTGAATTAGAGTGTAATATTGAACCTAAAAATATGTAGTAAGAGGAGTATGACGTTGAAGAGTAGCGATGTACCCTTTGACTACCCTACACTGGTGAAACCCTCCTTAGAGTATTGGGTAAAATGTTAGTCATGGTCTTTTAAAGAGAAGTAGATATCTCTGGAGATAGTACAGAGAAGAAGAACAAATTTGATAAGAGTGAATTTCCTGACCATTAAATGTGATAAAAATGTTGCAGTGGGCCAAGAGAAGTTGTGGAGTTTCTATCTTTTGAGATATTTGAGGAAAGAATAGAGCATAAGAAGCAGCATGGCCTAATGGATGAAGTATGAGCTTGGGAATTAGAAGGACTTGGTTTCTAATCCTGGTTCTGCCACTCATCTGCTGTGTGACCTCAGACAAGTTACTTAACTTCTCTGTGCCTCAGTTACCTCATCTGTAAAATGAGGATTAAGACCTTGGGCCTCATGTGAGACATGGACTATGTCCAACCCATCTTGTATCTACCCCAGTGCTTATTTCAGTTCCTGCCATATAATATAGGATTAAATACCATAAAAAAAGAACAGACACCCATTTGTGCTTTGTGTCTTAAACTTTCACCTGCCTAGTGACTAGGGACTGAATTTGCATGATGGATTACTCCATCAGCCTCCTTGCTGACCTCCCAGCCTCCCGTCTCTCCCCACTCCAGTCCATACTTCATTGTGCTGCGCAGATTATTTTTCTACAAAAACATCCAGGACATGTCTCCTCGCTCCTCAAAAATCTCCAGTGGTTGCCCATCTACCTCCACATCAAACAAAAACTCCTCACCATTATCTTTAAAGCACTCCATCACCTTGCCCCCTCCTACCTCACCTCGTTTCTCTCCTTCTACAACCCAGTCTGGACACTTAGCTACCCTAGTGCTAACCTTCTCACTATGCCTCACTCTCGCCTGTCTCGTCACCGACCCCGGCCCATGTCCTACCTCTGGCCTGGAACACCCTCCCTCCTCAAATTCGGTAGACAATTACTCTCCCCACCCCTACTTCAAAGCATTATTGAAGGCACATCTCCTCCCAAAGGCCTTCCCAGACTAAGCCCCCCCACCTTCTCTCCTCCCATTCCCTTCTGTCACACACTGACTTGCTTCCTTTGTTCTTTCCCCCCACCCAGCCCCACAGCACTTATGTACATATCTGTAATTACAATCTACAAATTCGAGAAGCGGCGTGGCTCAGTGGAAAGAGCATGGGCTTTGGAGTCAGAGCTCATGGGTTCAAACCCTGGCTCTGCCACTTGTCAGCTGTGTGACTGTGGGCAAGTCACTTCACTTCTCTGTGCCTCAGTTCCCTCATCTATAAAATGGGGATGAAGACTGTGAGCCTCACGTGGGACAACCTGATTATCCTATATCTACCCCAGTGCTTAGAACAGTGCTCGGCACATAGTAAGCGCTTAACAAATACCAACATTGTTATTATTATTATTATTATTATTAATTTACTTATTTGTATTAATGTCTGTCTCCCTGCTCTAGGCTATAAGCTCACTGTGGATAGGAAATGGGTCTGTTTATTGTTACATTGTACTGACCCAAGTACTTAGGATAGTGCTCTGCACACGGTAAATGCTCAATAAATATGATTGAATTAAAATATATATATATATACACACACTCTAATTCGACATGACATAGCTCTTTTATCATTTTCCAATAGGAAGAGAATGAAGAGGAAAATAGAGAAAGTCACCTACACTTCTTGATATACTCTCACTCACTGATTCTGTTGAGGAGACATATAAGTATCAATAATACCAATGTTGGATGCTTGATGATCCCCTCACTTGGTTTCAGCTATCATTTCTATATGGAGGACTCCCAAATCTATGCCTCTACCTCTGAGCTCTCCTCACCTGTAATCACACGTTACCTTTTTTTCCCCAAGGACATTTCCACCTGGATGCTTGTCAGGCACTTTAACCTCAGTGTCTAAGACTAAACCATTCAACATCATTCTCCCTAAAACCACTCCACTTCTTACCTTCCCCAGACCAGTGGAAAGCACTGTCATTCTTCCTGTCCCCAAAACCCACAATCTTGGTGTCACCCTTCACTCCTTATTATATTCCAACTCTCACAATTCAATCTATTGACAAATTCTGCCAGTTCCTCCTATATAACGTCTTCTGGATCTGCCCTTTCTCTCCACCCTGATACAATCAGTCAATCAAAAAATCATCTTTATTGAACACTTTATGTGTATAGAGCTTGATCCTAAGCACTTGGGAGAGTACAATATAACAGATTTAGGAGGTACGTACCCTGCCCATAGTAAGCTTACAGTCTAGATGGGGAGGCAGACATTAATATAAATGAGGCATAAGTACATAAGTGCTGCGGGGCTGAGGGAGGGGTAAATAAAAGTGCAAGGATGCCCCAAAAGGGAGTGGGAGAAGAGGAAATGAGGGCTTTATGGAAACCCTTATGGAGGAGATGTGCCTTCAGTAAGACTTTGAAGGTGAGGAGAGTGATCATCTGTGAGATATGAAGAGAGTGTTGTACTCTTCCAAGTGCTTAGTACAGTACTCTGCACACAGTAAGCAATCAGTACAATCAATTAATTGACTGAGGGACTTCCAGGCTAGAGGCAGGACATGGGCGAGAGTTCAGTGGCTTGGTAGACCAGAATGAAGTCCTGTGAGTAGATTGGCATTAGATGAGTGAAATGTGCAGGCTGGTTGGATTAGGAAATCAGGGATGTAAGGTAGGAAGGGACAAGATGATTGCGGGTTTTAAAGCATAAGCTTTGCTACAAGCTGTAGTCGAACCACAATTACTTGGTTGTATCAACCTCCTTCCTGGCCTCCCTATCTCCAGTCACTCCTCCTCTAATCTATATTTCATGCTGCTGCATAGATCATCAAATCAATCAGTGGTGTTTCTTGAGATTTAGTGGGGGCAGAGCACTGTATAAAGCATTTGGGAGAGCACAATACAAAAGAATTGGTAGACATAAATGATCCCTGTCCACAAGAATCTTACAGACTACCAAACCATCTCAGGAACATATCCCTCAACTCTTAAAAACCATTCTTTTTGGTTTGGGGACCATCACAGGAGCCATTCTATATCCATCACATCAAATAAATATTCCTCAAAATTAGCTTCAAGGCTCTCCCCCAACTTGCCCCACCTTATTTATCTGCTCCCCAATCTGCAATCTCAGTTCCTCCCAAGCTAACTTTCTAATAATTATAATAATAATAATCATGGTACTTGTTAAGTTCTGACTATGTGCCAAACACTGTTCTAAGTGATTGGGTAGATGCAAGTTAATCAAGTTAGATACAGTCCCTGTCCCACATTGGGCTCACACTCTTGATCTTCATTTTCTACAGATGAGGTAACTGAGGCATAGAAAAGTTAAGTGACTTGCTCAAGGTCACACAGCAGAAAAGGGGTGGAGCGAGATGGGATTAAAACCCATAACCTTCTGACTCCCTGGCCCATGCTCTATTCTCTAGGCCATGCTGCTTCCCCATTTCTAATTCATGTATTCATTTAATCATATAAAACCTCTCACTTGACTCATTCAGGCTTCTTTTGAGAGGTTGCCACTCCCTCCCACCCCAAATCTGTCAGACCACAACCCTCCCCATATTCAAATCCTCCCAAATCCCCACCTTCTCCAACAAGTCTTTTCTGATTAAATTCCAGCTCCCTAAATCATAGCAACCCATTAGATTTCTCTAACATCTATGTACTAATCCATAGTATTTTTGTATGTGTTTATTCAATTATTTTTACTACTTCACTGTACATATTTTATGTCTGTGTCACCTCTATCAGAGTGTAAGTGCCTTGTGGGCAAGGAATGTATCCTTTCTTTGTTGTGCCTTTTCCAAGCATTTAGTACAGTGCATTGCACCCACTGGGGATCCAATAAATATTATGACTACTACTAGTACTAAAGAAAGAGCTGTGCTTGTTTTTCAAAAATGATGTTGGTGTTGGCAAAATGCCTGAAAAGACCAATGCAAGACCAATACACTTAAAGATAGGACCAGAAAACACCTACAAGAGGGGAAAGAATCAAGTTCCGTAAAAGGGCGTCAACTTAGCTATAGTTTACTGGGGAGAGAAAAGGATAAGTGCCTTCTCTCTAGCTGGTTAGGGCTTAGCTCCTGAGAAAATTGCCAGGATGTTGCTTCATTTCTGCTCAACCTTTGTTTTGCTGTTATTCACCAATATGTCATATGGCTGCTGGTAGCCTAGATCCCCGGAGGTCCTCTGAGAGTAAAGAAACACTGACTTTTGGGTGTGAGATGAAAGGGCGTATAGGTATAAAATTGACAGGTGTTATCCCTCTAAACTGTAAGATCCTTGTGGGCAGGGACGGTGTCTACCAACTCTGCTGTATTGTCCTCTCCCAAGTGCTTACCACAATGCTCTGCACACAGTAAGCGCTCAACGGATACTACTGCTTGATTTAGTTCCCTGCCTCCAGAAATGTGAATGCCCGATTCATCCAAGAGAGGCTGGTCCTAATATTAACGTCCTTCAGGAACAACTTTACACAGCTACAACTTTACACTACTTTTCAAGAATTTCACAACACCTCTTTGTAGCCTAATTCAGGTTTTAAAATGTTCTGGTGGTCATTTTTCAGTGCCAGCATGACTTAAATGTGAACTTTTTCACATTTTCAGTTCCCAAAGAACTAATAGAAAACCCAGAAGACATTTTAGGAGGTAGGAGCCACATTGCAGAGGGAAGTCCAAGCAGGTGTAGACAGGAGAGCTCCCTAAAGCCACCCTGAGAGATTTGTCACCTGGAGAAGTGCAAACTCAAATCATTACGGGCCAAAAGATGGGAATAATTACTATTTTCAAGCTGAGGAACTGAGGTATTTCATTAGCTGTTCGGATCTAATGATTGTTTCCATAACTACTTCAAAAATGCATAGGCCTAATCCCAATATTCAAGTTTTTTTTTATCATATTGGTTAAGAGCTTACTGTATGTCAAGTACTGTTCTAAGTACTGGGGTAGAAACAAGTTAATCAAGCTGGACACAGTTCCTGTCCCACATGAGGCTCACAGTCTAAATTGGAGGGAGGAGGATTTAATCCCCCATTTTACAGAGGATGCAGTTGAGACACAGTAAAGTTAAGTGACTTGCCCAAGGTCATACAAGCAAGCAATCGGCACTGGAAGTAGCATGGTCTAGTGAAAAGAGTACAGGCCTGGGAGTCTGAGGAACTGAGTTCTAATTCCGGCTCTGCCATTTGCCTGCTGAGTGACAGTGGTCACATCAATTAAGTTCTGTGCGCCTCATTTACCCCAGCTGTGAAATGGGAATGAAATCCCTGTTCTCCCTCCCACCTAGATTGTTAGCCCCAAGTGGTACAGGGACTGTGCATGATCTAGTTGATTTGCATCTACTCCAGAGCTTAGTACAGTACTTTGTAAAAAGCACTTAAATATTATCTTTAAAAAAATTGGCTGGTCTGAGATTAGAAATCAGGTCCTTTGACTCCCAGGACCATTGTCTTTCCACTAGGCCATGCTGCTTTTCTTAAATTATAAAAGTGTTTATTCACGCAGCCCGGCATTCTAGCATAGCTGATCACAAAAAAACAAACCAACCAGGGCAAAGATTGTGTATTGTCATCAAGACTAGCAATGCCTTTCTTCATTACAATATTTAGTTTCTATTTTCCTCATTTAAACAATGACCAGTGGTGGGATGGCTGCATAGTCAGGTCTTGGAGGTTTCATTTCCTTATGCTTATCAGGAAGGACACAAGAAGAATTGCACGGCTTCATTTACTAAATCTGAAAAACTTTATCTAAAACCCAATTTTCTATCCAGTCCTCGCGTAAACCGAAGGGCTCTCCAAAATTCACGAGGGAGGCAGGAAGGCAGGCAAACGTTCAGATGGGTCTCATATGCCCTAATGCAGCTGTTACTTTAGGTGGATCCTGATGAATGGCAAGAATCCAGGCCTTCTTCCACAAGTAACAGGGCACACCACTGAATGCTTAGCACGTTACATTAATGTGGTGCTGCCGGCAGCTGGAGAGGCAGGCTCCCAAATAGGAGGATGAATTATTTCTAATACGATGCTGAACAAACCTAGTCAGCATGAGACCGAGCACTGAGGGGAGGGAAGGAGTTCAAATGAATGTTTTCTATTGAGAGAAGATTTAAATGTGTTAAATAAGATTCTGAGAGTTATCATTACTTTCGATGAGCTGGGTAAATGCCGTTTTGTTTTTTGGTAAGGAACCATGCATCATTCTTCCTGCTCAAACTGAAAAACTACCAAACGCTTCCACAGTTAGTAACTCCTGCCTGAGCCTATTAATCTTTTCCAGCACAAAAGCTCTGTTTTGCTCTACACACAAGGCTGCAGCTAATTACACGAAGAGACAGATGCTGAGTAGCCTTAAGGCTTTCTCTGCCACCACAGTGAAACTGGGCTCTAGTCAACAAGCAGGTAGTGAGTGAACTCAAATGTTATCTGACAAGGCAGCTGATCCCATCACCTTCGGTTAGAAAACAGACAAGCCACTCTGGGTTCAAAAGTAAAGACGGAAAAATTTCAAACAGATTGTTTCTGACAGAAATCATATCACAGTCTCACTTTCTGACATAGTCTGCATGACTGAAACTCTACACTTTCTGTTTCCTATCTTTCCCTTTCAGAAAAAGTCGGAATTTCAAAGGTACATCCAAGGTGACAGCTCAATGCACAGTGGTTAGCAAGTTTTTATGAGTTGCTTTCCCTTTAGAGAAATGAAAGAAACAGCTATAGCCTATCAGTTTGGATGCAGGAGATGTTTCACTGTAATAAAATAATTTCCCAGTTTCCTAAACACGTGCATGCCTTGCAATGATCAACGTTTCAGTGTCAACAGATTTGTTGTCACATAAAAACTTTCTTGACTGACTGAATCTGAAATTTCTGAAATCTTTTCATCAAAATGTAGCCTCCTGTTAGGAGTGCAAGAATTTATTTAATTTAAATTAATATCTGTGTCCCCCGTATGCTCAGTCAATGAGACTGTATGCTCATTGTGGGCAGGGAATGTGTCAACCAACTCTGCTATAGTCTCATATTGTGCACTCTCGAGTGCTTAGTACAGTGTTCCTATCAACCTTCATATCAAGCAGAAACTCTGCACTATTGGCTTCAAAACTCTCCATCACCTCTTCTTACCTCACTTCCCTTCTCTCCTTCTACAGCCTAGCCCGCACACTCCGCTCCTCTGGTGCTAAACTTCTCACTGTGCCTCGTTCTCACCTGTCCTGCAGCCAACCCCTGGCCCACGTCCTACCTCTGGCCTGGAATGCCCTCCCTCCTCAAATGTGCCAAACAATCACACTTCTCCCTTCCAAATCCTACTGATGGCTCACCTCCTCCAGGAGGCCTGCCCAGACTAAACCCCCCTTTTCCTCTGCTCCTCCTCCCACCCCATTGCCCCGACTCACTCTTTTTGCTATACTCTCTCCCCGCCCCACAGCACTTGTGTATATATGTACATACTTACAATTCTATTTATAATTATTTATATTAATGATGTGTACATATCTATAATTCTATTGATTTATATTGATGCTATTGATGACTGGTTTTCTGATGCCTGTCTCCCCTCTTATAGACTGTGAGCTCGTTGTGGGCAGGGATTGTCTCTATTTGTTGCTGAACTGTACTTTCCAAGTGCTTAGTACAGTGCTGTGCACCCAGTAAGCATTCGATAAATATGATTGAATAAATGAATGAATGTTCCGCACACAGTAAGCTCTCAAATGAATGATTGAAGCTACTGATGCACCCAAGAAACAACCCCAACTCAATTCCTTCCTGCTCTACATTTAGCTCAATCCAAATATAATCTGGTTTTCCCTGTGCCTTGGCATTGTGTGACTTCCAGTGGTTTCCTCTGGTGTCAATAGGAGTATGAAAGTTTGCAAATATAATTTGGGCTTTTGATAATATTTTGGGAAGTGAATTTTTCTAGGCTGGAAATGAAGACTTCTACAGCTGTGCAGGAACTGGACTCAAATCAAATCCTTTTTTTCCCCCAAAAAAATATTTTTCTAATCTAATTGATTTATCTTAGAGCATTTTTTTTTTAACTTTTGCATTTTTCTAGACAAAACCAAAAAAATAGAGCATAAACTGAAAATAATTCCACAACTACAATCTGAGAGGGATCCAGCTGTATATTAAAACTCCAACAAAAAGGGGATTTTAAAAAACACAAAAAACAGCAATTTGGATTTTAGGGACATAAGCCCAGAATTTGAAGCTATAGTATGAACAACCTCACAAACTGGTTCAGAGTGTGGAATCTAATTACTCAAAATCTGTTTGTTTCATCAAAAGGGCTCAAGCTCCAGTGACATTGCTTGACATACTAATTTCTTAGCAGGGGTTCCTGAGTATATTATTCTCCTAAGACATCTGGAGACTTAGCATCTTTATTACTTTGTAATTTATGGAAGCTATTTTTAGATTGAACCCAAATTTAGATAAACGGAAAAGGTATTCAAAGCAAGTAGAGGTACTTGCTATGCTTTTAAAGGACTATGTTTCATTTACATAAAATATAAAAAAAAATCTTGGTAAACTAAGATCATAAAGCATACTGCTTTCAGAGTTCAATTCTTTTACAGTGATACATTCAAGAGCTAATCATGTAGAAGCACCTATTGACCCTACTATTGTGACATGGAAAAAAAGCTAAAAGGAAATGTATTCCAGTGAGCCTAGTTGAACTGTACTCTCAACAGTGATGGATCTCTCTAACTGAAGTGAGATTTAGATCATGGGACTCACTTCTCCCTCCCCCTAGTAAGATTAAGATTGAAGAGTGATTAAAAAATAATTTTCCTAAACTGTAATGAGAAAAGAAAGTGACATAGATTTTTGTGTCTCAGTGCAGGCTGTAATTCATTTCCCTATTTGTGCTAATAAACTCAGTTATTCTGAAGTATGGAAGATATTAAACAAATGCCTTGCAGACCAATAAAAAAAGAAACTCTGGCCAACCAAGAGGCAGCATCTGAAGATGCACATTTTGCCAAATGAGGAATGCTGTCAAGACTGACTTTTAAAGGGTAAGTTTGGGTTAAGACTGTGACAAGTGTCTTTATTGGATTTTCACATTCAATACTTGCAAGTCTGTGAGGTGTTGATCCTTGAATGCTGGATTTTGCCAAGACCTATTTGGTTCTGCTCCTACGGTACCTCTCATCCAGACTGAAAGTCCTGTAACAGTGTAATATTCAATCCGAATCAAGTGGACAATCCTAAGTGCTTGACTCAGAGGTCAAAGTTATTTTGCTTCACTTGTAAACCAGAGTGCTTTCCTCAAGGGCCAGATGGGTGAATACTGTAAGTGCACTTTACCACTGGGATCTAAACCCCTTCCTAATAGTAACAGTAGCAGTAAGTAGTTGTAGTATTTATTGAACAGCCACTGGGTTTAGTGCACTGTTTCCTACTGCCCTAGTGCGCTCGGAAAGTACAAAACAAGCAAGTGAAATATTCCCAGTCCACAAGCAGCATTCATTCAGAGGTTGGAATTGGTCATAAAAATGATCTGCATGTTCCTGGGAAGCAGTGCAAGAATTGGCTTCCTGATCCCTTCTTATATTCTCCCTCAAATTCTGGCTCATCAAATTCAATCTCCTCTCTTCCCTAGGAGGGACCTAGGGAAGGATATTGCTCTTCTTTGAAAACACATATATGTGGGTAGATAGATAGATAGATAGATAGATAGATGATAGATAGATAGATAGATAGATAGATAGATAGATAGATAGATAGATAGATAGATATTGGAAAGAGCTTGGGCTTGAGAGAGGAATTGGGTTCTGATCACACACTACTTGCCTGCTGTGTGACCTTGGGCAAGTCACTTAACTTCTCTGTGCCTCACTTCCCTTATTATTCTGTGGGAAGGTGAGAAAACCCCAGGATGGTAAGTCCTTCTTAACTTATAAACCACTAGGAAGGCCATAGGTGTGACCGTTATTCAGGCTGTTGTAAAAGGTTGAAACTTCACTCTAGTAGCCTCGATGCCCTATTGGCCTTGTATTCATTGTGAATCAGTCAATCAATAGTATTTATTGAGTGCTGACTGTATGCATAGCACTGTACTATATCCTCATAAAATACAACATAATAGAGTTGGTATACATGATCCCTGCCCACAAGAAGCTTACAGAAAACAGGTAGACAGGCATTAGAACAAATTACATCAAAATAAATAGTAGAATGTAAAGATATTTTTGTGCAAGCTGTGGGATGGGGTGAGTATCCAAGTTGTTAAGGGTCTTGTCTTTTATACAGTTTAGTATTTTTTTTTCTCTGTGTGTCTGTCACCAACCCCTTCTCCCCCTATTAGTAGTGAGGTTCTTGAGGCCAGGGACTAGGTTTAATTCCCTTGGCTGTATTTTTCCCTAGCTCCTACTACAATGCTTTCCCCACAGTAGGTCCTTACTAAATACTAGTAGTATTACTATTCTAATCAAGCAATTAGTATTTGAGTGCTTATTTTGTGCTGAACACCAGATTAAGTGCTTGGGAGCCTACATTAGAATTAGTAAACCTAATCCCTGCCCTCAGAGGCCTTTTGATCTAGTGGAAACAAGCATTAAAGTATATGAGAAATAAAATTACGGATACAAATTTACAATCAGCGGGGCCTACTGGAAAACGCTTAGGCCTGGGAGGCAGAAGACCATGGGTTCTAATCCTGATTCCACCACTGTGTGACCTTAGGCAAGTCACTTAAATATCTCTGTGCCTCAGTTTCCTCATCTGTTAAAATGGAGATTCAATACCTGATATTCTCCCCTATTTAGACTGTGAGCCCCATGTGGGCCAGGGACTATGTTTGACCTGATTATCTTGTATCTATCTCAGTTCTTTGTACAGTGATGGGCAAACGGTAAGCGCTTAACAAATATAATATTATTCATAATAATAATATCACGAAACAAAAGAAAGTGATCTAATTTAAAGATACATTCATGAATGCTGTGGGAGGAGAGGCAGGAGTGAAAACCTACCCAAATGCTTGGGGAATAAGGAGTAGAGGCAGAAATCAAACTGGAAAATGAGAGATTATTCAGGAAAGACTTCCTGGAGGAGAAATGATTTTAGTGGGGCTTTGGAGATGGGAACACTACCAGATGTGAAGGTGAAGAGTGTGCATGCAGGAGGAAGAGGACAGGCAAGGGGAGAACAGCAAGGAGGACAAGAGGGAAGCACAGTAAGTTTGTTGGCATTTGAGGAGTGAAATATGCAGTCTGGGTTGTTTTGGGAGCTGGAGAGAGGATAAATAGAAATAGCAGAGAGAGGGCCAATTGAATGCAGAGAAGTTTCTGCTTGATGCAGAGGGATAGGCAACCCCTGGAGGTTTCTCAAGAGAGGAGAAATGTGCTTTCTCCTTATTCTAGGGTGGTTTTTGATTCGGGGGAGAATCACTGCCCATGGTTGGTGGTTTCAGAAGCAGCTTCTGGACCAACAGCTCCCATACAACATTTCCGAGAGAGCTGATTCAAAGTTACTGCAAGGGCGACATAATGGCTGCTACTGAAACTGCACAGAATGACCAGATGCTGGCACTCCTCCCCCTCCCTGCCCTCTCTAGGACCCCACCTAAGCAATGCATACTTTAGGATGTTGCATCACCCTATGAGAGGAAGACAGTTCTCCTCTACTGCTCTCCCTCTCCACATAGAGTCTCGTTATCTGTTTTAAGACAGTTCTCTTTACCCCTCCTCTGGGGGCAGAATAAGACAACACATGTCTAACTTGATCATTCTGTCGACCTACCACAGAACACGCACTCAGCTTCTGGAGAAGCAGTATGACCTAGTGGAAAGAGCCCAGGACTGCGAGTCAAGAGACCTGGGTTCAAATCCTGCCTCCACCAATAAATTGTATTCTAGACTGAAAGCCCGGTATGGACAGGAACCGTCTCTATTGCTGAATTGTACTTTCCAAGTGCTTAGTACAGAGCTCTGTACATAGTAAGTGCTCAATAAATATGATTGAATGAATGAATGAATTTTTATTGAATGCTTACTGTGTGCAGACCACTGAACTAAGCGCTTGGTAAAGTATTCATTCAATAGTATTTATTGAGCGCTATGTGCAGAGCACAGTACTAAGCGCTTGGAATGTACAAATCGGTAACAGATAGAGACAGTCCCTGCCCTTACAGTCTAATTGGGGGAGACAGACAAACAGACAAGAACAGTGGCAATAAATAGAATTGAAAGGAAGAGCATCTCATTAAAACAATAGCAAATAATAATAAAACAGAGTTGGTGAACATGTTCCCTGCTCACAACTTGGATTCACCACTTGCCTCCTGTGTGATCATTGGTGAGATACTTAACTTCTCTATGCCTCAGTTTCCTTCGCTGTAAAATGGGGATTAAATGTTTGTTTTCCCTCCCCCCTAGATTGTGAGCCCCATGTGAGATAGGGACTTGTACCTGAACTGAATGCACTGTATCTACATCTGCTTTTAGTACCATGATTGACCCATAACAAGTACTTCAATACCACAAAAATATTGTTTTATTATAGTTTCACCAGTGTCATTCACAAACTGTACTTGATGTCAAAATGACAACATCACCAGTACCGAAGCAATACTTTCAGGGTCATTTGAAATATTCTGGGAGGGGACTGGCTTCTCAACAAATAGAAGGAAAATTTCCCAGAGAGCAGAGTGAAGAGAAGGAAGTAACTGTAAACTCATTTCTAGACTGCAATCTTGTTGTGGGAAGGGAACATATCTACCAACTCTGTTACACTGTACTCTCCCAAGCACTTGGTACAGCCCTCCATGATTATTTGATTAAGGGAGTTAGCCTGGTTATCCCTGCTTCCTCTCCTTGAGATCTAGCCAGAAGCAATTGTCATGTGGTAAAGAATTTTTCTCTACTCCAATTTTTACCCCCGATAAAAAGGAAGCTAGAATGGGTTACTTTGGTTATCTTAAAAGTGTGGCTTGACTAAAACCTATTTCCCAGTCTTTTCCCCTAACAAAGGTGGCACATGATTAAGTATCCAGCCTCTTACTTCTATATAATGTTGGTATTTGTTAAGCACTTCCTATGTGCCCAGCACTGTTCTAAGTGCTGGGGTAGACAGAGGGTAATCAGGTTGTCCCATGTGAGGCTCACAGTCTTCATCCCCATTTTAGAGCTGAGGTCACTGAGGCACAGACAAGTGAAGTGACTTGCCCACAGTCACACAGCAGACAAGGGGTGGAGCCATGATTAGGTCAGCATGATTGCAAGGCTGTGAGGAAGAAATGGTAGAGCTGAGGTCACTGAGGCACAGACAAGTGAAGTGACTTGCCCACAGTCACACAGCTGACAAGTGGCAGAGCGGGGATTCGAACCCATGACCTCTGGCTCCCAAGCCCGGGCTCTTTCCACTGAACCACGTTGCTTCCTATATCCAAATCGTCAGTTTATTCTTGGTAGTTTTGCATCTAAGTGGTAGTTAATAATAACTGCACTCCTTGCTTTTAGTATCTTCTGCTATGACTTCCCATTTGTGCACCTAATTTATTCTTAACTTTTTCATTTTGCCTGGGTTGGCACTGTGGTTCCCTCATGTCACCAGGGCCTGGAGAGAACTCTCAATTAGATCCCGGGTGAAGTGCCTGATTTCATATTTTCTTTCATTCATTCAATCATATTGAGTGCTTACTGTGTGCAGAGGACTGTACTAAGCCTTTGGGAGAGTAGGGTTCCAATCATGGCTCCACCCCTTGTCTGCAGTGTGACCTTGGGTAAGTCACTCCACTTCTCTGTGCCTTAGTTACCTCATCTGTGAAATGGGGATTGAGACTTTGATCCCCACAAGGGGCAAGGGACTGTGTCCAACCTAATTTGCTTGTATCCACCCCAGCACTTAGTACAGTGCCTGGCACATAGTAAGCGCTTAATAAATACCATAGTCATTATCATTATTACAGTACAGCAATAACCATTCATACTCCCTGTCCACAACAGGCTTACAATCTAGACTGGGGGAGACAGACATCAATACAAAGAAATAAAATTTTAGATCTGTACCTAAGTGCTGTGGGGCTGGGAGGGGGAAGAGCAAAGGGAGCAAGTCAGGGCAACTCAGAAGGGAGTGGGAGATGAGGAAAAGTGGGGCTTAGTCTGGGAAGCCCTCTCAAACGAGATGTTCCTTCAATAAGGCTTTGAAGGGAGGGAGAATAACTGTCTGTCAGATTTGAGGAGGGAGGGCATTCCAGGCCAGAGGCAGGACCTGGGCTAAGAGTTGGTGGCTAGAAGGGAGAGATCAAGGCACAGGGAGACAGTCAGGACTTTTTCTTCAGTCATCCTAAATACAAAGGTTGCAGATTAGACTGTAAGCCCGTCAATAGGCAGGGATTGTCTCTATCTGTTGCTGAATTGTCCATTCCAAGTGCTTAGTACAGTGCTCTACACATAGTAAGTGCTCAATAAATACTATTGAATGAATGAAATTTGGACTCTTGCTTATGGTTATAAAACAGTGGCCCCAAACAAGAGAAAAGAACTAGTTTAAGTCAAACACAGAGCAGCTAAATTCTTGTACATCTTCTGACACCATATTAATTTCCATCCCAACAGAAGCCCCTTGAGATAAATGTTCCCTAGGATTTTATCCAAAAATGCGGAGTGAAAATGCACTGTGGGCAAATAAACTGAATATCTGTGAAATTATCAATGTACAAAAATTCCCTCTTGGCTAATGGAACAAAAATATTTCAGAAAAACTTTGAAAATTATTTCTACTTTGCACTCATATAGCACCTCCTCTCTACTTTATTCCAAAATGTGGTGATCAGTGACTCCAGAAAGAAGAGTTAATCCTTGGGATCCCTTCAGTGCTATGAATCAGTCCCAATGTTATTGATTATCTTCTTAAAACACTTTATTTAATTCTATTTCTGGGCACTGTACAACACTTTCCAGAAGAAAAAGGAAATCAATCTGAAGGTGGTTGAATATTTAACAGAACATTCTTTTGGCCGGGAAAGCATTTATTCTACATGGGAACCGTTGGAGCTCCAGTTGATTAGGTCAGCATGATTGCAAGGCTGTGAGGAAGAAATGGTAAAGGTAACTGCTGCATAGCTATAACCAGATGTCTGATTGTGAGGCTCTTAAATAGATGCAAGGAGGTAGTAAAGGCTAAAGAAAAGCAAAGAAAATATGTCCTGCCTAGAATGTAGATGCATCCAGGCCCATCTCTGGCTTGAGGTTTTCTCATTTTATTATCTACCAATGTTTGATTTCACATGACTAATAATATTAGCCAAATTTCACTATCCTGATGCAGGATGACGCTCTCACCTAAATACAAATTCCTTTTGAAATGACCATACACTGTAATTAAACACCAATCAGGGCCAAGGGTAGAGATGGAGCTTCCCATTCTCTGGCACTGCAAGTCACTTTCCAGCACTAGAAAGTCTCAGACAGGGGGTGGATATGGGAGATGCTCCACGGATGGAAATGGGGAACAAAAATGAAAGCCAAAAGAGTTCAGCATTCCTCAAAGGTCACAAGATGAACTGTCATCCCATGATCATTTAGACTGAATATAATCTGACAGAAGCATAAAACTAAGAAATGGTTGAATTCTGAAAAATGCAATAATAAAATAGATGTTTCAGGGGAAAAAAATGACATGCAATGAGAACTTCTTACAATCTCCCAAGACCTTCTAGCACAAGTACAAAGAAATTTAGTCCATTCTAAATTTTGCAGAAAAATCTGAACTCAATACTGAACATGAAGTCTTTGAATTTCATCTATAGATGAAAATGGCATATGATCAAGCAATGACCGACATATATCCAACAGTGATCTTAGCTAAGGAAAAGATGTGAAAAAGTGTTATTCACTATCTGAAGCCCAAATTGGTTTCAGACCAGAATGCAGTACAGCAGATAACAATAATAATAATAATAATAATTGTGGCATTTGCTAAACACTTACTACATGCCAGGCACTGTACTAAGCAATGGCATAGATACAAGATAATTGGGTTGGATGCAGTCCCTGTTCCAAATAGGGCTCTCAGTCTCAATCCACATTTTACAGATGAGAAAACTGAGGCACAGAGAAGTTAAGTGACTTGGAGATATGATTTTTGCAGCATGACAGAAACACCAAATGAACAGAGATTAAGAAAGCTGTTATTTTCACAAAATTTTCAAGAGCATCTGACGCCATCAACAGTCTACAATCTGCCAATTGCTAAAATTCATCAGGATCTCTAAGGCTTCCCAACAACAGCGTGGTGAGTCGAGTCACTGTTGTAGGTTTGGGATCTGCCTTTTTCCCCATTATCATTAGAGTAAATGAAGCATGGCTGGGTGGTAGATCCCTGTTCCACCTATTCTTGCCTACCATACTTAAAGATGCAGGAAGAATCTAGACTATAAACTATTCAATATGGGTAGGGAATGTTTCTGCTAATTCTGTGGTCCTGTACTCTCCCAAGTATCACTGTTCGATTGAGTTAGAACGGCTTGGGTTCTAATCTCAACTCAACCACTTGTCTGCTGTGTGACTTTGGGTGAGTCACTTCACTTCTCTGGGCCTCAATTGCCTCATCTATAAAATGGGGATTAACACTGCAGACCACATGGTACAGGGCCTATGTCCAAACTGATCATTTTGGATCTTAGAGTTAAGTACAAGGCCTGGCACATTGTAAACACTTAAATACCTTAAAAAAAAAAGATGCAAAGATGAAGTGAGAATACATTCTTGATCTTCTAGGACTCCTTCAGTTTAGCAAGCAGGGCAACACTAGAAGTCTTTTAGACAAACAAGGAGGAAACAGCATGTTTTCCGGGAGAGAAAGAACAAAGGATAAACCGCTATACCAACTTGGAGGTCTTTTAAATTGCTGTGGTGTCCAAACTTTACCTTGTTACAATTGGATTGAGTCCAAAAAGATACAACTATCTTTCTTGAGCAGTTTCACACCTCCTTGAAACACATTCCCTGCAAATGACAAGACGTGTTTACCAACAACCAGGTACTGGAATGCAAACGGATTGCTAGCACTGAAGCAATCCTCACAGAAATCCAGTCTGGCTGGGCAGGGCACGTGATGGCACAACACCCAAATTAAGTACTGGAAGGTGAATTGAGAGGAGGCACATGCAAAATAGAGCTGGTTTGAGAAACAGTGTGGAAAGAGAACGGGTGTGGGAGCCAGAGGACCTGGGTCCTAATCCTGGCTCTGTCGCTTGCTGTGTGACCTGGGCAAGTCACTTAACTTCTCAGTGCCTCAGTTTGCTCAACTAAAATGGGGATTAAAATCTACTCCCTCCAACACAGAACTCTGAACATCACGTGGGACAGAGGCTGTGTCCAACCTGATAAATTTGCATTTCCCTCAGCATTTAGAACAGTGCCTGACATATAGGGAATGCTTAACAAATACCATAAAGGACAAAAAACAAAGACAGCAAGAAGTAGGCTTAAAAACTGAGACAATCTTGGTACTGTACAAATACATTCATACAGTAAAGAATTATTTTTGCCTTTACAAAATGTGGAGGAGGTTTTGATCATATGTCATTCTTTCCAGTCACACTCACATACATGGATAACATCTTATAATCAATAACATCATCTTTGAAAATGAAGAACAGATAAATATATGCAGTACGTTGGAACGTGCGTGTGCATTTATACCTATCTGGATGTACGTTCTCACACAAGAACAGTTAACCGGTTGAACTAGGTCATTTTCAGGTAGAGACCCTACTTCTTATGCTAATATTTGGCAGGATTAGTTTGATCATTCCAAACTCGGTGTAAAAAATGAAAACTAGGAACCAAGTTAGAAAAAAGCAGGCAGTTAATTTGAATAATAGGAAATAACAGGTACTCCTATGCAGGGAAAACAAGAATGAAAGGGGAGGTGTCAACAAATAAAGCTGGAATATGAAAAATAAAGTTAAGGTCACACCAGATGTCAAGAGCAATTCAGTCACCACTGAATATAAATAAAAGTAATATTTTACAATATGAAAATATTGTAAAATATTACAAACAGTAGCATTTTTAAAGTAATCTGTGCTTTCCTCTCCAACCAAACTGCTACCAGGTTAAATCAGTCACTCATCCTATCCCACCTAGATTACTGCATCAGCTTTCTTGCTGGCCTCCCAACCTCTTGTCTCTCCCCACTCCAGTCCATACTTCACTGCCACTCCACTGCTCAGATTATCTTTCTGAGCACCCTCCTCCTCAAAAATCTCCAGTGGTTGCCTATCCACCTCCGTATCAAACTCCTCACCATTGGCTTTAAAGCACTCCCTCACCTTGCCCCCTCCTACCTCACCTCACTTATCTCCTTCTACAATCCAGCCTGCATACTTTGCTTCTCTAGTGCTAACCTTTTCACTGAGCCTCAATCTCACCTGGCTCGCTGCCGACCCCTGGCCCACATCCACCCTCTGACCTGGAATACTCTCCCACCATTCAAAGCTTTATTGAAGGCTCATCACCTCCAAAAGGCTTTCACAGACTAAGCCTCATTTTTCTTCATCACCCCCTCCATTCTTTGTCATACAGACACACTCCCTTGGCTCCTCCCCACTCCCCCCCACAGCACTTATGTATATATATGCAATTTTATTTATTTGTATTGATATCTGTGTCCTCCCATCTAGGACATTGTGGGCAGGGAATGACACCTTTTACTGTTGTACTAAACTTTCCTAAGCACTTAGTACAGTGCTCTGCACCAATAAGCACTTTATAAATATGATTGAACTGAATAATAAGAATGTGGTCCTTGGGGTATGAGGATAATGGAGTATGTACATCAGGTTACATACCAAATAGGTCAGGAAATTTCAAAAATGATTAGCTTTTTCATTTTGGTTCATGAGAATTCATTTGTTCTACAGCATTTATTGATGACCTATTATGTACAGAATACAGAATCTATAAGACATGGTCCCTAACTTCAAGAACTTCAAAATCTAATGGAGCAGGATAGCATCTATAATCTGAGTGCTTGGAGAAAAGGTAGCAAAATACCTGTTCTCCAAATAGGCAAGTTGAAAAATGGATTTATTGGGGGAATATTAATTTTTAAAGGGTAAACTTTAAGGGTCGGGGGAGTCCAAACCAGGGGATAGTTACAAAGAGATGCTGAGATAAGGACAGTGTGTGAGCTATAGAAGGAAGATGTCCATGGGCCAAGGGAACTGTAGATTAAGGTAAATTCTGGAGAACAAAGGAAGTCATCTTTATTCTCGAAAGAGATTAAGCTCTTATAAATGCACTAATCTCCATTTTGAGATACCTATGGCCCCAATTCATATGGCTTAGGCTCCTTGAGAATTCTCATTGAATTTGGTGGGAGGGGAATGTATCTAACAAATCTGTTGTAATGAATATTATAGTAAGCTATTAAACCATTTCCAGGCTCATTCTGAGTGGATAATTTATACCACCCCTATCTGTTTTGAAGAATCAAGGAAATGTCTCTCCATCTTGATTCCCAAAGATCTTTTTGTTCCTCCCACAACTATTTACCATAAATAGTATTTATTTTGCACTTACTATGAGCAGAGAACTGTACTAAGCACTTGGGAGACTACAATAGAATTAGCAGATATGCTCCCTACCCATAATGAACTTACAGTCTAGAGGAGGAGACATACATTAGGTGAATATATAATTTATAATACATAATTTAAAGATATGTTCATAAGTGCTGTAGGGTTGTGGGTGGAGCAAATATCAAATGTCCACAGGTCACAGATCCAAATGCATAGACAACACAGAAGGGAGACATAGCCGGGGAAAAGAGCACCTAATCAGGGAAGACCTCTTGGTGAAAATGTGACTTTAGCAATGCTTTGAAGGTGGAGAGAGTGGTGGTCGAGAATATGTGGAGGGGGAGGAAATGCTAGGCAGAGGACATGGGAAGGGAGTCTAGGGCAAGATAGATGAGATCAGGGCAGAGTGAATAAGCTGCACTAGAGGAGTGGAGTGTGCAGGCTGGGCCGTTGTAGGAGATTAGTGAGGTTTGGGTAGGATGGGGCAAGCTGATCGAGTGCTTTGATGCCGATGAGTGCTATTCCTCTTCAAAATGCAGAATGCTGTGATTTATCACCCATGCGACACTGTAAGGCGGGTAGGATTGTGAGGCCAGCTTTCATCTAGGAAGCTAAAAGGTAGTATAATTTCCTAAATGTACTATGGTTCCCTAAGTATTTACACACCCCAAGCAATCAACATAGCCCTTCCAGATATTCCGTCCTTCTTGCCACTGAAAAAACCTCTCATCTGCACAGTTGAAAGTATTTGCTATTGATATCTGAGGTAATCCACAGATGAATGACAAAACTCGTTCCTGAAAATTGAAACCATTTTTTTAAATATTTAATTGCTTACTATTTACCAATAACTGTACTAAAGTGTAAGGCAGGGAATGTGTCTGTTATATTGTTGAATTGTAATAATTATAATGATGGCATTTGTTAAGCACTTACTTTGTGCAGAGCATTGGTCTAAGCACTGGGGGGAATACAAGGTCATCAGGTTGTCCCACATGGGGCTCACAGTTTTAATCCCCATTTTCCAGATGAGGTAACTGCGGCACAGAGAAGTGAAGTGACTTGCCCAAAGTCACACAGCTGACAAGCGGCGGAGCTGGGATTAGAACCCATGACCTCTCACTCCCAAGCCCAGGCTCTTTCCACTGAGCCACGCTGCTTCTCTACTCTCCCTATGCCTTAGTAATAATAATAATAATGTTGGTATTTGTTAAGCGCTATGTGCAGAGCACTGTTCTAAGCACTGGAGTAGACACAAGGGAATCAGGTTGTCCCACATGGGGCTCACAGTCTTAATCCCCATTTTACAGATGAGGTAACTGAGGCACAGAGAAGTTAAGTGACTTGCCCAAAGTCACACAGCTAAGTGGCAGAGTCGGCATTCGAACCCATGATCTCTGACTCCAAAGCCCATGCTCTTTCCACTGAGCCATGCTGCTTCTCTCCAGTGCTCTCCACATAGTAAGCACTCAGTAAATACAACTGATTGACTAAGCACTGGGATAAATACAAGATTGGTTGGACACAGTTCCAACTGGAGCTCATATCCTTAACCCCCATTTTACAGATGAGGTAGCTGAGACACAGAGAAGTTAAATGACTTGCCCCAAGCCACCCAGCAGACAAGTGGTGGACTAGGATTAGAACCCACATCCTCTGAATCCCAAGCCTGTGTGTTGCTTCTGTGTTTTGTGTTTTATACCACCACTGTGCTAGCTACTATGTAGAATGCATAGCCATCCTTCTTTTCCAAGGCAATACTACTATTGTCTTGGATCCTATGCCGGCATTTGAATGTGAGTGGAATGAGTGATGTGTGACAGACACTTCCTTGCGCATTTTCTTCCTGAAAGATAGATCCTTGCCGCCCTAATGGCTGTGTTCGGTGGAGGGCCTATTTCTATTTGGAGGCCTGCCTCAACACACACTATTCTTCTGATATATTGTAGCTACATTCTTGACAAGCCCAATACCAGTGTCTCGTAAATGTCACACGATGTACTATGATTGTCATTTCGATATGAGAGTCTATCCTGGTAGATGCCATAGTCAGACAAAAGTACCCCAATTCCCTGGGAATGTTCAATCCAACATGCAGAGTGGAATCCTGTGTTATGGAAGAACTGAAGCCTTTATTCAAGGTGAACAATCCCTTTCCCTGTTCTTTGTTGCCAGATTGGTCTGTCTGCTGCAGTGATCTCCCAGTGGACCACTGCTATGTTGCACTGAGTGTGACTGTGCTTCGTTATCTCTTTAAATTGCTTATTCTGTTTTCCAACTTGCTTCTGCCCCCTTCCATTTTAGTGTACAGCAGCTATTTGGGTATGCTGCTGCTTTCTTCACATGTCACGCTCTGTAGAGCTATATCACTGTGAGCATTGCTTCACTGCTGGTGAGCTTCAAGGCATCACCATAGCTTTTGTTGGAAATTGTATCCTGCCATTAAATAAATTATTATAATACTTGTTAGGTGCTTACGATGTGCCAAGCACTGTTCTAAGAGCTGGTTGGGGTAGATAGAAGTTCACTGGGTTGGAGACAGGCCCTGTCCCACATGAGGCTCACAGTTTAAGTAGGTGGGAGTAGGATTGACTCCCCATTTTACAGACAAGGTAACTGAGGCACAGAAAGGTGAAGGGACTGGTCCAAAGTCACAGCAGGTGTGTGTCCAAGTCAGAATTAGTACTCAGGTCTTCTGACTCCCTGACCTATGCCTTCTCCATTAGGCCGTGGCTCCTTCTCGTGGTTCCTAAGTGACACTGGAGAAATCGCTGGAGATGCTGGGTGTGCCTTCCGCAGAAAGCCCCAGGGCTTACATCCTGGAGAAACTGCTTAAGATGCTGAATTTGCCTTCTGTCTTAAGTCCAGGGCTCACACTCATTATGAAGGCCCAACAGCATAAGCCCTTTAGAGATCTTCAAATTGTAATGGCACTAGATTCCCTATTTTCACCATATGATCTTGGTAGCCTGGCCAAATCCAAGCTGGCATTTAAACTTCAATTTTCAACCTTCTTGTATTTCAGTGCACTGTTGGCTATGGCATTACCTAGGTAATATAATTTATATCAAGATTTAAGTTGTGTTGCTCAAGAGACTGGTGATTTCCCAGGGATATCCTGACATATTGCCTTAGGTTTCCTCAGGGTTGCCTATAAATGTGCTTCAAAGGTATAGCTGTGTGCATTTAGTGGGGTGACATGTCCTGAATGTTTCTGTAGAAAAATGATCCAGGCAGCAAAGTGAAGCATGGACTGGAGTGGGGCCAGACAGGAGGCTGGGAGGTCAGCAAGAAGGCTGATGCAGTAATCCAGACAGGATAGGACGAGTATTAATGCGGAGGCAGTTTGGATGGAGGGGAAAGGGCAATTTTAACAATGTTGTGAAGGTGGGACCGACAGGATTTAGTGATGGTTTGAATAAGTGGGTTGAATGACAAAGAGGAGTCAAGGATAATGCCAAGGTTATGGGCTTGTGGGACAGGAAGGATTGTGATGCCGTCATCAGTGATGGGACAGTCACAGAGAGGACAGGGTTTGGGTGAGAAGGAATTCTGTTTTGGACATGTTAAGCTTGAGGTGATGAGAGGACATCCAGGTAGAGATGTCTTGAAGGCAAGAGGAAATGTGAGACTGCAGGAGAGGGAGAGAGATCAGGGCTGGAGATGTAGATGTGGGTATCAGCCGTCTAGAGGTAGTAGTTAAGCCTTGGGAGTGAATGAGTTCTCCAACCACAGTTAGGGGGTGAGAGGCAGAGGAGGAGCCCATGAAGGAGACTGAGAATGAACAGCCAGAGAGATAAGAGGACAACCAGGAGAGGACAGAGTCAGTGAAGAAGCCAAGGTTGGATAACTTTTCCAGGAGAAGGAGGTGGTCCACCATGTCAAAGGCAGCCGAGAGGTTGAGGAAGATTAGGATGGAGTAGAGACGGCTGGATTTGGCAAGAAGGAGATCACTGGTGACCTTCGAGAGGGCGGTTTAGTTGGAGTGAAGGGGATGGAAGCCAGATTGTAGGGGGTCAAGGAGAGAATCGGAGGAAAGGAATTTGAGACAGTGGGTTTAGACAACTCACTCAAGGAGTTTGGAGAGGAACGGAAGGAGGGAGATGGGGCAATAACTGGAAGAAGCCTAGGAACGTGAACAAAATAAAAACATGGAATACATAGGAGTTCAACCTATTTCCCTAGTCTCTCCCATTCACCAGTTAGAATGACTTGGAGGGGTACCCACTGGCCCAGGACCCATAGTTGATGATACCTGATACAGGATTAAACTCCCACCCACTCAACTCATATTTTCAATCCAACTGACTGTAAATCACAAATACAGGAAGAGGGTAGAAATACACAAGATAACAATAATAAATCTGATAGCCATGTCTTGAACCCAGCCGATATCTGTGTGTTCAAGCTAAACAGTAGAGGAGAAACAAAAAAGGCACCAGATTTCAAGTATCTTTGTGCTTTTTTCCTTACATTTAAGAGAAAAAGGCAATCATTTGATATCTTTCCTGAGCATTGTTCTCATCTTTTAAGTGCATGAATAGAAAACTAGGTGCTGATTTAGATTAAAAGAAAATATGTAAAGGGTTTTTTTACTCATAAAAGAAATAAAAGAAAAAAACTGAAAGAATAATATAAATGTAACAGATGCTGGTGCACAAAATAATAATTCTTTCTCAATAGAAGACATGGCACTATCTTTTCATACCTATGACCAAATACAGTAGAAATTGCATAATGGCTAAACTACTGAAGATCAATTTGAGTCTAGCATAACAGAAATGATAATTGAGCTCAAGATGTTATGGAATAGTAAACTTAAGAAATTGTGCTGCTTTTCAAGTTTATGTGACTCTGATTATTTAATTTTCTTTTGTGCGTGCTCAAGTATAGCTGTTATGTGACTACACATGAGAGAACCTGAAATTAATTTGTCTGTATGAGATCAGTGACTGTACAAATTCTTATGAAAACGAACATGCCATGACAATAGTAATTTTGATAAAATTACCGTAAGAACTGCAATTCTCTGCCATCTGGCTGTCTCGTCATAACTACTTTGACGTGCTTTTTATTACTTATTTACTTCAACTATTTTATCAGTGTAGTTTTAAAGCTTGTAAATGTTAAATACAGGCAGCTACAGTGTTAAAGATACAGTATTCTCTTACCTAAATGTTGAATTTTAACAATAACTTCATGCTAAATCAGTACCTTTGAAAAAAAGGAAATTGTTAAAGCATGACAATAGATGTCACTTGCATTATAAAAGGAATATTAATTTCTTTGATATATTTTGTCATCTTGCTCAGAATCTCTACCCTTAAAATTCTTCCCATTTCAGCTGCCTATCAATCTCTTTGGAAGTCATTTATAGAATGGAAATAGAAGTTTTTTAGCTTGAACAATTTAGACCTTCTTTCACATTATTGAAAATACCTAGAAACTTTCAAAAATTTATCTTCACGGGACCAAGATCTTAGTCCTCAGCATTTTTAATTTGATTATTTTATTCTAGATTCTAGAGTTAATGATTCTTTGATGATTTACAATGGATATTACCTATCAATCCACCAACCAATGCTATTGAGCACTTACTGTGTGCAGAGCTCTGTACTGAGCACTTGGGAGAGTACAATACAATAGAGTTGGTAGCCAATACCCATGCCCTCAAGGAGCTGTAAGCTAGTAGGGGAGGCAGGCAATAAAATACATTACAGATATGGGAAGTTGCAAGGTATGATTATCTGTACCTATGTGCTGTGAGGCTAGGGTGAGTATCAAAGCGCTTATTTTTAATCTTGAAAAAAATATGGGGAAAAAGGAGGTCAGATGCTGACTTTGTCCACAAATTCATTTTCCTAAGGTAACTTAAAAAACTCGAACCTCAATCTTTCCATTATATCCTAAAATTTGAAAGCATTTAATTTTTAAAAATCATACTCTGCCATTTCACTGCCAATATTAATAGATCCTAGGACAACACATCTCTTATATTTGCTACCTATAAATGATTATTTATGAACAGCACGGTAATGTTAACTATTCTATGATTTCTTGAACACTGAGATCTTATAAAAATGCAAACCTCCAAAAGTAATAGTGGCTCAGGGCTCATATATTGGATCATTAAACCTTTCACCTCTAGGACCTATTTCAAAGATGTTCAAATTAATCACTCCCTATGGGAAAGGAGGGAATGGGTGTGTGCTTCTGTTAGGGTTTACTTTCTCAAGCTATTTCACTTGACACTCGGCCACAACTTTTGCAACGTTTTCCCTTCAAACGCTTTCCCCAGCCCTGTCTTATAGACAAAACTGAATACGTTCTGGAATAAGTACAAGCCATAACATTTCCAGTGTGTGAATGATGACATTTGAAATTTTGGAACCAATGTCACCCTTGCAACGATGCATGCTAAAGAAAATTTTAGAAAGCCCTCCAGGTTCGGCTGGCATAAAATTCTGCATGCAGATGGCAGAAAATAGCTTAACTGTAATTCACTTGGAGTTAATTTCAGTCATTGCTAGAGCATGCTGGGTTGAAAATTAGTGTCAAATGATAAAATGGCATGACTTCTTAAAAGCACTTGGACTGAAATTTCATATACCCACAATTCACCTGGATTCAAGTTTCCAGGACATAAAACTAAACTACATTTACATACTGTTAACAGTGCTCTAATTTCAATCTTTTAGAAAATTGCAGCCACGATGACGTCCAGGTTTCACAGTGGCATATATCTCAAAGTAAGAAATATTTATTTCAGTGCTTCAATGAAAAGCAGAAAAATGTTGTAAAAATCCATAACCTAATATTAGATTGCCTATAAAAGAAACTGTTATATGAATAGTTGGGAATCAGGATGTTGCAAATAGCATGTAAGAAAGCTGTCCTTTCCAATAAAAAGTTAACGAAAATACTTAACTAATTTCTGAATGTTCTAAGTGATCTCTGTCCTTTTAGGATAGAAATATACTACTTCAGCACTTTCACAGAAAATCAAAGTATATAATTATTTTCTTATTTTATATACCTAGAAAGACCTAGAAAGGCCTACCATAATTATAATTTGAATCAGCAGCTAGCATTTTGTGTACATATTGTACATTCACACAGATATATATACATATACATAATATATATAAATTTAAAGTCAAAGGTGACATTATTAAGAACTTGATCCCTAAAGGTATCTGGATAAAAGAAATGTTATATGACCTATACAGTGCATTTACAATGCCCAATCTGTTTTCTCTTTAAGATTCTTCTTAATGCTGTGATCATTTTTAAACAGCTCAGGAAGAAGAACCACCCCTTCTCTCCTCAGTGTGGCCTTGTTAATAGAGCACAGGTTTGGAAGTTAGAGGACCTACCTGGGTTTTAATCCCTGCTCTACCTCTTGCCTGCTGTGTAATCTTGGAGAAGTCACCTAGCTTCTCTGTGCCTCAGTCTTCTCAACTGTAAAATGAGGATTCAATACCAAAAAGTTGACCCTTCTACTTAGATGGTGAGGTCCATGTGGGACAGGGACTATATCCAAACTAATGATCTTGTACTTACCCCAGACTTAGAACAGTGCTTGACACATAGTAAACCCTTAATAATAATAATAATAATGATAGTGATGGTATTTGTTAAGCACTTACTGTGTGCCTGGCCTTGTACTAAGTGCTGGGGTGGATCCAAGCAAATCAAGTTGGAAACAGTCCCTGTCTCATTTGGGGTTCACATTCTCAATCCCCATTTTACAGATGAGGCAGAGAAGTGAAGTGACTTGCTCAAGGTCACACAGCAAACACTTTGCGGATCTGGATTAGAACCCATGACCTTCTGACTCCCAGGCCCGTGCCCTATCCAATATGCCATGCTGCTGCTTAGCACATACTGTTGAAAAAAAATTGCTCTACCAATCTTGTAAAGAAAAAGGAAAGTTAAGGCTGCTAATTATATGTTCCTAACAGGTCAGGGAAGATAGACCAAATCACACAGCAGTTTCCAAACACCTACATGACTGTATGTAGGCTGGCTTATCCAAAGACATTTTGGAATTTGCCCACTGCCTGTGAGAAATAGCACATTTTGCCTTTGGTCAAAATTTCTGGACTGCACTTTAACCTGCTTCCTAAAGACACCATTCAGAAAAATGCTGCTTTCAGAAAGGGTATCAGAAGGCATTTATAAGTGGAAAAGAATTAAGTGAAATAAAATGAAAAGGCTATTGTCTGAACATAGCTCTTCTGGCAAAAAAGTGTTTATAAAGCAGGTGTATATGATTCATCAATTATGTGCTTCAATTGTTTATTTCTGGAGATGGAAAACATTTTATCATCCTATTGCAAAATAAAACCAAGATTGACATGCCTATAATATTTTGAAATCTGAATGTGTTGAATGCTACCCTGCTAGTGTGTGTAAACTTTGTACTGGGGACTCTAGCAGGACAGGTAAACTAATGGTGATAAAACATAAAGGGAAATAAATGACAAATACACACCCATTCAAAAAGAGGTAAGTCTCAAATAACAGGAAAGAGCACTCTCATCTTTAACTCATTTTTTTGATTCTGGAGTTTTGAGCAAATAACCCGTGCAAGAGAATCTTGTCTGCACCAACCTCTTAGAGTAGTATGGACTGATTCTGTGCAGGGTAGAAAAGTATGTGCACTTTTCTTTACAAGCTTAGAATGGTAACTTTATTCCCCAGTTTTCTATTTTAGAGAGAAATTGACAAAACTAAATCCCCTTTGAAAGCAAGATATAAAATTTCATAAAACATACGGCCCAAATCATCCCAATTCCCCCCATCTTTGCTTCATTTGCAAAGAAGAGAATGTAGAATACAGTTGTCGTGGGGGTCGGCTTGAAAGCAAAAACACTTTCATATCTTATGACCAATAAGTCGTGTATGTGAATCATTTTTTTCTAGCAATTTGGAACTGCTTATCTTTTATAGTATTTCTTATGACTATTTACATTTTCACTCAGTGAAAATCAATTACCTTCTTGCAATAAGCCTTATTTGCTACCTTTGAGTATAATAGAAACACCATTAGGATGATGACATTACCCAAAAGAAGGGCACCACACAGTTGGTAGACATAAATTAAGGCCCCTTTCACATATGCATTAGAAATACTGCTGTGACTGAAATATGCATAAAATCTGTATCTATTAGAGCTATTAGTGTGTGGTGGGGATGATTTGGAAGGGGGTGGGAGGGAGTGGGAGATTGTGATCCACTACTTGGACAAAATTATGTATTTCCTATTTTTCCTCAGTGTGTGCCACTGATGCAATAAGCACAGGCCCCCAGCTGAGCTGCGTTCGGAAATGCCACTGAGCATGGTATGCGCGCTTCACTTCCCTTTGCCGAAGCAAGACACTGTCAGGAATAGAGTGCATGTGTGCCGCCAAACCCACTCCTCCTCCATCACCCTGACCTCCACTATTCTGCGGATGTACGCCTGGGTGAACGCGCCGCTCATGCGGAAAACAGCTCCTGCAGATCAATTCATAGGATTTAGGGACATTTAACTTCCATCAAGCCCACATCATCTTATTGATATTTGAACACAAACTTATTACGGAACATTAATGGGAGGAACACAGAGAGTGGAGTATTTACCAAAAATAAAAATTAAAAATTAATTTAAAAAGAAGCCCACACCCTCATCTTGAAATTCCCCCTCTGAGACTGCAAAGGGGCAACCTGAGGTTAGTTTTACCTGGGTTTTTGTGAGCTTAAGTAAAACGAAATGATGACATTACATGATAACAGTTTGCAGGTGCAAATTAGGTTTAAAAGTGTAAATTGTGATTTTTTTTCATAATTATATTTCAAATTCATTTGCTTTCCAGAGTGTGCACAACAAATAAAGGAGCATAGGCACAGTCTTTGTAAAAGGATTATACATCATAATTCCTATTCATGCAGGAGTTCCATGAGAGGATTACAGTATCATTTTAAGATTGAAAAACAGTTTGCTCTCAAATTCCAACTTAAAAACATGATAAAAAGATCTGTGATATTTAGAGAAGTAATGACATTATAATCCACTGAGGCAATTTATCATAGAACAGTAATTTTCTAATACCAATCCATATATGTCTTAAATAAGTGCTCAATAAATACCATTGATCAATTTGGTCATTTTAAAAATCAAAGAATAATAGTTTTACTGCACACAAGTAACCTTAAAAAACAAGAACATGATTTTTAGTGCACTCTTCCTTTGCACCATTCATTCCTCCATAAAACTTTCTTGAATGCCCCGTGAATATTTGTGATTTGCCTGCCAAACTAAAATCACTTTTAAATTCATTACTTTAAAAGGCTACCTACATACTAAGAAATGATGTTATAGCTTAGAATTCCTTGAAAGCAAAATGCTGAATATTTGTATCTAATGATCAATTCTCACCTTGTTGTACTGCCTATAAAGTAGTTTGGTGTCAAAAAAGTAGAAAGAATTTGGAGCGGTCTCCCGTATTTGTGTAGGATTTCCACTCGGCAATGTCGATGATGCATAGAAAATGCAATGCTAAATTAAACTAATAATCCTAAATTCATTCCATTTATTAATTAAAAACTAAGTGCATGATTTTTAGGGTGTAATTTGTTATTAAAATACAACTCCACCTAAATGATTTTCCACCTAATATATATCCTGAATCATCTCTATATTAATACTGCAAAAAATGGATAATGAAATGGCATTGGAGATGTGTAACTACAAACAGTTGTTGAATTTGACTTTGAACAAACATTTCAGGAGCCAAATACTCCGAGTATATCGACACATCTGTGTTTGTAAGAATAGTATCATTTTAAGGAAGGCAAAGTCAGGTGTTTACCACAACAAAAACACGGACCATACATACTATAGCTGTCAAGAACAATGTTCTGAGGGAATCGAGTTTGTTCATCTAGTCAACATCTTTTGTGTCAAAACCCTGTTATTCTGCACAAGGTTGTATAAACACCATTTTACAGTGGCCTCGATCTTTTACCAGTATTATCAGTGAAAAGTACGGGAGTGTACAAGTCTAGTAGAGAATTATGGAGAAGGAATGTGTCTTCAGATTAATTGTGTATATGCTATACATTTCAAAAGGATAAAGGTCATAACAGATGAGAAAACAATTTCCATCAACATTTTAAATAAGATTCTATGATAAGCTGCAATTGCAACTAAATTAAACATAGCCTGAACATTTGTTTTAGCATTTTCTTTACTAAATTAGCTTTCTAAACACGAGCTTAAAATCCTAATTTTCTTAGAAAAAAACATTTCACACATTTAATTTTTAATTCATGTCAGAGCACTAATTCTTGGGCAAAATACAAAAGTCTTACTTATGCAAAAAGTAGCACTGAGTTTGCACTTCATTATTTCACCCTCATCTAAAGATATGCTCTGATATTACATTTTAAAGATCACTTTTAAAAGATTGACCTTCTCTAAGGTAAAGGTTAGTGTTTATGGGTTTCCTTGGATTATTCAACAGGAAAGAAAGAGGGGGTGGGGTGAGTAGAGTTGGGGAAAAACTTTGAATGAAAAGAGTGAAGTTGGAGAATCAAAATTGACTTCCTACATTTTAAAGGGTAAGGCCAAGTCTGGACCTGGGAGTTAAATTGCCTTTTTTTTTCAATGAGAAAAGGGCCAACAGAGATAACTTCTAACCACCTATAAAGAGTTAAATGGAAAAAGATGCTACTAGAGGGTATGCTTCCTAGAAACCCTGCTCTGGCTGCTTAGGGAGAGGAGGTTTTTGTGAGGTGGTTTTCCTGAGTTATACTCCTGGATGAGGTAACTGCGGCCCAATAATTTTGTACCCCATTTTTTACAAGTAAAATGCATGATGGCCCACACATTTCCTAGAAATTATCTATATTTTTACAATAGTCAAGCCTATATCTCTGTTTTGTTTGCTATTTCCATTTGCATAAAGGGGCTACTTATCTACAAAATATATTTAGCAGCAGGAATTAGAACGATATATATAAGAGGAAAACACACCGGAACAACTAAAATTTCAAGATTTCCAAAGATTAAAATTCTCAAGACATAGGTCCTAAATGGAGCCAATGTGTCACTGGCTGGTGTTTAAACTTCGAAACAGTTCTTCTCAAGACACTGATCTATAAGCAAATTTTGTTTCTGGTCAATAACATGCTATTTGATATGTTCTTTTTAATCCTTTGACTTTTCTCCTTAGCATGAAAGATAAATAGCTTACAAACTAGTAATGCGTCCACAGAAAAGAACAGACAGTTCAGGGAACATTTGCAGGCCCATTAACTCTTTCAAAGCCAGGAGTGAACATTTAGTATATGACAGTTCTAGATAACACTGATATGATCATTCAACAGTTAAAGAGTTACTAAGTTATTGAGCCTCTCTGAGCATTCCTAGCTTCAGAGAGTGAGAAGGAATTACCCAAGGGCACACTTTCTCTTTTTCTTTCACCAGGTTCTCCTCTACCTCCCAGTCCCTAACTATGGGGGGGGGGGGGGGTGAGGGGAAAATCCGATTCAGTTCTGTGTTCCCTTCTACTTCCTACTTACACCCACTCCCTTAGGGAGCGCATTCATCATGGCTTCAATTACCATCACTCTGTGAATGACTACTAAATCTACATCTTCAATCAATGGCATCTGAGGGCTTTTTGTGTGAACTGAACTAAGTGCTTTGAAAATGTACAATTCCTGCCAGCAAGGAGCTTACAGAATGTCTCTCCCCTTATCTGTAGTCTCACATTTGCTCCAGCTTTCATGATATCTCTTCCTGGATCATTTTGCGATCGGAACTTGTCAACCAACTCTGTTATATTGCACTGTCCCAAACACCCAGTAAAGTGCTTCTGCACCCAGTAAGTGCTCAATAAATGTGATTCATTGATTGAATGTCCCACCAACACCTCAAACTCAATCTGTCCAAAACTGAATTTATCTTGCCACCCAAACTTTTTCCCCCAGCCTACTTTTCCAACACTGTAGACACCACCACCATCCTTCCTGTATCACAAGCTTGCAACCTCGGCATTAACCTTGACTCATCTCTCCAACCCTCATATTCATTCACTAAATCTTGTCGATTCTCTCACAAAATGTCAGAATTCATTCAAACTATCACACTGGTTCTAGAATATCTCTTAACTCATCTCAACTACTACATTAGTTTCCTTGCTGACCTCCCTGCCTCCAGTCCTTTCCGTCCGTATTTCACTCTGCTTCCTAGATCACTTTTCCAAAACGTGATTGTGTGTCCATTTCCCCCTACTTCAAGTACATTCAGAGTTTGCCCAGCTAGAAGAAACTCTTCACTATCACACTGAAGACACTCAATCAGCTCTCTTCCCACTACTTAACGTCATTTTTCTACCAATACAACCCACCTTGCACACTTCACTCCTCTAATACCAACCTACTCACTGTCCTTCACTCACACCTCAACTATCATTGATTCTTTTCTCAGATCCTCCCTCTTGCCTAGAACTCCCTCCCTGTCCAAATCTGCCAGTCCATCACTCTACCCAACTTCAAGGCCCTACTAAAATCACATTTCCTTCAAAAAACCCTTCTGGACTAAGATCTCAACCCATACCATATTTTCCCTTTCTACTGCCTCCCCCATGTATTTAGTCCCACCCCTAATCACTTAGTACTCACCCCACCCCCACAGGTTTTATGTAGATACCCTAATAATCAGTTGCTTCCCTTACCAGTAAGTTTATTTTGCTGTTTCCCCAAGTAAACTCCTTGAGAGCAGAGATTTTGTATGCTCATTCTATTGCACTGTCCCCAGCTCTTAGCACAGTGCTCTGCCCAGAATAAGCACTTAATACCATGTGCCTAATTGATCAAGAGTGTAACTGTGGCAGGAGGGGAGCTACAGTTACATAATTAAAAGTCCCGGGAATTGAGTTGGGAGGACCATTTGTTGAACAGAGACCTGTTACGGGAAACCGATGGTGCTGGAGGAGGGGAAGGGGGGTGTTAATGGGTCCCTCCAGAGAAATGTTCAGGTTCATGGATTCAAATGATATATATTACATTATACATAATGACCCCATATGCAGTGGGAGAAGGGGACAAGTTTTTCCCCACTTAAGGATGACCAAATATCAAAATCAATCTATGGTATTTGAGTGCTTACTATGTGCAGAGCACTTTACTGAGCACTTGGGAGAATACCATACAGCAGGATTAGCAGATACATTCCCTGCCCATAACGAGTTTATCCAAAGTTGGCTCTACGCTAGAGTTCCAACTGAAACAGAATCATAGTATGAAGGAGCTTAAAGGGCCCTGGCTTGCCATTTATCGCTTCACCTTCCAGCAGCCCCACAATTAAAGGGTTTCAGAAATACAGTTTAACTTATTTTTATTAATCTTAAGAGAATAAGATTCTGTTTCTCACAGAAGGAAAAATAAAGTCTGGATATTTGCCTTCAAGGTCCTCCATTAATTGGCTCCTTTATGCCTATCTGTTCTTGCCTTCCATTACCAACTCTGGCACTTTGATCATCACTTTTCCTCCCGGAACATTTTCCCCAACAGCTTCCCCACACACACACAAAAAAATCCTTCTCCCTCTCCAAAGCCCCCTTTCTCAAGAGGCATTCCCTGATTAGTTTCTTTATCTTCCTAATTATCCCATTGTTCCCACCTCCTCAGCACACATGTATTTATCTGTTCATTCATTTTATCTATATGCCAAATGTTTGTTTTCTTTCTTTTAAATCTAATCATATTTATCAATTTATGCCTTAGATTGTAAGCTTCTTTAGGGTAGGGGACTGTCATTTACTTCTTTCCCCATGCTCCTAGGAGAAGACAGTAGGCTCTGTAAATCCTATACTGGTATCGATGGAGCTTCTTGTCCATTATGACTTTTAGAACTTTTTCTAACATTTACCATCTCCATATCTTTGATTGACCCATTTTTGCTAGATATAACTGCCCTGCTAGTTATTTTTGTGCCTCATTCTTTTTCTGCATGGACCTTTTTTTTTTTTTTTAACATTTAAGATCACTCCCCCCCTCACAAAACATGATACTTTTGGAAAGGCATTGTCTCTCCTGTGGGAGGGAAAAATGGGTGTAATAATAGTAATAATTGTGGTGTTTGTTAAGCATTTACTATGTGCCAAACACTGTTCTAAGCACTGGGGTAGATACAGGGTAATCAGGTTAGGCTCACAGTCCTAATCCCCATTTTACAGATGAGGTAACTGAGGCCCAGAGAAGTTAAGTGACTTGCCCAAAGTCACATAGCTGACAAGTGGCAGAGGCAGGATTAGTACCCATAACCTCTGACTCCCAAGCCCACACTCTTGCCACTAAGCCACACTGCTTCCCTGTATTAAACCTGTGAAGACAAGTCATTCACTAGTTCACCTCACCGATGTAGATAGGAAAACCACTACTTAAGAGACACTATCAGGATAGCAAATCTGGCTACATGGCCTCATTTGGTGGAATTCCTGGGGTGGATCCAGGTGTCCACCTAAGTATGCTCCTCATTTCACTTCTGCAGCCCCTGTCCTTCCTTGTAGCATGATTTTCTAAGAAGCTTTCATAGCTACTTAAGAAACTTGTCAGCTGACAGCCCAGGGCTGCTGGTTTCAGGTGAATTACTCCTCACATGAAACAAGCTTTAGACTAAATCCCATTTGAGCAAAGAATACAAGACAGGGGTCAGGGGGAGAAATCTCTCCTTTTAATGGCCACGCTGGAATGATCTATTCCGGGGCGTGCGAAGCAAAATTCAGAAAACTCGGGGGTGGACCGGGTTTGGGGGGGTGGGGAGCAAAACCAAAAGAGAGAAATAAGAATTCTCTGGGAATAGGCAATGCTCTGCATGCAAGCGCTCTATAAATACGATTTAATGAATCAGAGAATTATTTCCATTAAGCCAAGGTAAGAGTGTGTATCTGGGAGTCAAAGAATAATAATGTATTTGTTGGTATTTGTTAAGAGCTTACTATGTGCCGAGCACTGTTCTAAGCGCTGGGGTAGATACAGGGTAATCAAGTTGTCCCATGTAAGGCTCACAGTTAATCCCCATTTTACAGATGAGGTAACTGAGGCACAGAGAAGTTAAGTGACTTGCCCACAGTCACACAGCTGACAAGTGGCAGAGCCGGGATTCGAACCCATGACCTCTGACTCCCAAGCCCGGGCTCTTTCCACTGAGCCACGTTCTAATCCCAGCTCACCACAAGTCTGATGTGTGACCTTGGGCAAGTCACTTCACTTCTCTGTGCCTCAGTTACTGCAACTATAAAATGGGGATTAAGACTATGAGCTCCATTTGCGACAAGGACTGTGTCCAACCTGATTAGCTGGTATTTATCCCAGCGCTTAAAACAATGCTCAGCACAGAGTAAGCACTTAAATAACAATTATTATTATTAAGTTAGATGAAGACTCTGTTTCCTACACCCAAACTAATGGGACTGGAAGAACCTCATCTAAAGTGATATGGTTAAAGGCCACCAGTCAAAAAACCGTTAGACAAGACCTCAGGAAAATTTCCTCAAAGGAAATTTCATTAGCATGGGTGAGAATCTGGTTATCTCAAACAATTAGCAGAATATGAAATTATTTACCTGCTGGGCACAAAAATAAAAATTAAAAACTCATTGGTAATTGAAAACTGTGCAGAGCACTGTAGTAAACACTTGGATAGTCACTCCTCCCCCAGGCCTACACTTATTTACATATCCATCTGTAATTTGTTTTAATGTCTGGCTCCCCTCAGTCTGTAAGCTCTTTATAGGCAGGAATTATCTGTTCCTACTTATTTTTGTATTGTACTCTCCTAAGAACTTAGTAACAATAATAATAATAATGTTGGTATTTGTTAAGCGCTTGCTATGTGCAGAGCACTGTTAGTACAGTATTCTACCTACAGTAAGTGCTTAATCCATACTATTTATTGATTGGGAGTACAATGTGAGTTAAACAACAAGGTCCCCACCTTCAAGGACACTCACGGATTAACAGAAAGAACCAGTGAGAAGCGGACTTGGAAAAAGGGGAGTGTGCTAGTCAGGAGAAAGAGAAATTTAAATAAAAGTAGTAGCAGGAAAATGTGATTTTTGGGTTCAGAAAACTAACCTCATTGTGGATAGGGAATGTGTCTGTTTATTGCTGTATTGTACTCTCTCAAAAGCTAAGTACAGTTCTCTGCACACAGTAAGTGCTCATTAAATATGATTGAATGAATAATCTGATGACTTTGGAAATTTACATCAAGGGAAACCAGTCAATCATGGTATTTATTGAGCACTTACTGGGTGCAGAGCACTGTACTATCTACAATGAGTAGGTTGGCAATAGAGAACCAAATGAGTGTTCTTGTTTGCAGTAGGAAATCAGTGATATCAGATAAGGGGAGGCAACGTGATCAAGTGTTTCAAAGACAATGGTAAGCGGTAACCACTGGAGATTCTTGAGGAATGGAGAAAAATGAACTTAGTTTTGTAGAAAAATGACCCAGGAAGCAGACTAAAGTATGGACAGGAGTGGGCAGAGACAGGAGATAGGGAGGTTAGCAAAGAGGCTGGTGGAGTAATCAAGGCAGGATAGGATGAGTGCTTGAATTAACAGAGTAACAGTTTGGATGGAGAGGAAAGGGTGGATCTTAGCTATGTTGTCAAAGTTAGACCACCAGGATTTGGTAACATCGATTATGTGGGTTGAAAGAAGGATGAAGCAGGGATAAGGTCTGTTGGCTTGTGAGACAGGGAGACGGTAGGACTGTCAACAGTAATGGTAAAGTCAAGGAGAAGGCAGAGTTTAGGTGGAAAAATGAGGAATTCTGTTTTATGACATGTTAAAGTGGAGGTGTCAGTAGAACATCCAAGTAGTAACATCCTGAAGGCAGGAAGAAACAGGAGACTGCAGATAAAGAGTAAGATCAGGGCCCGAGGTTTAAGATTTGGTTCTCTTATCTGGAAAGGGTCAAAGAATATTATTTGACTGAACATTTTACAAACCAGCAAATATATCAAAGTAACAAGAATTTCACAAGTCCATTTGTAGGCAAATAGAAGCATAACTTATTTTAGTGAGGCTCAGACATACACTCCCTTGTATTTTTCCCAACTCCTTCCAATATTTGTCCTAAATTCTTTGATCGATTTAATTGACAAACATTTCAGATTTTTGGATAAGCTTTAATTTCTGTATATCTGCTCAATCACTTGTAAGAGATCCATACAACCTACCCAGTTCTCCTATAAGGCAGGTTGCATTCTTGCCAAATCTCTAAGAAAACATGAGCTTGTTGTGGGCAGGGTATGTGTCTGCATATTGTTATATTGTTCTATCCCAAGTGCTTAGTACAGTGGTCTGCACACAGTAGGTGCTCAATAAATAAAATTGAGTTAGTGAAGGAGCTGCAGTATTCACCCATTCCAACACTGTCATTCATGTGGCTAAACCATTTCTTACAACACTCTGGGACCTTCTATCCAATAGGTTTGGATTGCCAAATGAATATTCCCTAGTTTCCTATCCACAGCTTACCCAAATGCATCAGGAAAAAGATGAGTGATTGCAGAAAAGTGTACTAGGGATGTTTGGGTTATGCTGATTATTGGTGGATGTTGAGAATTGGGAGAGATGAAATCTAATCTTCTGGGTCAATGGATAAATAAAATCCACAAGAGGTCAGTTCCAAATTTCCTGCCAGATTTTCAGATGAGCAAAGCATCTGACAATGATTGTTTGACCTGTTCCACCTTCTGTCCTCTTTTCATGGTCATCACCTCTTGTGCAAGTCCAGCTCAGTTGCTAACATTATTGCCTCTGGATCAGAGATCATGAGTTCAAGGCTCATAAAGGGATTTGTCTTCCCACACACTGCTGTCCACTCCACGGCACAACTCCAGAGGGTACTAATCCAAAGAGTTAGGAGTATCCTTCTTTGGCTGTCCAGAAAAGAAATCTTTTCAAGTGAGCGATCTCTAATGTAAAAAAAAAAAAAAAAAAATCAAGCTTTTGGGTTTGTTTTTTTTAAAATTCCTTTAAATAGAGATTCTACGTCAAGTAAGGATTCTCAGTCACATTTTGGTCTCTTCAGCCACATTTGCACACAAATGTGTTTTGCTCTCAAGATTCTATTTATTGGCTCTTGATTCTATTTATTTGCTATTGTTTTAATGAAATGTTCATCTCCTTGATTCTATTTATTGCTATTGTTCTTGTCTATCTCCCCCGATTAGACTGTAAGCCTGTCAAAGGGCAGGGACTGTATCTGTTACCGATTTGTACATTCCAAGCGCTTAGTACAGTGTTCTGCACATAGTAAGTGCTCAATAAATACTATTGAATGAAAAATACTCTTGAATTTAACATAAAGGATCTGTATGTGTGCAAGACAACAACTTTCAAATAAAAACATCCAAATTCCTAATAAGTCCCCTTAATTGATATAACATATGCATTAGAAATATGGCCAATACAAATGGAAGGAGGGCAATTTAGTCATTTTTGTGCTTGGATAATACATCCATTTCCACTGAATACTGAGGAACTAAAGACATCTTCTACCAAAGAAAGAGCACTTACTGAGCCCTGTGCTGTATAGACTGCTGTACTAAGCACTTGGGAGAGTACGATAGATTTAGCAGACATCATTTCTCTCTTCACAGAGCTTAAAATTGAGAGGGGCTAAACAACTTAGTAACAAAACTACAAAAGTGCTATAAGTGGTTGTGAATACATAGTTGCCACAGAAATGCTGATGTGAACCTGGGAAGATTCATTCATTCATTCAATAGTATTTATTGAGCGCTTACTATGTGCAGAGCACTGTACTAAGCGCTTGGGATGAACAAGTCGGCAACAGATAGAGACAGTCCCTGCCGTTTGACGGGCTTACAGTCTAATCGGGGGAGACGGACAGACAAGAACAATGGCAATAAATAGAGTCAAGGGGAAGAACATCTCGTAAAAACAATGGCAACTAAATAGAATCAAGGCGATGTACAATTCATTAACAAAATAAATACGGTAATGGAAATATATACAGTTGAGCGGACAAGTACAGTGCTGTGGGGATGGGAAGGGAGAGGTGGAGGAGCAGAGGGAAAAGGGGAAAAAGAGGGTTTAGCTGCGGAGAGGTAAAGCGGGGGTGGCAGAGGGAGTAGAGGGAGAAGAGGAGCTCAGTCTGGGAAGGCCTCTTGGAGGAGGTGAGTTTTAAGTAGGGTTTTGAAGAGGGGAAGAGAATCAGTTTGGCGGAGGTGAGGAGGGAGGGCATTCCAGGACCGCGGGAGGACGTGGCCCGGGGGTCGACGGCGGGATAGGCAAGACCGAGGGTCGGTGAGGAGGTGGGCGGCGGAGGAGCGGAGCGTGCGGGGTGGGTGGTAGAAAGAAAGAAGGGAGGAGAGGTAGGAAGGGGCAAGGTGATGGAGAGCCTTGAAGCCTAGAGTGAGGAGTTTTTGTTTGGAGCGGAGGTTGATAGGCAACCACTGGAGTTGTTTAAGAAGGGGAGTGACATGCCCAGATCGTTTCTGCAGGAAGATGAGCCGGGCAGCGGAGTGAAGAATAGACTGGAGCGGGGCGAGAGAGGAGGAAGGGAGGTCAGAGAGAAGGCTGACACAGTAGTCTAGCCGGGATATAACGAGAGCCCGTTAACAGTAAGGTAGCCGTTTGGGTGGAGAGGAAAGGGCGGATCTTGACGATATTGTAGAGGTGAAACCGGCAGGTCTTGGTAACAGGATGTGTGGGGTGAACGAGAGAGACGAGTCAAGGATGACACCGAGATTGCGGGCCCGAGAGACGGGAAGGATGGTCGTGCCATCCACAGTGATAGAGAATTCTGGGAGAGGACCGGGTTTGGGAGGGAAGATGAGGAGCTCAGTCTTGCTCATGTTGAGTTTTAGGTGGCAGGCCGACATCCAGGTGGAGACGTCCTGGAGGCAGGAGGAGATGCGAGCCTGAAGGGAGGGGGAGAGGACAGGGGCGGAGATGTAGATCTCCGTGTCGTCTGCGTAGAGATGGTAGTCAAAGCCGTGAGAGCGAATGAGTTCACCGAGGGAGTGAGTGTAAATGGAGAACAGAAGAGGGCCAAGAACTGACCCTTGAGGAACTCCAACAGTTAAAGGATGGGAGGGGGAGGAGGCTCCAGCGAAGGAGACCGAGAATGACCGGCCAGAGAGGTAAGAGGAGAACCAGGAGAGGACGGAGTCCGTGAAGCCAACGTGAGATAAGGTATGGAGGAGGAGGGGATGGTCGACAGTGTCAAAGGCAGCAGAGAGGTCAAGGAGGATCAGAATGGAGTAGGAGCCATTGGATTTGGCAAGAAGGAGGTCACGGGTGACCTTAGAGAGAGCAGTCTCGGTAGAGTGGAGGGGACGGAAGCCAGATTGGAGGGGGTCTAGGAGAGAATGGGAGTTAAGGAATTCTAAGCATCGATTGTAGACGACTCGTTCTAGGATTTTGGAAAGGAAGGGTAGTAGGGAGATAGGGCGATAACTGGAGGGGGAAGTGGGGTCAAGAGAGGGTTTTTTTTAGGATGGGGGAGACATGGGCATGTTTGAAGGCAGCGGGGAAGGAGCCATTGGAGATTGAGTGGTTAAAAATAAAAGTTAAGGAAGGTAGGAGGGCAGGGGCGATGGTTTTAATAAGGTGAGAGGGAATGGGGTCCGAGGCGCAGGTGGAGGGTGTGGCACTTGCAAGGAGGGAGGAGATCTCCTCTGAGGATACTGCAGGGAAGGATGGGAAAGTAGGGGAGAGGGTTGGTGGGGGGGAGGGGAGAGGCGGAGGGAAGATAACCTGCAAGGAACAGAAATTTATTGGGGAAGACCTCCTGGAGATGTCATTTCAAGATCAGAGACCTGTGGTCTGTCACTTTATGAAGGGAGAAGGAGGTAGGGTGAGAACAAGAGGTCAGAGGTGGGAGAGATGAGAACAAAGCATAGTGAGTGGATTATCTTGACAGGAATGAAGAGTGCAAGCTGGAGTGTAGTGGGAGAAGAAAGTGGATTAGGTGGGAGGAAAAACACTGGCTGAGTGCCTTAAAACCAATGGTCAGGAGTTTCTTCTTGATGTGAAGCAGTATTGGGAGCAGTGAAGGTTTTAGAGGAGTGTGGGGATGTGATGACTTTCTATATGTCCAAAATTAAATTCATCTTCCTCACAAATCCTCTTCTAACTTTCCTATCAATCAGTTGTTTTTATTGAGTGCTTACAATATACAAGAGTACAATATAACAGAGTTGGTAGACACATTCCCTGCCCATTTGACAGCATCACTCCCCAGGCTCTCAAGCCCACCTCATTATGATCCTTCATACCTCCCTCACTTTAAACCTCGTATTCAATCACCAAACTGCTTCTCCATTTTATCTATGTGGATTGTCACTACCCAAGAATAAAATTAAGATGAATCTGGCAGTTAGGCTCTTTGTGAGGCCGCACTGATTGCTTGCAAATAAACTATGTTCTTCTAGGAAGTTTGAAATTGATTATTTGAGAGTTATAGCTCTTTCCAAATATCAATTTTAAAATGACAAAGTCCTTCTGAAAACCCACCTCCTCCAGGAGGCTTTCTCCAATTAATTTTTCTTTTCCCCACATTATTAACCCTCAATTACCACCTCACCACTTTGTGCCAGTTCCATTCTTATGCATAATCACCGGTAGTATTTCAGCACATAGAGGCTTCTATTACTATTAAAGCACTTTAACACAGATCCACTTTCCCTTTTTTTCCTTATTACCTGTAATCACTTTCTATCTGTCTTACCAGCTAGATTATAAACTTTTGGGGAACAGGTTTCACTTCTTCTAACCCTACTGTACTCTCCCAACCTTTCAGTGCATTATTCTTCACCCAGTAATTGCCCAAGAAATGACTGATTGACTGATTACTCAGGCCACTACGTTGTTTTTTTTTTTTTAAAGATCAGCACACCTTTTTATGGTATTTGTTAAATGCTTATTATGTTCCAGGAACCATATTAAGTGCCTGGGGTGGATGCCAGTTAATCAGGTTGGACACGGTTCATGTCCCATACGGGGCTTACGATCTTAATCTTCAATTTACAGATGAGGTAACTGAGACACAGAGAAGTTTAGTGACTTGCCCAATGTCACACAGCAGAAAAATCCTTCTGACTTCCTTCCAGGCCTGTGCTCTAACCAATAGCTCATGCTGTTTCTCACCATTGTAAACTATTACCCTGTGAATTCTCAGAGTCTTAAAAAAAAAAAAAATCAATTCATGTTATTTACTGAATATCTATGTGCAGAACAGTCTACTAAGCAATTTCTACAACAGAGGAAGAAAACATACTTCTTTTCCACAAGGAGTTCACTATCTGATAGCCCTTAAATCCCTTGAAGAATTCTAGGATGTGAGCCATTGAGAAGGCTGCTGGCTTAAATGCATCCAATTTTAGTCTTTCCATCACAAAATTCACATTGTAAAAACAGAACTAAAAGTGGCATTAACATCCCCAGTCACATATGAGGTGAAAGGCAAAGGGAAGTAGATCATACAGATATTCTTCCCTTAAGAAAACATATTAATAATCCTGATATATCAAATAGCTGCGGAAAATGGATCCAAAGAGAGAGAAACATGTAGTAGCTCAAAAAAACTTAAAATCAAACCTTTCCTTTATCAATTAACTATTTAATGAACACGTGTGCAGAGCACAGTACTACCCAATAGCTATTAACTATGACACTAGACTGTAATATCCTTGAGGCAAGGATCATGTCCAACTAATGCACTCTCCCAAATGCTTAGACAGTGCTCTGCACATAGCAAGTGCTCAATAAATACCACTGATCAGAGAGAGAGAGAGAGAGAGAAGAGAGGAGAGGAAAGAGAAAGGAAAGGGAGAATGGGGAGACAGAGCAAAGACAGATGGAGAGGCGACTGTAGCTTCAGAGAGAGACAAAAGAAAAACTACAGAGATTTGGAATTTCAAGGCAACTCACTTTATAGTGATTCAGATGGGCCCATTTCAGTGTTGAAATAATTTCTTGATTATCTGGAGCAAAGAGCGCACCCAAGATGGTCTAACACAAACTGGCACCTGCCATGTTAAATGCTGCAAAAGGTTTATTTATAAATGATAAAAAATCTTGATTAAGACTGGTTTATGAATGAAGTACAGAAAAGAGGGCCTCCCCATTCAATGTGGTTTGTCTAATTCTAGGTTTCTCTGGCCTGAGAGATTTTTGTTAGGGCGGCCCATAGACTGATCTTCGTTATAAATTATCTAGGCTTTATGTGGCACTCTAGACATCAAAAAATGCTTCATAAATGATTGCTGAAGATGATAGCGATGCTGATGATGATTCATAGGGGCAAGAAATAAGCTTGCCTCTAGGCTCACACTTCTATTAAGAAGAATATGATTTCTCTCAATTTTGGCAGGGATGAACCAATTCAATTCCATAGCTATTAAATGGTAATCTAGTAGGACATGAAATACATGATTTTATAGTCATGTTATTAGTGCAATTGATGTATATTGATATGGAGGTTAAAGCATTCTAAAGATGAATGCTGACCATGTACCAGAAATGAGGGTAGGTCGTTTTTGTGAATAGATACAATCTAGATACAGTCTCTAACAATAGAGTTCATGTCTACACAGAATTTAATGACCATACCCTCGTATTCTGTTGCTTCCCCTACCTGTAATGTATTTTAATAGCTGTCTCCACCATTAGAGTGTCAACTCCTTGAGGGCAAGGATTGAGTCCACCACCTATATTGTACTGTACACAGAAAGCACTCAATAAATACCACTAAAATTGACTGATGTCTAATGACACGCTGACAGTTCAGCCTGTGTTGTGAGAATCAATAATGGCATTTATTAAGAGCCTATTATAAGCTGACTACTGTATTGAAGGCTTGGGAAGAGCACAGTATCAAATCAATGGTACTGATAGCTTAATAGGTGTAGAGCACTGTAATAAATGGTTGGGAGAGCACAGCACAGTGGAGTTGACAAGATTCCAAAGTGCTAGAAGACATGATTCTGAGCCTCAAGGAGCTCACAAGAAGTAATAATAATAATTGGGGTATTTGTTAAGTGTTTACTGTGTGGCAGGCATTATACTAAGAGCTGGGGTGGATACAAGCAAATCGGGTTGGACATAGTCCCTGTCCCTCATGGGGCTCCCAGTCTCAATCCCCATTTTCCAGATGAGGTAACTGAGGCCCAGAGAAATGAAGTGACTTCCTCACGGTCACATAGCAGACCATTGGCAGAGTCGGAATTAGAACCCATGACCTTCTGAATCCCAGGCCCGTGCTCTATCTGCTACACCATGCTGCTTCTCCAGAATAATAATTGTGGTATTTAATTTAAGAGAAGCAGTGTGGCTCAGTGGAAAGAGCCCTGGCTTGGTAGTCAGAGGTCATGGGTTCAAATCCCAGCTCTGCCACTTGTCAGCTGTGTGACTGTGGGCAAGTCACTTAACTTCTCTGTGCCCAGTTCCCTCATCTGTAAAATGGGGATTAAGACTGAGCCTCACGTGGGACAACCTGATTACCCTGTATCTACCCCAGCGCTTAGAACAGTACTCTGTACATAGTAAGCGCTTAACAAATACCAACATTATTATTTAAGTGCTTACTATGTGCCAGGCACTGTACCAAGCGCTGGGATGAATACAAGCAAACAGGGTTGGACACAGACAGGGACTGCATGGGTCTCATAGCCTTCATCCCCATTTTACAGATGAGGTACCTGAGGTCCAGCGAAATCAAGTGATTTGCCCAAGGCCACACAGCAGGCAAATGCTGGAGCCAGAATTAGAACCCATGACCTTCTGACTCCCAGGCTCTATCCACTACCACCATGCGAGGCTCTACAAAGGGGCCTCAGCTGTGGAAGCTGTTGCTGCTATTCCAACTTCCAACCCTGCCAAAGCCTACTTTCCTCCCAATTACCCCCTTTCCATGACAGAACTCCCTTCCCTCCCTGCAGCTCTTGCCTGCTGTTGAGGGACAGAGTGCCAGAGGTACGTGGGGAGCTGTAGACCCCAGTGCTGGGGAGTCACAGACCCCTGGCTCAATCAACCAATTTGATTTCATGTGTTCTTACTCTGCCAGTGGGAGGGTATTGCACTTGGGAGAGAACAGATCAAGTAGACATGATCCCTGCCCTTAAGAAGTATATGTATGGCCTAACAGGGGAGACAGACATTAAAATAAAATTACAGGTAGGGGGAACAAAAGAGTACAAAGATATGTACATATGCATTATGGGGGGGGAACGAACCTAGGCTGTAGGTCAGCACCAAAATGCCGATACCTCCATTAGCAAATGCTAATTAATATAGGATTAGGGATTCATAATTATAATTATAATGTTGGTATTTGTTAAGCGCTTACTATGTTCAGAGCACTGTTCTGAGCGCTGGGGTAGATACAGGGTAATCAGGTTGTCCCATGTGAGGCTCACAGTCTTCATCCCCATTTTACAGATGAGGTAACTGAGGCACAGAGAATAATAATAATAACGTTGGTATTTGTTAAGCGCTTACTACGTGGAGAGCACTGTTCTAAGCACTGGGGTAGATACAGGGTAATCAGGTTGTCCCACATGAAGCTCACAGTTAATCCCCATTTTATAGATGAGGTAACTGAGGCACAGAGTAGTTAAGTGACTTGACCACAGTCACACAGCTGACAAGTGGCAGAGTTGGGATTTGAACCCATGACCTCTGACTCCCAAGCCCGGGCTCTTTCCACTGAGCCACGCTGCTTCTCTGATTGCTAATGGAGTTATCAGTTCAGCCTCTCCCTATACCCCCAACCTTGATTAGAGGAAGAGAAGACTTTCTGGAGGTAAGGGAAGGCTCCTGGCTAGGTCCTAGCTCATTGTGATGATGATGATGATGATGATGGTATTTGGAAGTGCTTACTACGTGCCAAGCACTGTTCTAAGTCCTGAGGTAGTTACCAGGTAATCAGGTTTTCCCACAAGGGGAAAATCTTTCACAGATGAGGTAACTGAGGCACAGAGAAGTTAAGTGACTTGTCCAAAGTCACACAGCTGACAAGTGGCAGAGCCAGAATTAGAACCCACGACCTCTGCCTCCCAAGTTTGTGCTCTTTCCATTAAGCCACATTGCTTCTGGGAACGTCTCTGTTTATCGTTAAATTGTACTCTCCCAAGTGTTTAATACAGTGTCCCGCACTTACAAAGTGTCCAATAAATTTGATTAACAGTGCATGCTTAAATGCTGAGGTAATGCAAAAGTTCTGAGGTGGTAGTAAGGAAGATAGGGTCTGGGGTACAGAAAAATAATTTGGGAATTGCCTCTCTAATGAGGTGTGATTGCTGAAGGCCTTTGACATTGGGGAGAGCTCTGGTGAGGCCGAGGTAAAGGTGGGAGGAGGGTGAGGGGGCATTTCCAGGCCAGAAAAAGGCACGGGCAAGATGCTGGAGAATTGAAAGCAACTCTCCATTGAGCTTGGGAGGAATGAAGAGTGTGAGCTGGGGTGGAATGAGAGATGAAAGGGGAAACGTAGGAGGGGAAGAGCTGGTAGAGTGTCTTAAAACCAGAGGATTCTGCTTGATGCCAAGAGGAAGGAGCAACCGTTGAAGGTTTTGGAAAAGTAGGGCAAAATGTACAAAAACAACCACTTTAGAATAAGTCCAGAGTAGCAGAGTAATGTGTAAACCAGATAGTAGTAAAAATTTTTTTCCAGTATCCACTTGATACATTGAATTACAAGAACTAAGTGCTTGGGAAAGTGTAACAGAATTATGAGATACATTCCCTGCCCACAAAGAGCTTATGCTGTAACGCAAGAGACAGATTTAAAAATGTTAACAAATGGGATAATCAGAATAAATTAGCTGTATAATTGACCATCCATATGTACCTAAGTGCAACAAACCAGTAGGAATGCCCTACACTGCAAAGTGCATACGCAGCCTTCGCTCAGATTAATCTGCCTCAAGCAGACCCGGAACTAGAATCCAGATCTCCTCCTTCTCAGAGCAGTGCTACTTCCACTGGGCCAACCATAGAGACCAAAAGGGAGAATACATTCCTTCAGGAAAAATATGAAGTGAAGTAAAAGAGTGGAAAAAATCAACAAAATATTTTAAAGTTAGTCAAAATTTTACTTAAATCACCAGTAAGCCATCTGCACATGGAAACGGGATATATTCTGGTGCTAAAATAAAAAAAGAAGTCACAGAGTTTGGTTTAACAGTAATAGAGAGGAAAACCACTGAATGAATCAAAAAGCATGTTAAAACCTTGTTTTTTCACCAGAGGTCAGACAATATACACTAGGAAATAGCCGGGAGCTAGAAGTGCTAGGTCAATAGCACCGAGAAATTGCTACTCCTCTGGGGTTTACTCAGTGAAAACATTGAGAGAACGTATGCATTCATGTGGATATGGAGAAAAGAGCTCAATTACTCTTCTCTCAAGGTATTCAGAGTTTCCTGAAATGAAACCAAAACTGAGGGCAGGTACAATTGCACTATACAGAGTAAAAACTACTGCCGAATGAAAAATAACCGATGTATGAAGCTTGGAGGCACTTAGTTCACAGAGAGGCAGAGTCGAAGAGAGAAGGTACCCCAACTGGTGTTCTTTCTTAATGCCCACTTTCCATAGTTTTCCTTCGCTGAAAATATCATATAGTCAGTAAGAGCCACTAACAGTCATTGTAGCTGCAATCCTTACATCGTTAAACACTGTATGTTCAGTAAGTGGTAGATTCTCTGGCTTGGTTCAGTGTGTCACCCTCTGATCAATTACTTATATTTCCTAAGTACTTACTGTGTGCAGCACACTGTACTAAGGGCTTGGGAGAGCACAATAGAATTGGTAGACATTCCTTACCTACAAAGAGCGTAGTCTAGGAAGACAGACATTAATATGAATAAAGTACAGATATGTACATAAGTGCTGTGGGGTGGAGGGACGGGTGAATAAAGGATGCAAATCCTAGTGCAAGGGTGACAAAGAGGGGAGACAGAGAAGAGGAAATTAGGGCTTAGTCGGGGAAGACCTCTTGGATGAAATGTTCTTTTAATAAGGCTTTGAAGGTGGTACTTGTGACATTTGTTAAGCACTTTGTGTACCTGGCACTGTACTAAGCACTGAGGTAGATACAAGATAATCACGTTGGACACAGTCCCTGTCTTACACAGGTTTTCCAGTCTCAATCCCCATTTTACAGATAACTGAGGCTCAGAGAAGCTAAGTGGCTTGTCCAAAACTACGCAGCAGAAAAGGGCAGAGCAGGGATTAGAACCCAGGTCTTTCTGACTCCCAGGCCCATACTCTATCCACTGGCCAAGCTGTCAGATATGAAGAGAGAGGGAGTTCCGGGCCAGAGGTAGGACATGGGTGAGATGACGATGGTGAGATATCACTCTGGTAGTAATATAAATAAAAGCAAGATTTTTGCAGGACAAATTATTGTTTGCTGTAAAATACTGCTTTAAACTTTAAAGCTTGTCTCAATTCTCTAGCCCAGGCATCCGCTGTCCTGTCACCATGTGCCACCTCTGCAGGAGCAGTTGGTAATTGGAAGTCCCCAGCCATGGGCCTTGAGAGTCCCCACCCACCATGAGGATTAAAATCCTGCAGGGCTGTTTTACTGAGTGCAGAGAACTTTTCTAAGGGCTAGGGAGTTGGTAGACAGAAGCACTGTTCAACAAGGAGCTTACAGTCTACAGGGGAAGACAGACATTAAAGTAGATTATGAATAGGGTAAATGGTAGAGTATAAAAATATTTACAGAAACAGCATGGGCCTGGGATGAGTATCAATCACATTTACTGAGTGATTACTGTGTGCAGAGTACTGTACTAAGTGCTTGGGGAGAGTACAATATAACAGAGTTGGCAAGGAGCAAGAGCAGCTGACGGGCTAAAGAACACACAGCCTAGTGCATAGTCAATGCAGAAAGGAGAGCAGACCCAGAGCATAGTACAGTTCTAAGTACTTAATAAATGTAATAGATGGAAAGTATAATAGCAATAATAATACTATCAACAAATAGATTTCCACTACCCAAGTAATGGAGTGGGGGGACATGAGCAGGATGATATAATAATAAATTAAAAAGTTTCCAAGAGTGTTCAAAGAGCTTTCAGTTTAGTAGGGGAAGGCCGAAAGAATAAGTACAGATAAGAAAAAAAGGAGGATGGAAAGATGGGCATACGAATGAGTGCTAAAAAGTAGAATATGTATCTAACACCATATACGTAAGTGCTGAGAATGGGTCTAAATAGATGAGGATCGTCCTGCCTATTTTGGGCAGCCATATCTATCACCACAGTATTTTTATTTCGATTTAATACATTTCCCTTCCAAAAAACCTAATAAATCAATTCAAGATGTGCATATGAGATCCTACATGTTCTTGTTGATTGTTAGTGAAAAAATCACTGCCACTTGTATACCAGATATTAGGTTAAAAACTCATAGCACTCTTCGCCAATTATAAAATCTTCCCCCATTCATTATTCATTTTTTAGAACTAGAACCCCCATCCCCGTTTGAGAATGGCTTAACTTTAAATTGCATATAGAAATCTGTTAAACATCTCCATCTGCTGTTAGAACCAGGAATTCTCCTTGGTACCACTTTACATTACTTATAAACAGCATAGGCTGGCACACACGAGGAAATGAACCCGTGCATATGTTTTACTTCTGGTTTCAAAAAACTCCAAACACTTACTTCGCATCTAGCAGACCTGAGCCAGCCTTCTATTTGATGGTGTCATCTGTCAGAAGATATGTTACACCTCAAATCTGCTTCTAAATACGGCTGGGGGATTTCCTCAAATGGACTGCCACTGAGGTACTTCTATTCTCTGTGACACCTGATATTTCAGCTTTTTAAAACCTTCACTGCCTCCCATAAGATGTCTGGGATTTTTCAGTTTGTACAAGTGTAGGATGAAATTCAAATTCATTGATCACGAAGAGGTGGGATATGAAAAACACAAAATTGTTCATTGAATCCTTCAAACCATGATGAGGGGAAACCCATTTGAGTTAGATGATGGAAAGAGTGGATGGTGAAAGGGTGGATGGTGAAATAGGTTATTAGATTAAAGAAGGGTTTAGATCAATTTATGGGCAGAGGTTCAGAGTCAATCGTATTTGAGCTCTTACTGGGTGCAGAGCACTATAGTAAGTACGTACTGGGGAGAATAAAATAACAACAGACATATTCCCTGACCACAAAGAGCTCACAGTCCAGAGTGAGTTAGTGGAGGAAAGGTTAGAGTCGTTAGACATTACATTCTTCGTCGTTAGGATGGATATCAAAGACAACCATTACACTATTCGTCCAAGTATCCTGTTGCCACAATTAGAGATAATATCTTAGGCTGGATAAACCATTGGGCAATCAAAAATATTTATTGAGCTTTTATAGTGGACAGAAAATTGTATTAAGCATTTAGGAGAGTAAAATAGAGTTAGAAGATCTGATCTGAGTCAGTAATAATAATAGTAGTGTCAGTATCAGGAATAGTATTTATCAAATGCCCATTGAATGCAATGTACTATATGAAGAGATTGGAATAATGCAACAGAAGCAAAATACACATTTCTTACCTTATAGGAACTTACAGCTTAATGAGGGAAACAGAGATACAGAATAGTTATAAATAGTGGCAAAAGTGGGAAGAAAAAAGATCAGTCAAGGTAGAACAAATATGTCAGGATAAAATATTACAATAAATCATGCACATTTGAAATGTACAGTTAGTTCTAAGTGCTGGGGTTGATATAGCTTGGGGTGTTGGAAATTAATGGGGGTGGCTTCCCTGATGATGTGGGATTTTGCGAGGTTTTAAATGGATGGGATGTGGTCTGACAGTTTGGAGGGAGAAGGCGGAATCTCAAGATAGGAGAAAAAGTATGAGCAAGGGATACAAGGTGGGAAAGGAGAGAACAAAGGATAGTGAGAGTGTGTGCATGGCAGGAGCAAAGAGGGTACTCTTTAGAGAGGTGAAGAGACCCTTTAAGTGTTTCTTATATTCTTGCCAGAGGCAGTCAATCCTGAATTCTGTGGTTTCTATGCAATAGAAAGATTTATACCTAGAGGTGAAAGTAAGCTGGAACCAGGTGCTCTTTTCTCCACTTCTGCAGTGAGCTCTGCCTAGCTCCCGGTGGAACTCAGAGGCCATTCCAGGGTGGGAATAGGACTCTCGCAGCAACATCTCCTCTGTTCTGCAGGATGAGGGGGCCCCAGGCCCAGGAACCTGCAGGATTCCCATCATCCTCACTGGGCAACAGGATGAGAGGCGCTCACTGTTCCCCTTCATCCCACAAATACAAGACCCATTCATCACCACCCCAGTAGCAGTAGTTGTAAACACCTCACCTTACAGCCCTCCCTGGCTCCTTCCTCCACCACAAGCAACACCCATTCTCTACCACTGCCCCCAAAATGACAGTGATTTTTTAATTCCTGGCCATTCCAACAAGCAAATATTTTTACTCCTGTTTATCATTATGTGACACAGGAAATAAATTAATGCAATGTAGTAGCATGGCCTAGTGGAATGAGCATGGGTCTGGGAGTCAGAGGACCTGGGTTCTACTTCTGGATCCACCACTTGCTTGCTGGGTGACCTTGGGCAACTCACTTAACTTCTCAGTGTCTCAGTTTCTCCATCTGCAAAATGGGGATTTAATACCTGTTCTACCTTAGCCCTATGATCCCTCTTTTGGACAGCAACTGCATCCAACCTGATAATCTTGTATCCACCCCAGCATAGTATGGTGCTTGCCACATAGTAAGTGCTATTTAACTATTGTAATTATTAGTTACCACTATAATTATTACTATAAAGTAAATTAGAACAGTGCTGCTTCAGTGTAATAATGTGAATACTTACTCTCCCTTCTTGAAAAATGCAAGGACTAAATTGTCTAGTGCTGTTTCTAAGCCACTAATATGCACACAGCTCTGCTCCTCCCTTTCCCCACCACCTGCCAGAAGTAAGCAGGTGTTGCTTTATTGCAAAAAGCCTTTGTTCTAACTCACGAACAAATCTTTAATTAGACTTACAAAATCCCTGGGAAGCAGGAGAAATATGGAGGCAGCAGGATAGCCTGGATATACTTCCTGTTTCTGCAAAATCTAGTTCAATTTACAAATGGAAAGAGGCATGCCTAAAAATATAGAAAATTAGAACAAGAAGGTCAACTCAGCACTCACCCACACACAGACACCCAAGAAATGCACACCAGGGGCATACTTTAGTTCTCGAAGTTCCACAGTGACAGAAAGAGGAAGAAACGACGGATGTCCAGTGACTGGAATGACTGGGCCCTGACCTTGTACTAAAGGCTGGCTTCCAGACAGATCCCAGCCTGCTCCCTGTGGTCCGGGAAGCCAGAAGGAGGGGTGGGTCACCAAATGTCTATCAGATGATCCTCAAATGCATCCCAAAGTTGACTGGGCTCTGGAAAGGGGGACAGTCCCTTGGAGTATTTGTCTATTGTTTTGGATGGGTTCCTGTTTTATTCACTCACACCTACCTTGAGGGGAAGGGGATGGCTGCATCCAAGGTGGGTATCTGGCGTAAGACTGAGATAGAGGCGATCAATCAATCAATCATAATCATGGAGCACTTACTGTGTGTGCAGAGCACTGTACTAGATGCTTGGGAGAGTACAACACTACAGCAGACATATTCCCTGCCCACGATAAGCTTACAGTCTAGAGGGGGAGACAGACATTAATATAAATAAATCATGGATATGTACACAAGTGCTATGGGGTTTGGGGGAGGGGTGAACACTGGGAGCCAGTCAGGGTGATGCAGAAAGAAGTGGGAAAAGAGGAAATGAGGGCTTAGTCAGGGAAGGTCTTTTGGAGGAGATGGGTCTTCAATAGCTGTATCACACTTCCAATAGGTCAAAGCGTTACAGGGCCACTCTTCCCCATTAGGGGCAGGAAGATGGGCTGAATTTAGACTCGGAAGAATTAGGTATGCATGCCGAGAACAGCTTGGCAGTGTGCCTTCCTGAGACAGAAGTGGGTGATAAACAATGATTCAAACCTGTTTTCGTTGCTCTAATACAAACTAGTGTATACCTACTAGAGTCATTTAGTATAGAATCTTGTAGGTGGCAGGTTTCCTCCAAGCTTCCTGTTAACTACTGAGACCAAATCAGTATTTGGCCAGATGGATCATGGTCTGACCAGTGGATTGTCTCTATCTGTTGCCGAATTGTACATTCCAAGCACTTAGTACAGTGCTCTGAACATAGTAAGCACTCAATAAATGCTATTGAATGAATAATGGGATTTCTTATATTCCTATGTAAACTGATTGACAACTGTATACTACTTTCTATCCAATGGATTGCATGCTGATCCTGTAATAAGAAGGATCTAACTAATTAAACGCCTATGCTCTGATGATAAAAATCCAACAGTTTGACTTTCAAGACTACAGAAACATTTGCAATTCTGAAGTCATGAGAAAGGAAAGAGTTTGACATCCAGGAGACTGAAAGAACCATAAAGGAAAGTTTTACCATCCTGAGGGGGAAAGGAAGGCAATTATAGAAGACATGACAGGAAGGAATAAACATGAGACAGCTCACTTGAAGCCTCATGGTTGTTAGAGCAGAAATTGGGAGCAATGGGCTTGTCAACAATATCTTCCTTTGGAAAATTAAGGAAATTGCATTCAACATTTAAAATCTTGTTCGCAAACCTAATAAACTGAACCATTTCTTCTACTGTTCTTGTTTCAAGGAAACAAGAGTAAACGAGCAATTTGTTTTGACTCATCTCAGCTAAGAATTGGATGAACTCCCCTCCTTTCCCCTCCCTCTTCAAACAACTAGAGCTGCACATTCCACTGATATAATGTGTTAAAACTTTCACAGATGAACTCAGGGTCTTCATCCATCTTGCCAGTTACTATGCAGCCCAAATAAAAATACATTCTCATTCCCTTCTTACATAATGACTCATCTGTCTGGATCTCTAGACTGTAAACTCAATAAAGGATGATAAATTGTCAAGTAATTCTATTGTTTTGTACTCTCCCAAGTGCTTAGTACAGTATATAGTAAGTTCTCAATAAAAACATTGATTGATCTCATTGATGCTATTAGGGGACCAAAACTAGAGTGCTTTTAGGTTTTTCTGGTTTTTATGGCAGGCTTTCAGTTACTAAGAAGAACTATCATTAGATATGGACTTCTATTCATAGCAAGCTTCATGAAGGTCAGTGAATATCAAGAAACATTCCAGTAGTTTTATCAACTTTTCTTAGCAAGAATTCTAGATTGATGAGTTTGAAGAGTTGCAATTTACTACACAGCAGTCCACTTCCTCTAAAAAGACTAAAAGAGTCTATCTGATCTTTATCAAAACAGACCAGAGCACTCACTGTCGCCATACAAATTGCTTGGGATGATTTTGCATATTGAAAAGACCAGGGGAAAAGGATAAAACACAAGGTAGGTGGCTAGATTGACGACCAACTGCAGACAAAAATCTGATGGTTATTGTTTCTTGAATATTCAGGTCCATAATGTGGAAGGAGCTCTTGACAGATTTGGTTTTGCTTCTGCCGGTGTGAAAACAGACATTTCTATGTTTATCTTTAGCTCAGGTCATAAAATTTTGTAATTTCCAGGGAAATATTCATTCTTAATCTGTTTGAAGTTTTCTGGCATTATCACAAATTTAACTTACTGATTTGTTTACAGCTTTGACTGAATTGTTTAAGGATATGAATAATGAGCAGTAGTTTTGAAGAGAGTCTCAAGTATGCTACCAAAAAAGGCAGATTAGGCACAAAACTAGGAATTTTAGCTTGTGAATGTCACATCTATTATACTAAAAAGTAAATTCATTATTCATAAAACCAAGTACCTATAATGAATCATAGTTAATACCTCACAGTGAGCACACACACAAAATAAAGCAAAAGCAAAGTAGACATTTACCTTGTGCTAATATCATTTTGAATAGTAAATTTGGCCAACATTACTTGGTGGGACATAGATGCAAAAATCTGAATTTTGAACCTCAGTTTGAGTTTCCTTTCTTCACTGATGTTTTTTCAAAGCAACCCAACTATCTTGTAAGTAAAAAAATATGGGTAATTCAAAATGCATGGCTTTAGGACAGGATAGGAGAGGCTAATAAACAACAGAAGAGCAGAAACATCCGTTTTAATCCAAATGAATGAAAAAAAAAATTTCCTTGATTTGCCCAGGATGTCCTGGCTTAGCTAATAAAAGACTAGTGATGTACAACATGAAGGGTGTAGAAGAAATGTTGAAATGAAAAAGATGGGGAAAGATTGCCAATGAAAGCATCAGTACACCATGCCATGAAGTCCCTACGAAGACAATCTCTAGCTAATATCCACTTCAGATTCTGTGCTAATATTTAATAAAGTGCTTTTCAAAATTAAAGAAATGCCAAGTAAATCATTAAAAGAAATGTCAGCCCCATCAGTGGCAGCTGCTCTACTTACAAAAAAAAAAAAGGGAGGGGGGTGAGCAGAGCAGGGTATTTGGCAAAGCCCACAGCGGTCTGTAAAGTCACTAGTGGGAAAACAACAAAGGCCTTTCCAGGCAACTAACACAGATGTGCCCACAGCCAAACTGTCAGAAACGGTTAAGATGACAACTACTCACAGTTCATTATTTCCTTCTCACAGGTCACTGGGTGACAAGCTGGGTCAGCATGCTTTGTCGGCTGTTACAGTTCCTCCCCCAGCCCCCTATTCAATTTAAATAAAGGTGAGCTGCTCAATTGGATAAACTAATGTAAACAAGCACATTCCATACACTTTCCGAGGCCAGAGATGTGACATTTATTGTACCTGTGCATCCTGTTCAGTTTAGATGCACAGAGATGTGCAGGAGAAAACCAAAGCGAAAATCCTAGCTGAATCTAAGATCGGAATCAATCGTAATTATTCAGTGCTTTACTGTGTTACGAGCACTGTTTTAAGTGCTTGGTTTTTCAATATAACACTAGAAAAGACATTTCCTTCCCACAATAAGCATAAGTAATAAAAGGGAATTCATCACCACACCAGTGCTCTCATCTTTAAAGCATATGATACAATGCTCAAATAGTTGGGAAAGGGTAGTTTTCCCATTTATGAAGGGATTTGTGAGATTTTTTCACAAGTTGTTGGGTTCAGATAAAATGAGTAATTCCTAAATTGCACTTGGCTGTTTTGAGGTTTAAGAATGTAGTTGTCAATAATATGCCAATTAAGAGGAATGCCTTCAACTGTCAAAGTGAGAACACACAAAATAATTTGATCTCTATGTTTATACAAGGACTCACATTTGTTATGAAGTTCCTATAGTCCATAGTTAATCAGATGATAGCACCCTCATATCTATCCTCTCCATTTTGCCTCTCTGGAACTGCACTTGAACTAACACTTTAAAACACTATAACTTTTTGCTTAATGACATCAGAGTTTATATTAAAGATGTCTCCTTTTATCAGTCTTGTTTCATGCACCATGAAAATCAGCAAATCTAGGTCAGACCCCTAGACACAGTTATCGACATATACAAAAGACCAGTTGACCAAGTTTTCCTCAGAAAAAACCTTTTCTGCAGCTCTAAGAACAGCTCTGCACGTGATAAATTCTGTCTAGCAGCTTCTCTCCCCTCCCCAGGGTCTATGTCTGTTGGGAGAACATAGCACATCTTTGAATAGATGCAAAAGTTCTAGCAACTAAACCAAAATGTGCTATGAACACAGAGATTAAAGCAAGCAGCAGCAGCAGCATTCATTTATTCAGTTGCACTTATTGAGCGCTGACTGTGTGCAGAGCACTATACTAAGGACTTGGGAGAATATAACAACAAATAGTGTCATTCCCTACCCACACTGAACTCACAGTCTAGAGCTGGGGACACAGATATCGATAAAAATAAAGTTACACATATGTACATAAGTGCTTTGGGGCTGGGTGGTGGTGAAGAGCAAAGGGATAAATGAAAATTACAGATATGTATTTAAGTGGCTTGAGGCTGGGGGGAAGAACCAAGGGAGCAAGTCAGGGTGACTCAGAAGGGAGTGGGAGATGAGGAAAAATGGGGCTTAGTCTGGGAAGACCTCTTGGAAGAGATGTGCTTTCAATAAGGTTTGAGCAGAAACTAATTTGTAGTTCAAACAAATCAGTAAACCAGAGATGTGATTACATAAAATTGGCAGCTAGACAACTGAAACTCGGTTTCCAAAATTGCAATGTACAGCCAAATTTGTGAAACCAATTTTTACTCATTATTATGATTATTAGTATATTTATGAAACGATGTGTCAAACACTGCTCTAAGCACTGGGGTAGAACCAAGTTAATAAGGTCAGAGTCCCTGTCCCACAGGGGCTTACAGTCTAAATAGGAGGGAATAAGACAACCCCCATTTTACAGATGAGGAAATTGAGGCACAGAGAAGATCAATGACTTGCCCAGGGTCACTTAAATTTAATTTTAATTTATTTTTGCATGGCATAATTGGTTACCTTGAGTTTGTGATGGATAATAGCCCTCAGTATTAAAGCCCTCAATTTAAGGTATTCTGTTGGAATATGACTTTCTACCTGTTGCTATCAGAGAGTCTCTTGGGCAAATGAATTAGAAATAAAAACAGGATCATAGTAAGCTATTTTCAAAGTAAGCTTACATTTTTACATTAGTGAACCACTCCTTTAGCATTATGGAGGTACATCAGTGGACGTACTCTTGAGGTGGAGAAAGTCTAGTAGGTACTTATAATGAATCTGGAAATGAAACTAGTGGTGGGGGTGTTTAAATGTGTAGGATGACCAAAAAAACTGAAGCAAAAAGCTATGAGGATACAACAGGCACCTTCATAGCTCACTTGTCTGAGGAAAAGAATGAAAACATGTTTCAGAGAAAAATTAGGGGAGGATAAGGATACTGTTATGTGGGAAATGGCACTAAGATTGTATGAGTTGAAAATGGAAAGGCATAGGAAACCATTATGAGCTAAAATAAAACAGGCATGGCCCCAAGATTTCATAAAAATGAAAGAATACCAAAAAGCAGATCAAAGGGATTAAGGGTGAAAATATGACAAAACATGCCAATATCAAGGGTGGATAAAGCAGTGAAGCATCAGATACAGTGAAGAGATCAACTAGAGTGCAACACTAATTGAAATTGTTTAAAATATTGATAAATGAAATATTCTCTATTTTTATACTTAAGAAAAAAGTATACTATTTTACTTTACTAAAAGTAAATACTATAAGTATTTTTATACTTTAGAAAATATTTAGAATCGAATGACATACCTGAATGAGGACATTTTCAATAGATCTAGAAGTGGTAGAGCAGAGTCCTGAGAGTAGGTAGCAGCTGATTGTTAATAGTTTTCTGTTTTTTTTTTAAATATCTGTTAAGTGCTTACTATGTGCCAGTCACTGTATTAAGACCCTGGTGTAGATATAAGTTAATCAGGTTGGACCCAATCTCTGTCTCACATAAGGCTCACAATCTAATTTAAAACATCCTAAAAATAACTTGTTAAATACAGGTTGAACTGCTAACAAACATCAGAAAGGACACAACTTTTTTCCCCCCCCCAACACCACAAGCTCATTGTTAATGGACTTGTCTCCAATCAAAGGACAAAGTCTTTAAAACCTGCGTTCTAATCCCAGCTCTGCCACTTGTATGTTCATGGACAAGTCATTTAACATCTCTGTGTTTCAGTTACCTCATCTATAACATGGGAATTCAAACTGTGGGACATGTACTGTGTCCAACCTTGTATCTACCCTAGTGCTTAGTAAAGTGACCGGCACATAAGCACTTAACATACAAAAAGGTTTTGAAATACACTATAGGGTGGAGGATGAGAACAGGAAGGATTTAATTGTGCTTCTGGTTTTCACTGGTAAGCAACATTTTGTAATGGACTCTATACTCTAGGTCTTGGGCATATAGTCGCATGTTCTGGTTTAAAAAATTAGGAAAAATGTATTTATGGCCTCCCTTCCATCAAGGCCTAGAACAGCCTCACCCTTCCCACTTGACTTTTGGTATCTTGACAGGCAGTGATAGCAAAGAAAACAAAAAAACCCCAACAAACCCCACACATTTACATTTTTTATATTTGTTAAGCCCTTATAATGTCCCAGGTGCTGTATTAAAGGATGGGGTAGATAAAAGACAATGAGGTTGCACACAGACTCTGTCCCACATGGGGCTCAGTCAATCCCCATTTTACAGATGATGTTTTTACAGATGGCACAGAGAAGTGACTTGCCCATGGTCACCCAGTAGACAAGTGGCAGAGCTGGGATTAGAACCCAGGTCCTCTGTCTTCCAGGCCCGTGCTCTTCCCACTAGGCCTTGCTGCTTCTCCTGAATCATGGCACCTCACTAATATAGTTGAATTAGTATAGAATTCTAGGTAATTTGCTATTTAATTGATGTAATATATACACTTAAAGGTTGTTTTTTTTAAATAAATTTGTTTCACTGGGCTTTATATTGGTCTATCTTATGATTCAGTTCTCTCCCACTTAGCTGGGAGCCTTTCGGGGGCTAAGGACAATGTCTTATTGTATTTTCATGGAATTACCCCAGTGCTTTGCAAACAGTAAACACTAAAAGAATGCTTATTTTGTTTATAATTAGTAATTTATTCAATTTTACGTGCATACCTATCTTCTCGATTCATATTTTTCCCTCTAGTTTTCTAATACCTCCAGGGTCCCCCACATTCAGTCCTTAAAATACTCCATTCTATTGTATTTATTGAGTACTTACTGTGTATGGAGCACTGTACTAAGCACTTGGGAAAGTAAAACAACAAACACATTACCTGTCCACAACAAGCTTACTAAATAACTAAAGCTGTCTCTACCTTCACATTAAATTAATGCTGTATTTTGCAAAAACCTAAATAAGGCAAACTAATAAATGCCATATTTGAGAGTATACCCTGTGCAGAGCACTGTACTGAGCACTTGGAAGAATACAATACAGTCGGTTGACACTCACTTGCCCAACAGAGCACAATTAGTACAAATAATAATAGAAAAGATACAATCAGCCTCTCCCTACGTACTAGGTGTAGTATATGGTACATACTTATAATTAGGTACCTGGGGAGATGCATTACATTTTTCACATAAGTGGGGAAGTAATTAGTAAACTGAGCAAGCTAACAAGTAAAAGGCCTAGTAAAAAAGAGTAGAAGGGCAGCAGCATGGCCTAGTGGAAAGAGCATGGGCCTGGGAGTCTGAGGACCTGGGTTCTAATCCTTGTACTGGCAAGTGCTTGCTGTGTGACCTTGGGCAAGTGCCTCAGTTCTCCTGTTTGCCCTCCAACTTAAAGTGAGAGCCCCAGGTGGGACAAGGACTGTGTCCAACCTAATTAACTTGTATTTACCCTAGCACTTGGTGTTTGACACATAGTAAGTTAAATACCATAACAAAACATAAAAAAGGAGGGGAGACACTCTTAAGTACCTCACTTATTTTCCTCTCAGGTAGGAGCAAATTGTAAAACTATTATACTAAGAGGCATCCAATACTACTTCTGCCCCTGAGCTTGCCCCACACACTCTGTTGGAAGGTCATTTGGGGATTTTCCACCCTCCTCACTCTTTCCAGGGCCAGAGCAGTCCTATAAAGCAGGCACCAGAGTCCAGAAAAGGAGCAGCTGAGTAAGGGAAGATTTGATTCAGGGCTTCCAGATGAAATAGGAGGCCCATGACCAGAAGGAATCCCAAGATACAGCAGCTCTAATTCCATGAGTCCTGGTCTGGTGAGTTGGGCTGCACAGCAGTGCTAGATACTCATAATTAAGTATGTTTTAATTAGCTTGAAAACCAAGCTACTCTCTCCTAGACCCCCTCCAATCTGGCTTCCGTCCCCTCCACTCTACCGAGACTGCTCTCTCTAAGGTCACCCATGACCTCCTCCTTGCCAAATCCAATGGCTCCTACTCCATTCTGATCCTCCTTGACCTCTCTGCTGCCTTTGACACTGTCGACCATCCCCTCCTCCTCCATACCTTATCTCACCTCGGCTTCACGGACTCCGTCCTCTCCCGGTTCTCCTCTCACCTCTCTGGCCGGTCATTCTCGGTCTCCTTCGCTGGAGCCTCCTCCCCCTCCCATCCTTTAACTGTTGGAGTTCCTCAAGGGTCAGTTCTTGGCCCTCTTCTGTTCTCCATTTACACTCACTCCCTCGGTGAACTCATTCGCTCTCACGGCTTTGACTACCATCTCTACGCAGAGGACACGCAGATCTACATCTCCGCCCCGTCCTCTCCCCCTCCCTTCAGGCTTGCAACTCCTCCTGCCTCCAGGACGTCTCCACCTGGATGTCGGCCCGCCACCTAAAACTCAACATGAGCGAGACTGAGCTCCTCATCTTCCCTCCCAAACCCGGTCCTCTCCCAGACTTCTCTATCACCGTGGATGGCACGACCATCCTTCCCGTCTCTCGGGCCCGCAATCTCGGTGTCATCCTTGACTCGTCTCTCTCGTTCACCCCACACATCCTGTTACCAAGACCTGCCGGTTTCACCTCTACAATATCGTCAAGATCCGCCCTTTCCTCTCCACCCAAACGGCTACCTTACTGTTAACGGGCTCTCGTTATATCCCGGCTAGACTACTGTGTCAGCCTTCTCTCTGACCTCCCTTCCTCCTCTCTCGCCCCGCTCCAGTCTATTCTTCACTCCGCTGCCCGGCTCATCTTCCTGCAGAAACGATCTGGGCATGTCACTCCCCTTCTTAAACAACTCCAGTGGTTGCCTATCAACCTCCGCTCCAAACAAAAACTCCTCACTCTAGGCTTCAAGGCTCTCCATCACCTTGCCCCTTCCTACCTCTCCTCCCTTCTTTCTTTCTACCACCCACCCCGCACGCTCCGCTCCTCCGCCGCCCACCTCCTCACCGACCCTCGGTCTTGCCTATCCCGCCATCGACCCCCGGGTCACGTCCTCCCGCGGTCCTGGAACGCCCTCCCTCCTCACCTCCGCCAAACTGATTCTCTTTCCCTCTTCAAAACCCTACTTAAAACTCACCTCCTCCAAGAGGCGTTCCCAGACTGAGCTCTTCTTCTCCCTCTACTCCCTCTGCCATCCCCCCTTTACCTCTCCGGAGCTTAACCCTCTTTTTCCCCTTTTCCCTCTGCTCCTCCACCTCTCCCTTCCCATCCCCACAGCACTGTACTTGTCCGCTCAACTGTATATATTTTCGTTACCCTATTTATTTTGTTAATGAATTGTACATCGCCTCGATTCTATTTAGTTGCCATTGTTTTTACGAGATGTTCTTCCCCTTGACTCTATTTATTACCATTGTTCTTGTCTGTCCGTCTCCCCCGATTAGACTGTAAGCCCGTCAAACGGCAGGGACTGTCTCTATCTGTTGCTGACTTGTTCATCCCAAGCGCTTAGTACAGTGCTCTGCACATAGTAAGCGCTCAATAAATACTATTGAATGAATAGAACTTGTGCCATTAAGATACCGGCAGGATCCATGAACTTTGTTTCCATTTTAAGGGCATTACAGTGGGAAATGTCATTTGTAGACTGCCCAGTGGGTCTTTATTTTTAATAAAAATGGCATTTACTGAGTGCTTACTACATGCAGAACACTGTATGAAGAGCTTGGAAGAGTACAATACAACATAAATAGCAGATGTGTTCCCTACCCATAACGAACTTAGCTTTGCATGCTCCTTTTAAACAGTAAAGAAAAATATTTTTATCCAGTATAGCTTGAAATCATTTGCTTTGTGGAGCCCTAAAGATGTGCATAAAGTGGAAAGTTAGAATTCACTTTGCATCTTCACTAAAACAGTTCATGCTTTTCCATCCCACAGTCAATTGAGAGCATTTGAGTGCCTACTGCTAGCACTTGGGAATCAAAGGCATTTACTGAACACTTACTATGTGCAGAGCACTTACTAAGCGCTTGGGAGACTACAATTTAATAGTGTTGTTGGACACATTCCCAGCCCAAAACATACAGTCTAAAGGGGGACAGAGTCCAGTTCCCCTACCTTTTGATTATAATAGTAATTGATATTTAAGTGCTTCCTATATGCCAGGCACAGTACTAAGCGCTGGTGTGGATACAAGCAAATCAGATTGGACAGTCTCCATCTCACATATGACTCACAGTCTCAATCCCCATTTTACAAATCAGACTCACAGTCTCAATCCCCATTTTACAAATGAGGTAACAGGCATAGAGAATAAGTGACTTGCCCAAGGTCACCCAGCAGACAAGTGGCAGAGCCGGGATTCAACGCAGGTCCTTCTGCCTCCCAGGCCTGTGCTCTAGCCAGACTAAGCTGCTTCTCTGTATGACTACTCTATATGGTTTCAAAGTACCCTGAATCCAGATCGGGAGGGACCACAGAACTGCCAGAAAGGCCAAGTACCAGCTAACAAAATGTTTTCCAGATCAGTGGACACCAAATTTCACAGAAAGCAATTTCACAGGTAAAATACTCTGCCTTTATGGCCTCAGCCCAATACTTTGTCTTCCTGAGCAACAAAACTCATAGTATATAACAATTATATCCAACAATTGTGATATTTAACAAGTGTTGGAGCTGATTAGCTTGCATCTACCCCATTGCCTGGAACAAAGTAAGTGCTTAATCAATCAGTGGTATTTATTGAGCACTTTGTGTGCAGTGTACTGTACTAAATGCTTGGGAGAGTGAAATACAATAGAATTAGCAGACAGGGTCCCTATCCATAAAAAATTTACCAAAAATCCCCCCCAAAACTAAACATTGGCTATGTGCCTAACACTATGCTAAACTCAGAGGTAGTTACACAGCAATCCCATCAGTCACATTATGATCCTTTTCATGATGAGTCTTTTTATCAAACTGGTTTAAGGTCCAGGCAAAGCCATAATCAGAATAAAAGTTACACTACTTTCTTCTATGACTTGTTCATATTGGGAAAAAAAAACATGTGTTTTCCCCAAATACTACCAAAAACTTACAACATCCATCAATCTCTAAGAAACTGCACATAAATGTCACCTCATTTCATTAATTCTGATCAAAAATCCACATCCACTTGCAACCCAGAGGGCTTCTGAGATATTTCAATAATATCCAAGAAATCAATCTTACATGAAACTGAAGGAAAACATCTAATGTCATTGAGCAATAAAGAAGAGCTCTGTCAGAGGCTTACCTTTGAGCTGAGACCCAAGGATATTTCCCTTCCAGTTTCTTCACCAGTGCCACTGTGAGCTGTGCAGTCTCCCTCAGGGGACCTTGGGGCACTGCATGGGCCTCTAAAGGTCCCGAAAGCTGTTTCAGATTGGGGCTGACGAGGCTTTGATTTAGAACCTAACAAATGAAATGCAGACAGGGAAATTCAAGTCCAGCTCCCTTTTCATGAGTGGAGACCGAGAGTCCCATGTGGGACAGGGCCTGTGTCCAACTTGCTTGGCTTCTATCCACCCCAGCACTTAGTACAGTGTGTGGCACATAGTAAACACTTAAATACCGTCATTGTGAGTATTATTAAAGTTGAATTCACCATGCCAGTAGGTTTTCAACAAATACAGTCCAGGAAATGGTGACTTTCCTAATTCCTTCAGGCTTTAAGACTCACCCTCTAGACTGTAAGCGCATTAGGGGCAGGGTATATGTCTGCTAATTCTTTTGTATTGTACTCTTCCAAGAGAGTAGTAGAGTGCTCTGCATATAGTAAGCACTCACTAAATATCACTGTTTGAGTGTAGGCATGGAGCTGATATGTGGACAAAGAAAGCAAGATCGATTTACAAGGAGGTTTAGAAAAATATTATCTCTTATTATTACTGATAATAATTACCATAAATTGCTAATGAATGGACCCATCGACTCATGGATTGCAATTCTGAAGCTATAATTAAAGGATTCATTTTTGACTGATTTACAGAGAGAAAACAAAACCAGGATGTTACTTTCCCTTCTTTAAAAATCACTTCTTAAAGGGCTGCTCATGGCCTAGCCTACGGCTAAATGTACTGACCTGTCCTGCTGAGCTGTAGTCAGTCTCCTGATGAACTGTAGTCTGGGGCCCATGGAGTTCCCTCTGGGTGCCCTCCTCTCTCACATTTAGCTCCTCTAGGTAGGTCAGGACAAACCCAGGGTGAGCCTGCAGGAGGGCAATCAAGGCAAAAGAGAAACACCAAAGTCATGTCAGCAATCAGCACTATAGGAATCACATGGAGAGGTTTGCTCGTTTAGGCCATGTCACAGAAATCAATCAGGAAAGAAACTCTGCCCTTTACTGTAGCTTTCAGAACAAAAACTTGACAATTAAAAATATTACAATTAGTGTTTAGTGCAGTGCTGTGGGCATTAGAAGCACGGAATTCATAATGTGGCTATTTTATTAGTGAATCCTATCACTCCTTCATTTAAATTTGTATTCCTAATTGGAGCTATCATTTGCAATAGGAAGAAGACTATTGAGTTTTATTCTGATATTTAAATTATACTAACCCTGCCTTAGAACCTCAAGTGACCCATTTGCACGGCTTGAAACGCAGCCTTTGGAGCCATGGGACAAAGAAAAACTCCTGCTTACCCTCCATCCCAAATTAATAATTGTGGTATTTGTTAAGAACTTACAATGTACCAGACACTGTACTGAGCGCTGGGGTATATAGAACCAAATCGAGATGGACACAGACCTTGTCCCACATGGGGCTCGCAGTCTCAATCCCCCTTTAACAGATGAGGTAACTGAAGCACAGAGAAGTGAAGTGACTTGACCAAGATCACACTGAAGACAACTGACGGAGTCAGAGGATTTCAGTTTGGGTAGCAGCTTTTGACATTGCTGCTATCCTCCACCCTCCCCACGGTAACTCCTAGGCAGCTACATCTAGGAGAGCAGGTGAAGCTGGAGTAGCAGAACTAATTCCAAGGAGCTCATGCCAATAATAATAATAATAATAATGGTATTTCTTAAGCACTTACTATGTGCCAAGCATTGTATTAAGCGCTGGGGTGCGTACAAGCAAATTGGGATGGAAACAGTCCCTATCCCACATGGAGCGCACAGTTAAAGCTTGATCCCCATTTTACAGATGAGGTAACTGAGGCACAGAGAAGTTAAGTGATTTTCCCAAGGTCACACAGTAGATAAGTGGTGGGGCCTGGTTTAGAACCCATATCCTTCTGACTCCCAGGCCTGTGCTCTATCCACTATATCAGGTTGCTTCCCCAGGACCTGGCTGTGCCCCCAGTTGAATCTGAATGCACCCTCTAGTATCCACTCCACCCAAAAATGACAAGTAAGAAGCAACTTGACCTAGTGGAAAGAGCATGGGCTGGGGAGTCAGAGGACCTGCCACTTGCCTGCTCTGTGACCTTAGACAAGTCACTTAACTTCTCTGAACCCCAGTTTCCTCATCTGTAAAAGGAGGATTAAATGCTTGTTCTCCCTTCTACTTAGACAGTGTAGGGCAAGGATTGTGTCCGATCTGATTATCTGCTGTCTACCCCAGCACTTTCTTTTTTAATGGTATCTGTTAGGCATTTACTATGTGCCAGGCACTGTACTGAGTGCTGGGGTAGATATAAGATATGGGTTGTACCCAGTCCCTGTCCCACATAGTGTTCACAGTCTTAATGTCTTAATCCCCATTTTATAGATGAGGTAACTGAGGCACAGAGAAGTTAAGCGACTTAATAATGTTGGTATTTGTTAAGTGCTTACTATGTGCAGAGCACTGTTCTAAGCGCTGGGGTAGACACAGGGGAATCAGGTTGTCCCACGTGGGGTTCACAGTCTTAATCCCATTTTCAGATGAGGTAACTGAGGCACAGCGAAGTTAAGTGACTTGCCCACAGTCACACAGCTGACAAGTGGCAGAGTCAGGATTCGAACCCATGACCTCTGACTCCAAAGCCCGGGCTCTTTCCACAGAGCCTCGCTGTTGACTAAGGTCACACAGCAGGAAAAGAAACATTGTGGTCTAATGGATAGTGCATGGGCCTGGAAGTCAGAAGGACCTTCTTTCTAGTCCTGGCTCCTCCATTTGTCTGCTGTGTGACCTTGGGCAAATTACTTAACTTCTCTGTGCCTCAGTTACCTCACCTACAAAATAGGGATTAAGACTATGAGTCCTATGTGGGACAGGGACTGTGTCCAACCTTGTATCTACCCCAGTGCTTAGTACAGTGCCTGGCACATAGTAAGTGCTAATATGAAAATCAAATCTGTGTCACTGACAAATCTGACTAAAATCATCAGTAGAAAAAGAGGTACTGGTCTAAAAAGAACTGTGTCACGTTATACTGTTTGTGTTGTCACATTATATTGTACAATATTTTGCTCATCTTCTTTATGTCAGTTCTTGTTGGCCTACATATGCTACATCTTAAAATACTATGACAACAAACAGAGTGAACATTATGGGGAAAAAAAGGAATATTCTATTTTGGTCCCAAATCTTTAATATTCATTCTGTAAGACAGCAACAAGGAATAGAGCAGCAAAAGCTCAATATGCCTTAGTTGTCAATTGAAAATTTTCTAAGGGGATACATCATCACCACTCACAGCATTTATCAAGTACCCACACACTCCACGGAGACCTGAGGACAAACACTAGACACGTTTTCTGTCCTGAAGGAATTTACATTAAACTAAAGTCTAAAAATGTGTTAAAAGTAATGACTCCCCAAAAAACTTTAAAAAGCTAGTTTGTTAAATACTCGTGGGCAGATATCGTGTTTGGCAACTCAACTGGAATCTCCCCAGGGCTTTGTAGAGGGTTCTGCACACTTAGGTGTCATTGGCTGGAAAAAATGACATCTGGGTATAAGTGCTCATGAGAGGGAAAAAAAAAACTACTCAAGTTTGTAGATTCTAAACTCAAGTACTCTTGTATTTCACTCACACTGCTCTCTTCCCTTAAGGAATTCGATCTGCTTTTCAAGAGTTGCAAAACAATTTCCATTTAGATTGCAAACTTCTTGTGAGCAGGGGACACTGCTCTGCAGTGCTCTGCACTGTTGTACTGTACTTTTCCAAGCACTTAGTACAGCGCTCAGCACACAGTAAGCATTCAATAAATACCAATGATTGATTTAGTTAGAAAGGATGAACTAGATTTTCACCCTCTCCCAAGTCCACCCTACACCTCACAAGTAATTTTGATCATGACTTCTGGGGCTTAAGAGCAGGGTAGGATGTTCCAGAAGTACATCCCCCTCATTTCCTCACTTCCTCCCAGAAGACACTGTCCTTGGGGATCCTGGAGAAAGAATGGGCTTGCTCATGTGAACGAGAGTTAAGGATTTTTAGAGTGGTAGATAATTCTCCCTCAGTGAGGAGGGACTCAACCTACCAATCCTATTTATTGAGCACTTACAATGTATAGAGCACTGTACTAAGCGCTGTGTGACTTAATGGATAGAACACGGGTCTGGAAGTCAGAAGGACCTGGGTTTTCATCCTGGCTCCTCTAGGGTAGCAGCATGGCTCAGTGGAAAGAGCCTGGGCTTTGGAGTCAGAGATCATGAGTTCGACTCCCGGCTCTGCCACTTGTCAGCTGTGTGACTGTGAGCAAGTCACTTAACTTCTCTGTGCCTCAGTTACCTCATCTGTAAAATGGGGATTAACTGTGAGCCTCACGTGGGACAACCTGATTACCCTGTTTCTACCCCAGCACTTAGAACAGTGCTCTGCACATAGTAAGCGCTTAACAAATACCAACATTATTATTATTTGTCTTCTGTGTGACCTCAAGCAAGTCACTTCACTTGCTGTGAAATGGGGATTAAGACTGTAAGCCCTATGTGGGACAGGGACTGTGTTCAACCCAATTATCTTATATCTACCCCAGTGCTTAGTACAGTGCCTGGTGCATAGTAAGTAATTATCAAATAACACAATTATTATCATTATTATTAGATCTCATTTCCTTTCCCTAATGCCAACCACATGCAATATCCTATCTGTTTGCCCAAGACTTAAATGGCCTCCCTGATGTCCTGTATTGCTACCTCCTTTCCCGTATAGCCCCAGAGAGATGTTCTCTCCACAAGCAGCACCTCGGACCCAAATCAACCATCTCGCAATGCCTGTGACTGGTACCGAGGGCCCGGAGAGTGTATGGATGGCTCTGTGCAAACCATCACCACTACTGGTAAAATGATGATTATGATGGTATTTGTTAAGCACTTACTATGTGCCAAGCACTGTTTTAAGCTCTGGGCTAGATACAAGGTAATCAGATTGTCCCCCGTGGGGCTCACAGTCTTAATCCCCATTTTATGGATGAGGTAACTGAGGCACAGAGAAGTTAAGTGACCTGACCAAGGTCACAGAGCAGACAAATGGCAGAGCCAGGATTAGAATCCACATCCTCTGACTCCCAAACCTGTACACTTGCCCATAGGCCATGCTGCTTGTCCTTGATTCTACTGCTAGTACAATTCACCGTTCCCCTATTCCTAAACAAAGTCCCCCATAAATAGGTAGCTGAAGGTGTTGGTCATTTGATCTGAGACACCAGGGTGGCTTAGCAACATTCTGAGTGCTTGAGCAGCCCTATTTTGGGGTACACTGCTCACCTCAGATGGGAGAAGGGGCTAATTACTGCATGCTTCACCAACTTCATAACTGGCTCACTAGAGAGCCACATATGTGAGATTTAATCTTGCAGACCCACAACAGCTCATTTATGAACAACGATGCAACAGTCTCGTATCATTCTTTTGAATCATTCATTCATTCAATAGTATTTATTGAGCACTTACTATGTGCAGAACACTGTACTAAGCTCTTGGAATGTACAATCGGCAACCCACAGACACAATCCCTGCCCAAAGATGGGCTCAAAGTCTAAATGGGGCAAAACAGAAAAATATGGAACACTTCACGAATTTGTGTGTCACAATTTTGTGCATGGATCGAGAGCATTATCTTTAAATATGAATTCATATGATACATAATGTCATCAGTGGAAAAGGTTCCTGACCAAAGAACCACCAAGGATGTATTGTAAAATGGATCGGTTCAACACGACTCCTTAGATGAGCTCAAGCTGGCTAGCATGAGTGCCAAAGATCACAGAGGTTAATGGAGTTACCCAAGCTGCTTCACCAGAGGTTACCCTGGCAGATGCTATGGCCCAGCATCTGCATTATGCTGTCATCGCTTTAACTGTAAGCAGATTTGTTACACAAAATGCTCATATGCACTTCACAATGTATTCCACCCCTGCCTGCCCACTTGCGTGATAAACCCACTGCCCAAACGAGAACACGGCCGGCAGTGATGGGAGAGTTTGAATGGCACTGCACTCACCACTAGCCTTACAATCAATTCCTTTGTACACGTTCTCAGTCTTGCAGTTTGCACAACTGGATTGAGACTGACCCATTCCAGCCAAATCCAATAGATTCTACCCCTTAACCACCTTCATCTTTTGGCTGCCTTTCATACTAAAGACATCTCCTTTCTCCTATAAACACTAACCTTGGTTTCTCCCACACAGTACTTTCCTGGTTCTCTTTCTGGTGGACAACTCTGTCACTTTTACCTCTTTTCCTCTGCTTCCCACCCTGAAACCGTGGGGGTCCCTCAGAGGTTAATTCTGGGTCCCTTTTTCATCTCAGTCTACACTCACATCCTTGAGGAGCTCACCTGCTGCTCCACTGATTTCAACTATCATCTTTATAAGAATGTTTCCCAAATTGACCCTGTGGGCTCAACAACACTTCTTTTCTACAATCTTACATTTCCTCCAGCCACCAAGACATCCCTTCGTGGAGTTTCCCACAGGCACCTAAAACTCAACATATCCTTATCTTCCCTCCCAAATTCACTCCTCCACCTAAATTTTGCATCACAGTTAACACCATCTTATCTTCCATGTTTCTCAAGCCTGCACCTATGGCATTATCCTTGATTCTTCTTCTACCTTGTTGATCCATCCGCCACCATATTTCCAGAATCCACCTCTTCCTCTCCACATGCATAGCCACAACAACAGCCAGGGACTTTTCAGATCCTGACTTGTCACCAGTCTCCTTACTGACTTCCCTGCCCTGTCCAGTCTATCTCACCACTGAACTCTCGCCCACATCCTGCCTCTGGCCTGGAATGCCCTCCATTTTCATATCCGACAAATACTTCAAAACTCCGCACACACTTAATGCTTAATAAATACTACTACTACTACTAAAGTCTTTTCTTAACACAAGAATAGATTTCAAATGTATAGTCAATCAATCAAAAGTATTTATTGAGCACTTTACTATGTGCAGAGCACTGTACTAAGCACCTGTAAGAGTACAATGCAACATAAGTACCAGCCATGTTCCCTGCCCATAACAAGCTTACAATCTAGAGGGGGAGACAGAGATTAATATAAACAATACGTAATTTAAAGGGATGTTCAAAAGCGCTGTGGGGTTAAGGGTGGGGTGAAAATCAAATGCTCAAAGGTCACAGATCCAAGTTTGTAGACAACTCAGAAGGAAGAGCGAGCTGGGGAAAAAGAGGGAAATCAGGGATGGTCTTGGAAGATATTGTAAGCTAAGTATGGGCAGGGAACGCATCTGCTAATTGTTGTATTGTACTCTCCCAAGCGCTTAGTACAGTGCTCTGCACATAGTTAAGTGCTCAATAAATACTTTTGATTGATTGAATATACATTTGAAATCTATTCTCGTGTGTAACCTTGGGCAAGTCACTTTACTTCTCTGTGCCTCAGATCCCTCATGTGTAAAATGCGGGTTAAGACTGTAAACCCTATTTAGGACAGGAATTGTATACAACCCAATTATCTTGTATCTACCCCAGCACTTAAAACACTGCCTGACACATAGTAAGTGCTTAACAAATACCATACTTATTATTTTTTATTAATAAATGTTTAACAAATACCATAATTATTACTAATAATAAATGCTCAATAAATTCCACTGATTGATTGACTGACTGAGATGTGACCTTAATGAGGTTTTGAAGGTTGGGAGAGTGGTCACCTGGTGTATATGGAGGGGGAGGGAATTCCACACCAAAGGGAGGACTTGGGAAAGGAGTTGGAGGTGAGATAGATGAGATCGGGGGACAGTGAGCAAGCTGGCACTAGAGGATTGGGATGTACAGGCTGGTTTATATGTAAAAAATCAGTGAGGTGAGATAGGAGGGGGTAAACCGATTGAGTGCTTTAAAGCCAATGGGAAGGAGTTTGTGTTTGATGCCAAGGTGGATAGGCACCATCTCCCACATATGGAGGAGACTGTAAATAATTTACCTTAGAATAGATGCAGCCTTCGCTCCCAAACCTCCACTTCTGACCTTCATTGTCTTTATCTCTGTAATTAAGATACAATTTACTTATGAATATACTTCACTAGAAGGAAAGAGCACAAAGCTATTTACAGCAAAACAAATCCACATTCACCTAGGAGAGCTTTACTCCCTTCAGACGACTGAGGGAGAAACAGGAGAGGGACGTGTCAAATAGCTTTCCTGTTCTCAGGTCTTGGGGTACCAGGGTACCAAGGGCTATGGCCGCATAGACTCCTTCATCCCAAAATCGGGTCCCCAAGTCCCCACTGGAATCAGACCCCCAACCCCCATCCCCCCCGACTCAGACTTGGGAGGAGCGAGCATTGCTGAGTGGGATGGCTGCAGAAGTAGAGGGAGGCAGCTGTGTGGCTCAGTTACCTGAGGCCGGAACAGCTAATCCAGCCCTCACTGTCTTCCTGGAGCATTTCGGAAATCTCATCACTGAGCCAGAGGGCTGTTAGGCATCCACGGGGACCCAAGCAGTGGTTTAGAGTCCAGGTGGGGTCTCAGCAAGGATTCCTGCTGACCCCACTAGGAGCCAAGCCCTTGGACCCCAATGCCAGCTAAGGCTTGGGTGCTGTCAGTGGCTATGGGCACTGTCGGCAATGCTCAGGTACTGGTGATGTCAAAAAACCACAGTGCTCCAGGAGGTAGTGGATATGGAGGCAAATACAATATTTTCTGCCTGCAAGTATCCCTTTGGTCATCCTATCTCTTTCTTTTTTGTAAGCACTTAAATACCATTAAAAAAATTCTCTTTTGTGCTCTTCCTTCTGCCTCTGGGCCTCATCCCTTCTCTGGCTCCTCCTCTCTCTTTCTTGCCTTTTTTTCTACTGATCATATTTATTGAGCACTTATCATATGCCAGACACTACGGTAGATACAAGGTAATCAGATCAGATTCAGTCCCTGTCCCACAGAGGACTGTAGAAGAAAGGATATTTTATGCCCATTTTACAGGTAAGAAAATTCAGGCATTCAGAAGTTGTCTTGCCCAAGGGTCACATAGAGACAAGTGGCAGAGCTGGGAGGAGTCCTGTGCTCCTTCCATTATTTTACTGTCTTCCCTGATCTTTCCACATTCTAATGATGGCATTTGCTAAGTGCTTACTATGTGCCAAGCACTGTTCTAAGTGCTGGGGGAGATACAAGCTAATCAGGTTATCGATATTGGATCCCACACAATTTTACTTATATGATACTATCTTGGGAATGTCCTATTAAACCAGGAGTGGGGTTTAGATGATATTAACAGTACAAGACATATATGCTACTTTTCTATGGGAAAAGGTTCACAGAGGATACCGGATACTATATTTGTAATTATTGTATCATACCCTTAAAGATATTTCTAATTTATCTATACATCCATTTATGAAAAGTCAGTGCTTTTATTTCATTAGTAAAACATTCAGCCTTATTTTTATGAAGAGTAAAAGCCACTGGGATTTTGAAAGCTGGACCTTCGGGAAATCATGACTGTGGTTCAGCTTGAGAGAGCCTTTCTAGGTTAATGGATATACACCATTTCCCAAGCCATCATCCTTGCCCTAGGCTTACTAAACCCATATTGAAAATTTTCATTTTTAACGCATTAAAAATGTCAGCTTATCGGTTTGATTTCCCATTAATTAGTAAATGTAATTTATATCTTTATCCCAGTGTTTTTCTCCTGGGAATATAAAGCTTCAGATAAACCAGTTCTTTGAAAATTTATAAAAATGAAATGCAAAAAATCCCCCATTAGGGCTGCTCCAGACAGAGAGGAGGATCAGGAAACACAGTGTCGCATCCTGGCTCCTTGGAAAACGGGGTGTGGAGGGAAGGCTAGTCTTACCAATGTCACCGTCCCAGATGGAGAGAGGAGGCAGAGGAAAAAGTGAAGTGGCTCTGCCCCAGCTCCTTGGAAGAGGTCATAGACACATGGGGTATTTCCCTCCATAACCCTCAAACCCACAGACGCTGCCCTTCTGGGGATGAAGAAGAGGCAGAATAATAATAATATTTGCTAAGAGCTTACTATGTGTCAAGCCCTGTTGTATGCACTGAGGTTGATACAAGCTAATCAGGTTGGACACAGTCCCTGTCCCACCTGGGGCTCATAGTCCTAATCCCTATTTTACAGTTAAGGTAACTGAGGCACAGATAAATTAAGTGACTTCCCCAAGTTCACACAGCAGACAACTGGTGGAGCCGGAATTAGAACCCAGCTCCTTCTGATCCCAACCCCGTACTCTATCAACTAGGCTACGAGAATGTCCCAACTCCCTCTTTCCTGACTCTACTATCTAGACCAGAAACATAGTTTAAACCACTTAGACAATGGTTAAGATGCCAGAGAAACTGCAGCAGCTCATCTGATCATTGTGGAGGGTTTTGCAAAATAAATGGGTCATAGTTCCAAATGCTGATAATCTTTCATTTTCTTGAAGGTTTGGAAAAGGCATGTCTGTAGCACCACACTGCAGGCTGGGCGTGGGGAAGGGTGCGATTAAGGGGGGATGTGTTGGTTGAGAGGTGGGGCTGGTTGATGTGTAATGGGGGCTATTATAAGTGAAGCCTTGAAATTATATGATTAACTATATATCAAATTGATTAATCATAATCGAATTATCCCCAGGAAGAGCAAAAACAAAGAATGGAAGGGCTTACTTCAGCAGGAGGGATTTACAGTATTTAAATAGAAAGAAGTCCATGAAGCCAATGAAAAACTGAGATGAATCCTGGGGAAAGTTGGAGGCAGAAATCTCCTCATTTGAATGTTTTAAAGTAGGACAGCTATTCTACAATTCAGTTTAGTTTAGAGGCCACTCTGCCTGAAGGCAAGGAGATGAATTAAATGGATTTCAGTGGGTTATACAAAGATATAATATGTGCAATGACATTTATATTAACACAATTCATTAATCAAATATATTAGAGTAATTTTTAAAATAAAAAATGTTCAGAAAAACAACCCCACCATTATTAAGATCTAAGGCCTGGGGTATATACAAAATTATGTGATTAGACACAGTCCCTGTCCCTCATGGGGCTTACAATTTAGCTTTATCCTCATTTTACCTGTGTGGAAACTGAGGCCCGGAGAGGTTAAGGGACTTGCCCAAGATCACACAGCAGGCCAGCGCCCAGACTTGACTCTGGGTCTTCTGACTCTAAGTCCCCTGGTCTTTCCTCTAAACTTCCCCTGACTCTACATCTTTTTAAAAGTATTCAGTTAAATCCCAAATCATTTGGGAATAAAGGAATGCTGAGTTATTACCTTTTCTGTAGGACCAGTTTAAATCCTTCTAGAGATGTGCCTTCATCAGTCTTGAGTCTGATTGGCTGGCCAATAGCGAGGCAGCACTGGATCAGGGCTCTGCTCAGAATCATTCCTGCCTTCCCATGAATGATGAGGGAGGAAAAAGGTTTAAATACGTTAAAAGAACCAGAAAATTCAACAATGTGTTACAAACAGTAAGGTCATTATGCCTGGGTAACCCTGGATATTAACAGTTGCACAAAGTGAAACCCTATCCACAACTTAGCAGTCAATGAGCCCTGCTCAGAGTCCGTGATCTCTTGTACAACAAGGGTGCATTTCACAGTTCAGTGCAAAATAGACGAGGCTCTGGTATCTTCATTTGTCCTTTTCCTATGCATATTTCACAGTGCAATGATTTAGGGTTGGTCCCTAACGGGCCACTTGCTAGAGTTATAGCTTTGGGGCTTATCTGAAATATGTATGCACGGAAAAATACGTTCAGTGAGCTGCAAAGGTTGCATTAAATCCTCAGCCTTTGCATTAGCTTTAAGTTTTACTCAGGGTCAGAAACACTGCTGGGTAAATATGGGAAGAGAGGATTCTTTGTGAACTGCTTTTGTTCCCACTTTAAATTCACGACCAAATAAAACAATCGCCTGCTTTTGGAGGTGACACTGGCAATGATATTCTTCATTTGTTTGTGAACATTTTATTTTGAGTTTAAGGAATGCACTTAAAAGGTTTATTCAAATGGGCTGTGCATTTAAGAAATGTAATGTTTTAGGCTTGAACAATGTAGTATTTTGAAAGGCAAACTTTTGTAAGATTATTTTCATTCGAACGGGTCTCAATTTGGTCTTTGTTGATGCTGGACTTGGAGCAGGAAAAGCAAAATGACACAAGGACAACTTTTCTAACATGTAAGACCAAAATGGTTTAGGAACAACCAAAATATACGGTCAGTAAATGTATCAGGAACATTCTTCTTAGATATTTCCTTCTTTTGTTCTTGATTCATTTAAATTTCAATTAGTTTTTAACATACAAGCCATCTGAACTTCAATTTTCAGCTGTGCTGTTGAGTTTATTTATGGTTTGCTCATAGAATCTCTTCCTTCCTGAGTATACTGATACAAAAATAACCAGACCTCCTGATTTAGGAGGGACAGCCCCCAAATTTCAGCATCCATCTTGCCTCCTGCTTTAGGAATTTCAGGGGATATTCAGGACCTGAAAATCCTACAGTGCAAGAGCAGGTATCTCTCTGGAAAAGGGAGAAGCTAAGAAGCAGCATGGTCTAGTGGATAGAGCATAGGCCTGACTTTCCCAAGGTCACACAGCAGATGAGCAACAGAGCCGGGATTAGAACTCTGGTCCTTCTAACTCCCAGGTCCGTGCTGTAGTAGGAAATTAGCGAGGTAAGTTGGGAGAGCCAAGGTGATTGAGTGCTTTAAAGATTAGGGTAAGGAGTTTCTGTTCAGTGCAGCGGTGAGTGGGCAACGAATGGAGGTTCTTGGGGAGCGGGGAAACGTGGAGTGAACAGTTCTGTAGAAAAATGATCAGGGCAGCAGAATGAATTATGAACTGGACTGGGGAGAGACAAGAGGCAAGAAGGACAGCTAGGAGGCTGATACAGTAATCAAAATGGGATAAAGTGGAAGCAGATGATGAAGCAATGAGACCTAATTCTAGCCAAGCCTGTATATCTTGCAGAATGTTAATGGAGTCAGTTTATTAGAGCCAAGTGTAATATAGGGATTGTGTTTAATCTGTATTTAACCAAGAGGAATCTGAAAATCTATGAGGCTTCATTAGATAGATTCTGGGCACTTACAGTCAAAGATACTGTTAGCTACAAAAGTACGACAGTGTGCCTAGTGGAAAGAGCGTAGGCCTGGCAGTCAGAGAACCAGGGTTCTAATCCCAGCTCTGTCATTTGCCTGCTCTGTGACCTAGGACAAGTCATTCAACTTCTCTGAGGCTCACTTTCCTCCTCTGTCAAGTGGGTATTAAATATCTAAGTGCTTAACAAATGCCATCATTATTATTATTATTAGACTGTGAGCCACAGATAGGACATGGGAATTCTGTCCAACCTGATTAATTTGCATCTCCCACCATGCTCAGTATAGTGCTTGGCAAATAGTAACAAATACCATCATTAACATTACTATTATTATTGACAAAGAAATACTTTTAATGCCACCAATACCTTTGTGATCAGCCACGAGCTAGCTTTAGGCCAAAGAGTTAATGGTGCTGTCTGATTTGGAGTAAGCTTTGAAGGTAATCTTCCACTCCTCTTGTCAATAGTAACAGAGGCGTACAAAACCATATGAGGATCTGCCTGAGTCACAAAAGAGAAGAATGTTTATACAGTTTTATCCATTTAAATTTCTCAATATCCTAAGTAGAAAACATACAGGATTCTATCTCTTTAGAAAATGCATTAGAACAAATAGAAATAGAGTATCGAATTTAAGAATAGGAAGATCCTTGATTCAATATAGGAAAATGAGCACAAGATAACTATATAAAATTCCATTCCTTCCAGTATTATTCCTGGTGAGTAGATGAGAGGACTAATGGAAAGGGATAGAAGGAAAAGGGAAAAGGAGTTAGTGTCTTTCTTCTGGATGCTAAATGTGGATTAGGAAACTGTGTTTAGCATAGTTGATTTAAAGCTGCATAATTTAGGAATGCAAAGGCTCAATATTAAACTCTCCATTCCCATGAATTCCTCTTTCCCTCTAATTTTCCAAAACACTGCAAAAATATCCAGTCTGTACATTCCCCTCCAGCCTACTCACTAAATGCACTGGAAGGATCATGGAAGCACCCAGGGCTATGTGTTTCCCTCCCAAACAGTGAAAACTCTCAAGTGCCGAGTACAAGGCATTGTCTATCCCCTCCTCTAGATTGTAAGATCACCGTGGGCAGGGAAGAGGTGTGTTATCAATATATTGTACTCTTACTCTCCCAAGCACTTAGTACAGTGCTCTCCACACACTAAGCGCTCAATAAATACAACTGACTAAGGGTCCAGGAAAGTCAATGATTGCATCATGAGTACAGGTATTAGTTAATCGAAAGTTAAAATTATGAATAGGCCCAGACCTTTTAGACAGAATAAACTGTTTCAGAAAAAGTGCCTAGCCCTGAAATGCACTTAACTAAAATCAATTCACTTTTTAAAAAACCTTTAAAGCAGATGACAGTTTTATGCATTATTCACCAAACTGAAATGTTGATGAGGTGAGTGCTTTTTTTGTCATTGCACTTCAAGAACACCATTTCCTACAATCAACTCCTACTAAATAAAGTAATTTTATTATAATAAATAACTAAAAATATAAATGCAGCAAACAATACACAAATTTGCACCTTCCTTTAGGTACAAAGGATGATAAAAAGGTTACTTTTCCCACTAGTGTGTAAACTCCTCAAGGTCAGGGATTACACCTACAAACTATACTGTACCCTTTCTAGTGGACAGTTAAGTGCTAGTAAATGCCACTGATTGATTGATAGTGAAGAACTGATTGAGGAGTAGCATTGCCTATTGGATGGAGCACAGACCTGGGAGTCCGAAGGACTTGGGTTCTAATCCTGCCTCCACCACTTGTGTGACCTTGGGTAAGTCATTTCACTTCTCTGTGCCACACCTGCCTCATCTGTAAAATGAGGATTAAGACTGTGAGCCCCATGTGAGAGATGGACTGTGTCCATGCTGAATAGCTTGTATCTACCCCAGTGCCTAGTACAGTGCCTGTCACATAGTAAGCGCTTAACAAATACCATAAAAAGAGAGAGTTGGTTAAAATTTTTTAAACATGCATATCCAAGAGTGCATGTTCTGAACCAACTGATATCTATTCTCCCTTAGAGTGTGCTGGGTCCAGATGGACAGCTAATACCTAATAGCTAATGCTACAAGCTAATGCTTGTAACCAACTGGGAGGTGGTTCTTTAGTTTATTGTTTTAGTTTAATATCAACCAAGAGCATTTACTTAGCACCTACTGTGTACAATACACTGTATCAAGTGCATGGGAGATGACAAGTAGGTTAGAAGACAATATTCCTACTCTCAAGGAGTTTACATTTTAGCAGGGGAGATAGACTACTTAAATAAAATGCAAATCTCCCAAATTAAAATAAAAAACAAACAATTCTGAGAAAAATGAAAATTGTAGACAAGTTTGAGAGAGATATGAGAATGTTATTTCAGTAGTAAGGAAACCTGTAGTAGATTGATTCATATTGAACAACAGCCAGGTACCATAAGTGAACCATTTTCCCTGAAGATAAATGTACAAAATTCTAAAACACCTGTTTCACTGCACAGGATCTTCCGACTTGACAAACAGATTCATCTGCACATTCTGGCTCAGTCCTATTTACCTCTTTCTAAAGGGAATATTAATTTGTGAATTTCTCAGTTTGAGCAAAATTAATTACCCACAGACTATGGTAATTGGTAAGGGCTAATTTATGTCACAATATTTTGTGTGTCAAGGGTAGTCTATAACTGAAAAACTAATCCTCATTGATTTTATTTGTCTTCATCTTGTAATAAAAAAAATCACAATCCATTGCCCTGTCCTTAGTTCCAATTAAACAGTACATGATTGGTTGGCCATTTCATAATCAGTTGGCTCAAGTAAATGGAAATGGATCTCTATTGTGCATATAAGTCGTCCCAATGGAAGGTTCACAACTCCTTCACGGCCTTAAGCGACAATATTCTTATGAAATAAGTTTTAGAAGATTGCCATTTAGAAATCCAGGGTTCAAATCATTTTAAATGGTAAGTCTTGTGAAAAGTGAATTGTATACTTTTGGCATATATCACTATCCCTTTGCTGAGAAGAAAGAGAAAAACCTGGCATATGCAAAATGAACAAATGTTACAAATGGACAATTCCTTTATTAATATTCTTCATCATAGATTTTCTCCTAGACTTCCGTGGAGAAAAAGAAAGGTTTCATAGTACATAGGCAGATTTAATACAGAAACGGCAGTAACTCAAGCACAGCTATTTTAGTTTCTATTCCACCCTTTGCCAGTAGCAGATAGATTTTGAGGGTAATACCCACTGTTTCTGAACAATGATAAACTATTCTGCTAATCCCCCTCCACAGGACTCATTCTTTAAGGTAACGCTCTTACTCAACCTCCCAACTCCTAAGTTGTTCTGAAACGCAAAAGCTCTCTTTACAGCAGAGAAGAAGATTGTTTTGAGTGGAATTAGACAGATGGAAGTATCGTACTGCCAAACATTTCTTTGTATAATACCTGCTGCCAGGTCCTAGGTTCTCGTTATCTCCCCAACAAGTTTTAATCTTTTAACAGTTGGTTTTCTGGTACGGGGAAAACGGGGCCTTTGTGTTTTCCTCAGGTCAGCCCTCACAAAGAATGCCATGCTGTTCTACAAGAGATGTTTTGCTGGACGATGCCAAAGTGATTCTAGATGTAGCAGAAACAGCATGGTCTGCAAACCTGGCTTCGTTTGATGTTAAAAAGCATGGGGAGTTTGGAGTCACAAGACTCTTAGGAGTAACAATGGCTATTCACTTCCTCTTCCTGTGATTTTGCCTTCTTCATTATGTTTTGTAGTTTACTTTCACAACCAACTACCTAATGTGGAGAGAGAAGTCAAGGGGAAGCTGGGGCTCAGTGAGGACAATAGTCATTGAAAGTATTACAAAGTACAGTTGATAGGCCATCCTGACCATCTGTGCCCAATATACCAAAAAAAAAAAAGCTACTGGAAAAAATCAGTTTTCATATATATATATGAAACTTCAGAGAAACAGAAATATCAGTCTCATTCATTCTGAAATTTCTGTACATATAGTCCTTTGAAAAAGAAGCATTATTATTTAGCTGTGCCTCAATCTAATCAGCCTAAGCATATCCTTGGCATAAATGCTTTCTCTGAATAAAGTATTTTCACTCCAAGCTAAATCTTTTTAATATTTAATATGTAGCTTAACAAAAGAGCCCGGGGAGTCAGAGGGCCTGGGTTCCACTCCCAGCTCTGCTACCTCTCTGCTGTGTGATCCTGAACTAGTCATTTTAGTTCTCTCGGCATCAGTTTCCTCATCTGTAAAGTGAGGATGAAATACCTATTCTCCCTCCCATTTAGACTATGAACCCCATGAGGGGCAGGTCCTGTGTCCCACCTGGTTATCTCCTCTCTATCCCGGGGCTATTAAGCACTTAAAAAATGCCACAAATAATTTGACTGGAGGAAAAGTCATAATACAATATTCTATTTCAAACCTAAATACCTAAAAAGAAGTTGACCTCCAATGACCTTAAATTCAAAACAGTTCTAAAAATAAGTGATCATACACAAGAAGTCTTTAACCTTTTTATTAAAAGTCAAGATGGTTGAAAAAAGTCAGATCACTAATTTTGTAGGACAAAGAAAAAAACTGAAAGGTAAAAACTCTCTTGACAGAATCAGAACCCTTACTTTTGAAGAAAATATCAAATATGCCACTGAGACATACTAAAATCTTTTTGACTTTTGAAAATAATTTAAAGTCATACTAAAACTCTTTAGGAACTTGATGCACATTTTAGTGAAATCTATAAAAAAACCCTTTCTCCTTTTCTTGTTACATAACAAAATATTTCATATATATAATCCTTATAAAATAATATCATTGAAATGGCCTACTCTTCAAAGAAATGGAAATATTACAGTCATATGGACTTTTATTTTGACCTGATGTATCTAGATGACAGACTAGATATCAGTCATCTATAATGTTAGAAATTTAGCAGAAATACATTATGGATGAGACATGATGCCAAAGTAAAATGTGATTCTTTTCTTGCTGGGACTGGTGACGATTTACTGTTGTTAAATAGTTGCTGAAAATTGGGCTCAGAAATTAGTCCAGGTTTTAATCGACTAAATTTCAAAGCAAAAATGTTTTAGGTACTCAGGGGCTGGAAGTTGACATAAGAGATCAGGTACACAAGATTAGAAGCAACCCCTAAATTTCCAGAGGATGGAGATTTCCACTCCCAATGACGATATCATCTACTGCCTCGCAGTATTTATAGTTTAAAACTTCTTTCTATTGCCTGATCTAAATTCTTCCTGCTGTAGCAAGCAAGGACTACTGTTGTGAGGCTCTTGGTGTCACCTAGTAGAGTGTACTGTTATCCCTAGTTCTTAACCCTAGGGCTTTGTCAGTTACGACTGAAGGGGGCCTTCATCAGCCTAATCAGAGTTGCGAACTATCCTCTTAGTAGGGCTTCTAGCTAACAGGATTGGGATTCAATGAACTATTTTGAAGTGGGAGGAAAAACAAGGTCAAGATGGATAGAACAAGGCTGGAGTGGATCCCCTGACACAGAAAATGGCTCCAGCAAGAGAGAAGGGTCAAGAGCATTTCAAAATGGGTGACAAGGAAGGCATTATCATGGGTGACTTGGGATTGTTAGCAAGGGTCCACTGGAAGTGTCATTCAATTAGTGGTTTCCAAATTTACCTGCTGAGAGAATAACTAGAGTCCCCAAGATGTTTGGATTTAATCTATCCATCACGGGTATTTATTGAGCACTTACTGTGTGCAGAGCACTTTATGAAGTACCGAGCTCTGCGACTTGTCAGCTGTGTGCCCTTGAGCAAGTCACTTTACTTCTCTGTGCCTCAGTTACCTCATCTGTAAAATGGGGATTGAGACAGTGAGCCTCACATGGGGCAGAAACTGTGTCCAACCCAGTGCTCGGTACAGGGCCTGACAGGTGGTAAGCACTTAAATACCACAATTATTAATATTATTATTATTACAACAGAGTTGTTCCCTGACCATAACCAACTTAGAGTCTAGACGGAGATGCATCAGTGGGAAAAGAAAAAAAAATACAAAAGATTCCTTTCATATAACTCTTGTGAAAGGAAAGCCCATGGACAACTTTGTCCTTGGAGCACAGAAGGACTGATCCGCAAAATATCATTATTATTATTATTGTTATTGTATTAGTTAAGTGCTTACTATGTGCCAAGCACTGTTCTAAGAGCAAGGGTAGATTCAAGGTAAGCAGGTTGTCCCACATGGGGCTCACAGTCTTAATCCCCATTTTACAGGTGAGGTAACTGAGGCACAGAGAGGTTAAGTGGCTTGCCCAAGGTCACACAGCAGACAAATGGCAGAGCTGGGATTAGAACCCATGATGTTCGGACACCCAGGCCCATGCTCTATCCACTATGCCATGCAGCATCTCATGCTGATTTGATGAGCACTTTCTATGTGCAGAGCACTGAACTAAGCACTTGGGAGAGTGCAATCCAACAGAATTAGTGGACATGTTCCTTGCTCATGATGATCTTACACTCAGTTAATTCTGAACCCCCACCAATCATCCATCAAAAATGATGTCACTGCAAAGATCAGCGCTACCAAAAGAAGTGTCAAAGCCACTTCAAGTTCAGTGAAGGCTCCAGATCCGCAGTAGCCACAGGTAAGCCCTGCATCCTAAACAGAGACTGGGAGATAGGATTCATCCAATAAGCGACCTTTGTTCCGTGTATTTAATTGGATATAGCCATTAAGAGTCCGGTCATCTATCAGGTTAATGAGTAGAGGCTCAAATTAAATGTCAGGAGAAACCCCTCTGTGGTAGTGGATCCAATCTTTCCTGATTGAGGTCTTATAATAATGGTAAGGTCTAATATTAATGATGATGATGATAATAATAGTGAAAATGATAATACTGATAATAGTATTTGTTTGGCAATGGGTATACAAGATCATTTGATCAAACACAGTTGTCTCTATCCCACCTAGAGTTCACAGTGCAAGTAGGAGGAAGAACAGGTATAATCTCCATATTATAGATGGAGAAACTGATGCACAGAGAAGTTAAGGAATAGCTGCAAGGTCACACAGCAGGAAAGTGGAAGAACAGGAATTAGAATCTAGGTCCTTTGACTCCCAGGCCCATGCTTCTTCCACTAGCCCAGGCTATCCTGAGTGGAGTCATTTTAGCCCACTGACAAAAGTTTTTGCCAGCCAGTCTACTGTACTGTATTGTCTCAAGTGCTTAGTACAGTGCTCTGCATATAGTAAGTGCTCAATAAATACCATCGATTGATTGACAGTCAGGTAACAAAAGTACTCTTTCCAGTCACCCATCATTAAGGAAACATAAAATGTAAAAGATCTGTTTACATATGAAACCCAGTTTCTCTTTTTCTTCCTTAGTGGAAGGAAGGTCATCCACTCATAACTCGTAACATAACATCCCATCATATTCACATAGATTATCATTAACTTTACTCTCAATCTCTCTTCCAGGTTAAACACTTGAATTCTATCCTTTCTTAATTATTTTTAATGTTGTTGCTCTTCCCCAAACATTCCCAAAGATTTTTGCACCAAACAAATATAAAAATAAAGGCTTGATAAATGCTGTTTCTATTACAAGGGTCCTGCTCACTATTTAACAGTAACATTGATTTGTCTGGTGCAACCCATGTTGTCTTGCATAAGTGAATGTCCTCAAAGAGTAAAGCAGACACCCCAGGTCCATGTCAACTTTAGCCAGTATATAAGTACCCCTGAAATTTCCAACTTCAGTTGACAAACTTCTGATCGTTACAGACTTTTTTTTAGAGTGGGCATTTTTTTAATTTAATACAGCCACATGCTTGAAAAGACTATTTTGCCTTTCATGGACACTGATTCAGGTCACCACTTTCATAAATTTCAAAGAGGGTTTATGGTATACTGGATGCATATGTGAGTGGTGGAAAAAGATGACTGCTATGGCTAAAAAGGGTCAGAGGTCTATGAAGAATACTATAATAATAATAATGTTGGTATTTGTTAAGCGCTTACTATGTGCAGAGCACTGTTCTAAGCACTGGGGTAGACATAGGGGAATCAGGTTGTCCCACATGGGGCTCACAGTCTTAATCCCCATTTTACAGATGAGGTAACTGAGGCCCAGAGAAGTTAAGTGACTTGCCCACAGTCACACAGCTGACAAGTGGCAGAGCTGGGATTTGAACTCATGACCTCTGACTCCAAAGCCCGTGCTCTTTCCACTGAGCCATGCTGCTGTATATACTACTGTGTACTCTTTCCCAGCACTTAGTACAGTCCTCTGCACACAGTAAACTCTCAATAAATACATTTACCACTATTACGCCTGCTAATATTGCTGTACGTGCTGCCAGGGAAATGTTCCTGGATATGCACCCACAGGAAGAGTTGGAAAAAAGAGTGCCCGTGGCAATGCCCCCTCTTCTAGACTGTCAGCTCATTGTGGGCAGGGAACATGTCTACCAACTCTGTTGTATTGTATTTTCCCACGTGCTTAGTGTGATGCTCTGCACATAGAAATCACACAAATACCACTGACTGCTTGACTGATATTTTGGTACATTCACAAAGTAGTTGGCAGTGTCTGAAAGCCAGCAGAAACTGTACCAATCAACCCTGGAGGAAGAAAGGATAGGAAGAGATATGATGAATACCTGGTATGTGAACAGCCTGAACACTCATAGGGAAGCAGCATGGCCTAGTGGTTAGAGCACGGGCCTGGAAGTCAGAAGGACCTGGGTTCTAATTCCCCCTCAGCCATTTGCTTGCTGTATCATCTTGGGCAAGTCACTTAATTTCTTGGTCCCTCAATTGCTTCATCCGCAAAATGAGGTTTAAGACTGTGAGCCCCATTTAGGACGTGGACTGTGTCCAACCTGACTATCTTGAACCTACCCAGGCTTAGTACAGTGCCTGACACATAGTAAGCACTTACATGCCATTTAAAATAAAAGGTACTGTATATAAAGTGTGCATTTGAACTGTGCGCTTCAGAACCACTCCATCATTTGAAGTCCTGGGCAAGGTGTTTTCCAAACTTCAGATCAACACCTTGCCCTGAGACTAGCCAGGTAAGCATGCGAAGGTGTGTGGGTGTGTGTTTGTGTGTTTGTGTCTGTGTGCATGAGAGTGAGAGAGAAAAGGCATGTATGTGGGTGTGATTGTGAGGCGGTATATTTGTATATGAGAGCATTAGGGAAGTATATGCTAATGGGTAAAGAATGAAACTATAAATCTGTGATTTGTTTGCAGAAATGCTAGTGTCTTTCTTGACCCTCTCGGGCTAGCGTAACTGATTCTGAGTAAATCTGAGTGTCATAAAATCTAAATCCCCGTAGTGGGAATCTGTGACACTACAGTGCTCTAAACAAAAATCAATCAATGGTATTTACTGAGCACATACCATGTGCCGAGCATTGCAAGTGCCAAGAACTTTTTCACTCACCCCATCCGAGACCCACAGCACTTATGTATTTATTCTTTAATTAATTTCAATGTCCATCTCACCCACTAGATTGTAAATAGTAATAACAATTGAGGAATTTGTTAAGCCCTTACTATGTGCTAGGCACTGTACTAAGCACACAGGGAATATAAGCAAATTGGGTTGGACACGGTCCCTGTCCTACATCGGGCTCACAGTCTTAATCCCCATTTTAGAGATGAGGTGACTGGGGCACAGAGAATTGAAGTGACTTGTCCAAGGTCACAAAGCAGACGTGACAGAGCCGGAATTAGAACCCTTGACCTTCTGACTCCCAGGCCCCTGTTCTATCCACTAGACCACTACCAACTCTATCTAACTGTATTCTCTCAAGCATTTAGTACAGTGCTCTGCACAGAGAAAATGCTCAATAAAAAACTGATTGACAGATAAATTCCAACCTTTCAGGGACTCTAATTACTCCTCCAGTAGTTAGATTTGGAAACCTCTGGCAGAAGCATTAATGAAAATTGTGCATTTAAAATCTCTCATGCTTATTTTATTATATAACTCAAAAAACCCAAAGCAAATTAGGTGTCACCAGCCATTTGCTGAGAGATGTGCATGCCAAACTGTTGATTTACAATAGATTCAAAATCCTGTTCTAAATAGATAAAAGAGCAACAGGTTGTAATTGTTAGGGTTATCTCTATCCCCTAGATACAAGAATGTGGATTATATGTCCCAAATTCTTCTCTGTAGGAAAGGTTTTACTTGTCAATAAGAGATTAAAAATAACAGTCAGGGGTTGGGCAATAATATCTCTTTGGAGCCAATTTTAAAACGTATGCATCCAGAACATCTGAGGCTTTTGCTTTTTCTCGCTCTGTAATCCTCTTAGGGTCTTTTTTACCTCAATGAGCAGCAAGGCTCTGAAATAAAAATTTCCTGTAGATATCTAGCACCTCTGCCCTAAATTTATCTTTAAAAGGGCTCCTTTTCATGTCACCAAATTCATATTTCCAACACATTGCTCACCTTCAGATGAAGAATTGGGGGCCACTTGCCTCTCAGGATTTCAAAGCATTCATTGCTAAGAGTAGTTTTCTTTTTAAAACTTTGATGGACCAACAGGAATAACCATTTTTCTTTATTTCATTTCGCTACTCTATTTCATTGGAATCAATCAGTAGTATTTATTGAGCACTTACTGTTTGCACAGCACTGTACTAAGCACTTGGGAGACTACAGTATAAACAGCATTGGTAGATATATTCTCTGACTACAATGAGCTTACAATTTTGAAGGGGAACACACCCACTCTTCCGAATACTAATGCTTAATAATAACACCTTGAACTTCTGCACTGGTAATTTTTCCAAAGCATTCTATATTATCTGTCTCATTTCTGTCCTCACAACATCTCTGTGAACTAGAGAAGCAGCAAGGCCTAATGGAAACGGAAAAATCAAAGGCCTGAGATTCAGGAGATCTGGGCTCCAATTCCAGCTCTGCCACTTCCCTACTAGGTGGCCTTGGGTAAGTAACTTAGCTTCTGTGTCTCAGTTTCCTCAGCTGTACAAATGGGATCTGATATCTAGTCTCCATTTCCCCTTAGACTATGAGCCCCTTATAGAATGAGGCTTTTTATCTACTCAAAGATTTAGTACAGACTTGGCAGTTAGTAAGCCCTTACCAATACATCAGTTATGGAGAGGCAGGTATTATCCATTTTACATTTGAGAAAACCACCATGGTTACACAGCAGGCCAGTGGCATATCTAGGGCTCCTGACTCCCAGATCTACTAGACCATACTACTGCCCATCAAGAAGTCCCAAGAGCAGTTTTGGAAATTTTTATCCATGACTGAATGATGAAATCAAAAGTATGTCCCATAGATTTGTGAACCTAATGGCCTAATGGGCAGAGTTGCCAATCCTCCAGAATCAGAAATAGTTTTTAAATTAGAGAATGGTATCAAGAAAAGTTGAAGTGGAAAAGGAGTTGAAAGGGTCAAAATATTACTACACAGATGTAAAAAAAAAAAGTGGAAAAAAGGAAAAAGTAAAGCAAAATAAAGGCCAGAGATCCAGAAAGGAGTGCTATTAAAAGTGCACTTTTGGTGTAATTCTGGGATACATTTACTCTAGTTGTAGGCTCGTTATGGACAGGGAACAAGTCTGCTAATTCTGCTGTAGTATACTCTCCGAAGCACTTAGTGCACATAATAAGAGCTCAATAAATACCACTGATTGATTGATTTAACCCAGTGGCATTTAATAGCCAGGAAGGAATATTCTCAGCTTTGGTTAAATCTCTAGTAGAGTTTGGTGAAAGTCTGATCTCCTTACACAGAGAAGAAACCAAAATAATTAGTGTCGTTAAAAAGGAGACTCAAGGAAAGGTTATAGCAATTGGGGCTATTTAGAGTAAAAAGCAATGTAACTGTCCATCTACTTGGAGAGTTGAACAAATAACTCCTGTCTATCCAAGGGACAGAACAAAAAGAAATAGGCTTAAATTGCAGTCAAAGTTTTGAACAGAAGGAAGAACTTATTGGATGTAACAAATATTTTTAAAACTCCAGTAGATTCTGGAGTTCCTTTTCTGGGGATCCTTAAATTTGGGCTTAAGTGTAGGCAAAGGCTTAACTAAGATTGAGGCATTTTAATAATGAAGAATTTGGAGGTGGAGCTGAAAATCAGAGTTGGAGCTTTCAGACTCACCGCTGTGATACCCAAAGGACAATTTGAATAAACCAAGGAGGGGCCATGAAGTATGTCCAAGGCCTAAGCCATGGAATCTGTGAAAGCAATGGACCCAGGTGATCAACTGGACTCCCGATTCTTAAGGTTACAGATGAGTAATTAAAGGTGATGGCAACTCCAGGCACCACTGCTGAGGGTGGTACAGCAACCCTTCCTTCCTGACATACGATGGCCTGTCTATTCTAACATTCAAGATCCTAGCTGCCATTTCTACCTGCTTCCTGCCACTCTCTCCTGCCTGCCCAAGGCACCATGCGAGGGCAGAAAACCTCTACACAGGTGGTGGAAGAGACAGGTTCAAGTTCCCCTAATAGGCATCATGGAAGGGCAGAGAACCTTTATTCAGGAAGGGCAAGAAGCAAGTTCACAGACCAGTATCCAGCTACGAACATATTGCTTCAGGTGTAGCATAGCCTCTCCAGGCCCCTGAATGATCTCAAATGACACAGCAATCAAACATTACTACCAGGCCATGGCTATTCTTTTATAAAGGGTTCAATCAATCAAGGGTATTTATAGTGTATGTGCTCTACCTCTGGGTATCTGTTAGAGATTTGAATTTAACAGATTTCTCATATGGAAGTTAAGGCTTACAATGACCAGATCAGCCTCTCAGTCCAAAATGGGGATTCAAGGAACAAATTTCCAAATTTGAAGCCAATGGCTCAAACGTCGGTCCGGAGAAGGGGGTCATGGAGAATTTATCAAGTGAAATGGAAAGGAAAAAAAAAGATAGCAACCGAGTAAATGAGGCAAAAATATAGGTGGGGTGGCAGATGCACACATAGATGGGGAGTAAAAACACACCACAGTATTGCCAAGGACATCTGGTTTCATTCTGCTTATCAAGTTCCTTTGTAACTTCAGTGGGAGCAACAGTAAACCTGCCAGAACCCTAAAAGAAGAAAAGTTCCCTCCACTGACCCTGTAGAGTCTGCTGGAAGCAAGCTCACACCTAATTTCCAGAGATAATACCACTGGGGATCCTGGCCCTTGCCAATGGCACTAGTGCCAACATTGAGGAGGGCTGAAGAAGCAGCATGGCCTAGTGACTAGAGCCCGGGCCTGAGAATCAGAAGGAGCTGAATTCCAATCCTTGCTCTGCCACTTGTCTGCTGTGGGGCCTTGAGCAAGTCACTTCACTTCTCTGCGCCTTGGTTACCTCATCTGTAAAATGGGGATTAAAACCAAGAGCCCCACGTGGGACAGGGACTGTTTTCAACCCAATTGGCTTGTGACCACCACCGTGGGTAGTACAGTGCCTGGTACCTAGTAAGCACTTAAATGCCACTATCATCATTATTATTATTACTAGGAGCAGATTGTCAGGGTCAGGATCACTTGGCAGGACTGCCATAAGCACAGTGGAGGATTTATGCATAAAATGTGCATACCACTTCTGAGTTTGCTCACATTTGGGGAAAATGGAAAATTGGTACCACCACCACCCCACCCGCCTCTGCAGTTTCTTCTCTAAAATGTGCTGTTTAGGCTTAGATCTGAGATGGGGAATTTCTTCTTCAACTACACAGATTAAGGAGCAGAATACTGGTATTCCTTCACCCAGAGCATTCAGAAGGAAATATAGAGGTAAAAAATCTAGCCAAAGTACAAATGAGAGATAAAGAGGCTCCTTACCATTTGCTCAGGCTAGTTCCCAAAACAAGAGCACCTTATTCCTGAGCTTTTGCTTGTCAAAAGTATGGAAAAAGGGAAAATGAGAGTAAAATTATAATACCCCAAAACCAGTCCTTATCTCTGGCCTATCCCATAAGTATTGATTAAGCAAAGAGAGAAACTCACCACATGCCAATGTGTGAGTCCTGGAGGAAAACAGTAATGAACCTTCCCATAGTGGAGTCAGAGGGTCAAGGAGCAGGACAAGAGTTTTATGAGACTGCACTTCCCTCTTTAGAGGCTGGTGTCTACTCTGGATGTGGGTGCAAACTCCACCCTTGGCAGTGGACACAAACTCCTCCAGAAAAACCCTGATGGTTATTGGGAAATGTAGGCAGTTACCCTCTTTGCCTATCAGGAGATGTTTTGGTTTTTTCCTTTCCTTCCCTGCAATTTCCTTTCTAACCTAAAAATATATCTTTGACTGGAAGTTCAAAAAAGAAAAGAAAATCACACAGCTCTCCCCAGATACTGACCAACATAGTTTAATATGGGACTCGGGCAGAGATGAGAGAGCACAGGCCTGGAAATCAGAAGGCCCCAGATCTGCCACTTGACTGCTGTGTGACTTTGGGCAAGTCACTTCTCTGGGATTATCTACCCCAGTACTTTGTACGGAGCCTGGCATATAGTAAGTACTTATTAAAAGACATTTAGGAAAAAAAAAGTCTAGGACCTATGGGCAGTGAAGAAGCACACATTCTCACCTCATTCAAAAACCCCCTTTTTATGTAATGCAAGGTGTATTCTACTTGGAAAGACCATTGAGCTGGGAGTCAGAGAACCTAGGTTCTAATCTTGGCTCTGCCACTTGCCTACTTTGTGGCTCTAGGCAAGTTGCTTAACTTCTCTGTGCCTAAATTTCCTCATCTGAAAATGGGGATTCGATATCTATTCTCCCTCCCCCTTAGACTGTGAGCCCCATGTGAGACAAGACTGTGCCCAACCTGATTATCTTGTTCCTAACCCAGGACTTAGAGCAGTGGTTAGCACAGAGTAAGCACTTTAATACCCAATTATCATTATTATAACATCTTGGTGCTATCTAGATATTCCCACCTGCCAAGGGCTTCTGACAACCCACTTTCTAGTTTCTCAGAGGGAGGAGAGTGCCAAGGATGCCTTGAAAAAATCATCATCCAAAAGTATCTATAAGAAGGATTCATTTGCATTTCATGAAAAAGCAATAAAGTTCAAATTAAAAGTAATCAGGAAATAACTTCTTCAAATGAGTGAACTAAATTGAGGGTTGAAAAAAAGGCTCACCAAGAGAGATCAAAATAGAACAACCAAAAGTCTAAGTGATCTTTTCAGAAATGATCACTTTTTACAAAAACAAACTAGCCAGAAACACAACTACAAGTTTTCTGCAACATGACTTCTTAAAATTCCTTTTGTGAAGGTATGTGGCTGAAATTTTATTTTCCTGTTTCATGCTTCAGTACCTAAAGAAGCTTTCGAATAGTAGTGTTTTCTCCATTTATTTATCTATTGCCAATAGAATTCATTGTATAAATGATGTACACACCGTACTCCTTTTCCCCCAAATACGTTACAAAAAAAATTCAATTACTCTGGAGCAAGATCACTGTACCAGAATGAAAACAGCTTTAGAGAAAAACAACAAAAATACAGTTATTATAAAATAACAACTAATGGATTACTGCAGTCTAAGGAGAGATATTTTAAAGGTTTAAAGATGCATAATACATCACCAATTACTGTGCCATTTGATTTGCTTTCCTTTTCCAGATCTAATAGGACAAACAGGGAAGATGGAGCAATTTTAACCAGTTAAGTCCCATGATTAAGAGTTTGAAAAGTACACATGCAGAGTCAAAAGAAGTTGAACTCATGACGTTCCATGGTGTTTTTTAATTTTTGTTTTGTTTTTCGATGGTATTTGTTAAGTGTTTACTATGTGCCAGGGATTGTTCAAAGTCCTGGGGTAGATACAAGATAATCAGGTTGGATACAGTCCATATCCCACATGGGACTCACAGTCATAATCCCCATTTTACCGATGAAATAACTGAGGCACAGAAAAGTTAAGTGACTTGCCAGATGATGATGATGTTATTTAAGTGCTTACTATGTGCCACACACTGTTCTAAATGCTGGGGTAGATACAAGATAATCAGGTTGTCCCATGAGGGGCTCACAGTTTCAATTCCCATTTTACAGGTGAGGTAACTGAGGCACAGAGAAGTTAAATGGCTTGCCCAAGGTCACACAGCAGACAAGTGGTGGAGCCGGAATTAGAACCCGTGTCCTCTGACCTGCAAGGCCGTGCTCTTTCCACTAAGCCACACTGCTTCTCAGAAGGCAGTCCCCGTCCCACATAGGGCTCACAAGTCAATCTCCAATTTACAGATGAGATAACTGAGGTCCAAGAAGTGAAGTGACTTGCCCAAGGTCCCTCAGAAGAGAAGTGGTGAAGCCAGGATCAGATTGACTTCTCACTGTGTGCAGAGCACTGTACTAAGTGCTTGAGAGAGTACAATACAAAGGCAAGTTCTGTACACCTTTCCTACCTAGCTTAATCTGCCTTGACTACTGACACTGGAACCACAAGAAATCTAACCTAAAGGAAAAAGGGAGGTCTTGAAAACACTCTGGACAATCACTCCTTCCAGAAGCTGCTTCTGGGACAGTTATTTCTCAAGCACTGTAGCAAAGTTCTACCTTCAATACATCCTAAAGGAGAAAGGGAGGTCTTGAAAACACTCTGGTCAATCACCCCTTCCAGAAGCTGCTTCTGCAACAGATATTTCTCGGGCATTGTAGCAAAGTTCTATCTTCAATACCTCTAAAGCTCCAGTTTGCTATAGATTTTATCTACAACTATTCAAATTAAAGGTGAATTCTATTATAATAAAATGCACCTGTTAAAACATTTAGAGGCCATTATTAGTGTATTCTTACATTGAAAATGCATTTGAAATGTACCATTAAGAATGTGAACCTGTCTCTCATTCAACAAACTCATTAGCAGGTGAGAACAAGCCGGGACTTGTGCCCAGTTTGTGACCTGACTTACAAAGAAGACGTCCCAAAATAGAGACAGCTCAGCCTGATGCAAAACATATTTAGGATTTTGACAACAGATCTTTCATTTGATAAGGAAGTATCTTATTTGAAATGCAAGTAGCTTCTGGGTACCTCTGCCTGTATCACTTTTCTAGGATATTAATCTGCACACCTCTTTTCTACTCTTGCAAAAATAGTTGCCCTTCCTTTCTGTATCAAGCAGAAACTAAAGCATAATGGCTTTAAGGCACTCCAACACCTTCCCCTCTTATTTAGTTACTCTGTTTTTCACCAGATCAATCAACGGGTTTTGGATTTGAGCACTTATTGTGTGCAGAGCACTGTACTAAGCACTTGGGAGAGCAAAATATAACCATAAAAATAATGATGGTATTTGTTAAGCGCTTACTATGTGCCAAGCACAGTTCTAAGCACTGGGATAGATACAAGATAATTAGGTTGTCCCACGTGGGGCTCACAGTCTTAATCCCCATTTTACAGATGAGGTAACCGAGGCACAGAGAAGTTAAGTGACTTGCCCAACGTCACACAGCTGTAATGGAACAGGGATTAGAACCCAGGTCCTTTTGGCTCCCGGGCCCACGCTCTACCCACTAAAATGTCAATGAATCAATTTCATTATATAGGATCAGCAGGAAAGGCAGAATAAGAAGCTAAAATATCCAACATAGGAACTAGTAAATTGAGTCAGCTCTCCCAACCTTATTCTTCAGAAAATGGCTCTCCACATCTACTTCTTCATGTCTTTCGGGGATCAGCTGGTTGATGCTATGGAAATCAACTGGAAATCCTTTACAAACTTCCCAGCTGAGAAAAACAAAAGATGTTTTAATGATCATCCTTTGGACACATTTCCATTTATAAGAAATTGGAGACTTATTTATTACTTTCTCTCCAAAATGTAGTCAACTTTAATATTCAAGTTTTCATTCTGAAAATCGGATAGGCCACACAGCAGGTAAGTGGTGGGGCTGGAATAGAACCCAGATCACTTGAGTCTCTAAGGAACTAAAGGCAAACTGCAAAAATGGAGAAAGTCTAATATTGCATAAATGTGACCCAAAACCTTATTTGGCTGGATCGTCAGATAAATATGACTCATAAATAGTAATGTTATTAGCAAAGGAGCCAGTGTAATAATGTAGTGTTTTAACTGGGAAAGAGCATTCCAAAACCAGGAATTAATCCTTTGAGCATATTCGCCATTAATCATATCCCTATTAACATTTTGTGGTTAGCTTTGGTCTTGTCCTTTGAGTAAATAAACTGTGAAAGGACCGAAGAAGGATAAAAAATAACTTGGGTGAAAAAAATCAAACTAAAAGAGAAAAGTTAAGGGAATTGAGTAAATGTGCTACTGTTACCTACAAGTAAATGAAAGTTTACCACAGAAGGACGAACTAATGGTTTTCCAACTCTACATAGGTTCTAACACTCTTTAATTTCCGTAAGAGCATTTGCTGACTTGTCCATCAACAAAATTTACTCAACATCTTTAAGATGCACATTTATGTTCATGTATTGAACTGAGAAAAGTACACGGATGGTTTTGAAATTTGAGATTAACCTCAGAAAAAAAAAGTCCTCCCCCGCCTCCTCCCTGGCAACTTCATTTTATTCATTTTAATTTCAGCAAATAGGGTGCCAAAGTGCTGGACATATATACAGTTGTATGGTATTTTATTGTTGGATCCTGTTCTCCTGGCAAAGTCAGGAAAGAAATATAATTGCCCCAGATATGAGTGACATAATCTCTGCCTTGTTGCTGAATCTGAAAGGCAGCCAATGTCCAGTGTGTGAGGGTATATTTCACTTAATTGACTTTTGCATGAATAACTCTTGAATGTTCATCAAGTTTTAGCCACCGATTCATTATACCGTGAAATGCGAAAAGTGCAATAGATCACCACATTTTAAGAATAGCTTTTCATTATTACGATCTTTTCCATTTTTCTCCTTCTGTGGGAAATCTTAAATTTAAAAAATTTACAAAGGCTTGATAAAATACAAATTAACCTACTTGTCACATTCAGGCAGTAGATCAGGATGAGAATCCAGAAGAGTTTTATAAACAAGTGTGACGCCACCCTTCTCAGCTCTGAACACCCGATCAAAGGTTAAACTCAGAATGGGATTTAAGGGAGGCCTGAAAAATAAAAAGAGCATCAAAATTGGTCCTTTGAAACAATATCAATGTCTGCAGAAATTTAAGAATGAGATTATATATTAATCAAGACATAAAATAACCAAGAATAAACATAAACATTTATGTTTCATTTAGAGATTATGAAGTAGAATCAAGTGCTCATAATCTGCCTTCAAATTCCATCAGAAGCAAAAATCATGTCAAATGCTGTTCCACTTTATCTTTTTCTGAGCAATGTAGCTTATATAGATAGAAAAAACGTAGTTGGAATTTTGACCAAGCAACAAAAACATGTAAATCCATAGTAAGACCAGTGATGGATGACAACCACTGGTGGTTACTCTACAGACAACTATGACACTCTCATCTCTATCAGAGCTTTCAGAGAAATAAACAAGTCAATGGATCTGTTTTAGACTACAGTTCTGCCTGGATATGACAATTTGTCACTTGGAGAGTGTAAATCTGGCAGTTAAGAGGCATAACCCAATAACATTTAAAATTCATTTTTAGATATTTTCCCAAGGAAAATCCCCAAAAGAAACTCACTACAAGGGAAAAACTTGAAATATAACAAAAGTTATACACCCTTGCCACAATCCCTCACATCCATATTGTCTGGAGTGACCGAGTGGAAGGTGGCGCTCCCAGAGAGTCTCAGCCAGGATGTAGACTTGGTGTTAAGCAGGATTCAAAGCATTTTCATGTTTCATAGCCCCTTGTGGATCCCTGATTTTTCTTAGTCTTGAAACTAAGCTCTAAAAATGTGCTTATTATTTACAAAGCCTTTCTTAAATAGGGCCAATAACAACTTTGGATGACATGTTCACTCCTGGATAGCTCTAACATTTTTATTTTCAAGTTTGACACGTCCAACCATTTACTGATTTGCCTCTTACTTTTAATAATGCAGTATCACTTATCCTGACTCCTTATAACTCTGCTTATCCCTTTCCTGGATCCTTGTGGAAAGAGCACGGACTTGGGAGTCAGAGGTCGTGGGTTCTAATCCCAGGTCCTCAGCTGTGTGACTTTGGGCAAGTCACTTGACTTCCCTGTGCTTCAGTTACCTCATCTGTAAAATGGGGATTAAAACTGTGAGCCCTACATGGGACAACCTGATTACCTTGTATCTACCTCAGCACTTAGAACAGTGCTTAGAATGTGAGCCCATTGTTGGGCAGGGCTTGTCTCTATCTAATGCCAAATTGTACATTCCAAGCACTTAGTACAGTGCTCTGCACACAGTAAGCGCTCAATAAATATGACTGAATGCATGCTTGGCATATACTACGTGCTTAACAAACACCATTATTTTTATAATTATTATTATGTTAGGCCTCCTTGAGATTCACTGCAAATACTGACAGTGGTAAATTCCCAAACCTCACTGATAGGCTTTGGTAAAGAAATCACTTTTAACATAAAAATAGCAAAAAAGTTATCCATAATTTTGGTCCAGATCACTAGGAATGATCAGTTTAGCCTTCATAACCCACTTTCCTTAAAAGGGATTGAAGAAAAATAATTAAATAAAAGGAATTCAGTGTATTTCATTATTTCATTGCTGAAGGAATGTTATAACATTTAATAAGAAAGCTCATCAAATTAGATAACTGTAGACTTTAACCCAGAATATATTATAACATATATGCTAATGACTTTAGGAATTGACATTGAATAAATTCTTCTCAAAATTATCCTTAAATAATTAACAAGACTTTAACTTGTAAGCTTTGTCACTGTTTCTACCCCTTAAATAAATGCAAGAAATGGTGCAATTTAAAATAGACTAAAAAGCAAAATTCTCTAGGTGGTATAATGGTAAATGTAGCTCCCTGAACTGTGAATTGTAAACCCAAATTGATTTGATCTCGAAAAACAATCCAAAATACATCAGTTGAAAAAAAAATGGAAAAAAGACTACCAAGCTTTAGAATTGTTATGCCAACAGAACATTTACCAATCCCACACAAGCAATTTTGGAAAATGTCAGTTACATGGTATTTTACTAGTTACTCTGTAAATGTGATTCAATTAGCTCAAGAAAAAGTGTATTCTCTTATTTAAATAGATTATTATATCAAACTGTATCAGGAAGAGCAATTTAATTCAATCACCCCCTTTCACTCACCATATTAAGAGGAAACAATAATGTTCTAGATTTTATTAAATCCTTCCTCCTATTATGCAGAATAATCTACTTCTAATTGACTACTGTAAGTGCTTGCTAAATTATTCAAGAATTCCTACTACTTTGGAATTCATCATTGCTTTTATCTATATAAAACAATTTTATTTATAATGTGGTTCAATTGGTTTTTGAAGACTGCTTATGGGAAAACTTACAATTCCTTAAGGAGCTACAGTAAATAAGATCCCATAAATTACTTATAGGCATTTTCATTTTAAAGTTCAAGTGCATATAGAGTACACTTCGGCTACTGTTACATAGTTGTTCTCTAAGTTTTTCCTAGAGCAGATTGTATATTATATTGTCCTACCAAGTGAGTAGGAACAAAAATCTTTCCCCCAAAAAAGGGATTTTGATCAATAGACATGATCATATAAAAAGAAAAGAACAAATCTATTATGACTCAAACTCCTTGATCATAATTACTGTTTTTCCTTTCAGCTACATCTCTGTATTACTACACAAAAACTGTATTATAAGAATTAAAATGGAAGGATAGTGAGCAAATGTGCTTAACTTTCCCAAAAATCAGTTTTAGAGTTCATCTGGATATTTCCTGTCAAAATATACACGATTTTCACATATTCAACATATAATCACAACAAACCAAGTCATTATTAAATGTGCGGCCCATCAGCTCTCTTTCTTCAAAAGAAAAATCAAATAATTTTATGCAGGAATTTACCAATCTAAAAACTTAAGCCGGCCCCAGATATAACCAATAATTATTGAGATAATGTGAGTCTCATTTTTGTCCTAAACTTTAGTAGCCCAGGGTTTACAAGCCTCTACAGATTTATCTTTAGATGTACTGTCACTGGTGCTTAAGAGGTTAAGACTTTATTTGTGAAAACATAGAGAGGTAGTGGGGAATCATGTTGTCTACAGCTTCATAAATCTTGCTTAAGATCCTTTTCAATTACCATCCATTTCTCCTTTAAAAAGGGACAAAAAAAAAAAAATAGAGGAGGGGAAGCAGGTCAGGGCAGTGTGTGACAATGACAGTGTGATGGGCTAAGGCCCCCTGTGGTGTTTCCATCTGCTATCATTAAGGTGACTATTCAGACATGAAAAAATCCCTCTTGCTGTGCTGACAGGCAGACATCAAGAACTATGACAAGGCATTAAGACAGAAAGTCAGAGACAGAGATGTCATATTCCACAAACAATACTGCCTGGAACGAGACCCCTGAAATTTTATTGGAATTTAAAATAAAAAAGAAAAGGGGTCTTACCTGGCAGTCATCAACCGGCCTTTCCCGTTGGCTCGATAACGGGAAGGCGGTTGACGGTCACGCATACATAGCAAACACTTAGCTCCTACCTGTAATCTTTACCATAAGAAACCCAAATTTTCTGCTCATTCGTCAGCAAGAGTGGGTTTTTAATTTCTTGTCCTCTCTCATCAAAAAGGCGAGCGGAAGCAAAACTGAAGCCCGACGGATTGAAATCAGAGGAACACTGGAGTCTTTGGTGAATCAAGTGAAGGAACTGGCGAACGACAACAACATAAAAATAATCAAGGACAATGAGAACATCTGTACCAAAACGTCTGCACTCCATAACAGATGAAATCCAAACAAATGATAATTATATTCATATAGGATGCTAAAAGAAGTGTGAAATGATGGCAATGTTTATTTCAGTGTAAAGTCACAAAATGAGCACAGGCTTTTAACCAGCAGGGGGTGCAACAGGATTATGATTGAGCTCTGACCCTTCGACGTGGAGACTGAAAGCAGATGTGACAGTTGTACAGAACAAGCATTTAGCTTCCACCCACTATAACGATTCTCTTTATAAAGGTTGGGCTTTCTTCTCTCTGCATTTTGAGCTCTGCTTTGTTAATATCCTTTTGTAGTTTATTCAGATCGTATCACTGTTCCTACCCGACCCCACATAAGCAGTGGAGAAATCATAATTTTGCAAGATTCACGTGGAACCCAGGGTGGGGAGAGTATATAGCGTTATGCAAGCTATGGCACTTAATTCTGGGCCTCTATCCCCGGGTTAGTCCTAATTAGGAATTCTAGAAGAATACAAGGTAATATGTTGCTGAAATTGCAGTTTGTTGAGCTGCGGGTTAAGTCGTGTGAATTTTTTAAATCACGCAGTCATTTCCTCATTTTCGATAACTCCATTCAGCAGCGACTGCTTCTGCCTCACCCTCAGAGTGTGTAGGAAACCATGATATATTAAGACATGTCTCTTTAGCCAATTTTACGGGAATCCTTTAATAGATATCAAAGGCATTCAAAGGCATTTTAATTGTCATAATCTAGTCACTCTAGCTTTCAATATTTAGTTTACACCCACTCCCTACTCTCCTGTCACTCTCTGGCTATTCATAATTCTCTTCTACCATCATCCTTCAGTCACACTCTTCCATTCTTCCCTCACTTGTCACTTTCTCGCACCTCTCAATCTCTTGTTACTCAGTTCTCCCTGCAGGGAAGCACTATGCCCAAGGCCTTTCCTTACCATTCTGAATGCCATTTTGCCGGGCCTCCAATTACTGCCTTTGGAGACCCAGCAGAAAAGCACTCAATGCAGAACCTAGGACAAATGGAAGAGTACACAGGAGCCTCCCAGGCAAAGATTCCAGGATCTTAGAAACAGGATAATACTAATTCTAAACACTTTGTGTTCAAGAACCTTTCCTATTGGGGGAGTAGGCGGTATCCAGATGTACCCACAATGGGTTTGTAGGGTGAGGCAGAGATGTGAGGAGGATGAAGAAAAGGCCTCAACGCTAGTGTCTAGGGGGTTTTTAATCAATATAGTCTTAGTTTGATTAGTTTTATAGCTTGGAAAAAAAAGAAAAGATCATGGACATTCATTCATTATCATTTTACTATTAATGCAAATGCTCCCTTGTTTTGTCTCATGCTGTCAAGTCATTTCCAATAATAATAATAATAATAATAATAATGTTGGTATTTGTTAAGTGCTTACTACGTGCAGAGCACTGTTCTAAGCGCTGGGGTAGATACAGGGGAATGAGGTTGTTTCACATGAGGCTCACAGTCTTCATCCCCATTTTACAGATGAGGTAACTGAGGCACAGAGAAGTGAAGTGACTTGCCCACAGTCACACAGCTGACAAGTGGCAGAGCCAGGATTCAAACCCATGACCTCTGACTCTCATGCCCGGGCTCTTTCCTCTGAGCCATGCTGATAGCTACTCCATGGACACATGTCTCCTACAGCACCCCATCTCCATCTGCAATCATTCTGGTAGTATATCCATAGTTTTCTTGGTAAAAATACCGAAGTGGTTTACCATTGCCTTCTTCCACGCAGTAAACTTGAATCTCCACCCTCTACTCTCTCCCATGCCTCTGCTGCCCAGCACAGGTGAGTTTTGATTTGTTGCAGCTTGCCTTCCACTCACTAGCCACTGCCCAAGTTAGGAATGGAATGGGTATAATAATGATGATAATTATTAAGCACTTACTATGTGCCAAGCACCATTCTAAGCACTGGGGTAGATACAAGGTAATCAGGTTGTCCCATGTGGGGCTCACAGTCTTAATCCCCATTTTACAGATGAGGGAATTGAGGCACAGAGAAGTGAAGTGACTTTCCCAAGGTTACACAGCAGACAATTGGTGGAGCTGGGATTAGAACCCATGACTTCTGACTCCCAAGCTCATGCTCTTACCACTAAGCCACACCTCTGCTTGATGGTCCCTCCCATAATCGAGGCTGGTACAATATTATAAACTCTCCAGGTGTGATCCTGAGAGGGGAAGTGCTCCCTATCTAGAAGCTTTTAACCCAGACAATTAGAATTTCTTACAGGATGGATAAGACATAAAAGTTTCTATATATTGGAAGTAGACTTTCCAAATGATCACAATGAAATTATTTGGTAAATTCACATGCAATATGGATTTGCAAAGCCTGCATTTTGAACAGAAACCACTCACCTAGGCTGACTTGATTTTATTTAGTATTGTCATCAAACATTCAGCATTCACCATTTTGAAAATCATTACGGTAATTGTCTTGTCTTATGCTGTCAAGTCAACTCCGACCCATTGGGACACCACGAACACATCTCTCCCAGAACCCGTCACCTCCAACTGCAATTGTTCTGATAGTGTATCCATAGAATTTGGGTAAAAATACAGACATGGTTTTCCATTGCCTCCTTCCAAGCATTAAACTTGATTCCCGGCCTTCGACTCTCTCCCGCACTGCTGCTGCCCAGCACAAGGGAGTTTTGACTTGTAGCAGATTGCCATCCACTCTCTAGCCATTGCCCAAGCTAGGAATGAAATGGGTGTGCCTCTGCTTGACTTTTCCTCCTGTAGTCAAGACTGGTAGAGTACTGGAAACTCTCCAGATGTGACCCTGAGAGGGGCATTATGGTAATAGTTATACAAAAATGAGTTGTAAAAAAAAATCAGCTTTATTTTGCTTGATGAGATACAATCATTTGAGGCTGAGTCTAACCAGTGCAGTTCAAAAGCTACAAGAGTGAATCTCTATGTTGTGTGAATGAGAAGTCAGTCCCTTGAGCTGCAATTTAAAACTAGTTTCTCTTAGAGTTATATGGCACCTCCATTTTCTCAAAAACAGAATATAATTTGAATCTTCAAAGATGAGACTTGAACTAACATAAAAGAGGTGGGCAGATATCACAGATGAACCTTTCACTGGTCATAGCTATGAACTTGAGACTGAAGTATTGCAACCAGAACTGTGTTAACCTTCACAATACTCCTGGCAAAGGAATTTTACAGGTAAAGAATTTGCTAAGTGGCCTGAGAACAAAGTGAAGTATTTCAACGCAGTCATTTATAGACGGGGATGCAGATTTCAATTATCCCATTATTGACTGCAAGCTCGGTGTGAGCAGGGAATGCGTTCATTACAGTGTTATGTTGTACTCTCCCAAGTTCTTAGTAAGGTGTTCTGCACACGTAAGTGCTCAATAAATATGACTGATTGCTTGACTGACTCCTGATGAACACTAAATGATGAATACAGTATTTTATACTATCCTAGAGTACCAATTCACTAAGGTTTATGGCAAGCAACTGCAGATTTATCTGGGTTGCATGCAAAGTGTTATAAGTTTCCTTTTCTCAGATAAGTACTTCATCTTTAAGAAGATATTGCATGGAGGACACGTTCCATTTACAAGCCAAAAAGCTGAATATCTTCAGGTAGAGAAAGGAAGAAGAGCGCGCAACTTGACCGCACAACTAGAATATCCCACTATTGACTACTTGGGTCATCATAGTAATTTAAGCAGATATTTATTTGCTTGCATAACTAAAAAAAAATAAATTCTCTCCTTGCCATTTATGACTTCTTTTCTAGGAGGTCACACACATAAGAAAAATCCTGCTACTTCTGACCATGAAAGATCCTGCCCGATGTAAACTCTGGTTGTAAATATTTAGGTAGCAGGCATCACCGCGTGAAGGTGAGTCTGTACTAGAAAACTGTAGAGGAAGCAAGTGATACTACAAGGCAGTCAAGGCAATGGAGCCCAAAACACAAGTGGTGCACTCAGGCGCATAACCCCAATTTGTAAACAACAGGGTGTTCTGTGTCCTTTCATGTGAGACAAAGGCAAAAAAGAAAAGCCCCAGCAACATGTTGGTTCTGCCTGAGAACCATCCCAATTGCCCAGAAAATAGGCCAAGGTAAGAGTGCAAGGACAAACCAGCCAGTCTCCCCCAACAATTGGACTGAGTAGTCACGTTGATTACTGCTGTGCGGAAGGATCTTTTCTGACCTGCATTCTGGAAAGGTCAGAAAAATGAACACTAGGAATCCTATGTCTTTTCTTTTAAGAGTGCTCCTTTGGCTCCAAAAGGCCAAGTTCCTGTTTGTAGGTGTCATTACTGACTCAAAAACACTCAAGCCCCATCAGGTTTATATCTATAATATCATCATTTTTGCATCTGAGCCTGAGGGGCACAACAAAGCAGAGTCTACATTCTTGGGGACTAGGAAAAGAGATTTATATCACACTATATAAACCAATCAGCATATTTTCAATTTTATAAAAACGATTTAAATCTCTGAATAACTTGGGGCCACAAATGAAAAGAAACTTACATTTTTCATCAGACCGCCAACTTGATTTTCATTGTTTTGCTCCAGTTCTTTTTTGCTAATATAAACAAAAACTTCTCCTGTGTCTTTACCATTTGGATATACCTGAAAAACAGATAAACCTATTCATTTAAGTATTCTGTTACAGAAAATGAAATCAATCCAACCTACTTGAATGGTGAAAGCAAGTCAACGATCCCATCTTGGGTCTTGCCTTTGGATGTAAAAGAAAAGCCAGTTAAGTCCTTCAAGTGAACTGTTGTAGAAACAAACTCATTCTTCCTCCATAAAGAAAGAGCTCAAAGATTTGGAAAACATTTATTTCAAAAAGTGAATCCCTTTCTTCCTAAATTGCATAAGTTTATAAAGAAAAAGGATGTGAGGAAATTTTTGCCTAAAAAAGATGATAGGGTTTTATTTATTACATAGTTTGGAAAAAAACAGATTTAACTTGACAATCTTTAATAACTAATAACTTGAATAGTAATACCTGTATTACTGAGAATTTCTACAGTTAAATCTATTATCAAATGTTGGACAGATAGTTAAGTGGGGAGATAATATATATTGTAATGTTACGTACAATTGTCATTGAAAAAAATGTCAGCATATATTATGGTCCAAAGGATGTGAATTAGCCAGTTTCTACAGGATGGATCCACTGGAGTGGAACACCACACCTCTACTCACGGCTGGAGATTCACATAGGATGTGCCATTCATCAGGCAAGAAAAGAAACAGGAGAAGAGAGAAGCTGTATGAATAATTTAAATCTCTGCAGTTTTCAAAAGCTCTTTTCTCTTCTTGTTGATATGTCTATGACATCACAGTGCTCATTTTATTCAGGTTCCCGTGATATCCCCAGAGAAAAGGCCTGGAGTAAGAGTGAGAGGGAGGAAATTGGACATGGAGCCTCTCTCCATTTAAAGTCATATTCCAGGAAGTTATTTGAGTAATCCTATTAGGGTTCTAATTATGATTTTTCAGTCAAGTTACCTCCAACTTCACGTATGTTTTTCTGAGGAGACGAAGAGGGAAGGATAAAACAAAAAGACTAAACCCATTACATTTGGGATATATTTTTACAATTTAGCTGATGGCCCAAAATGTCTACAACATTTGCTACCCTATTAGGTACTGTTGGTATCCATTTTATGACCCAGAGGGCAGGAATTGGATTCCAAAACATATATTCTCAGCCTTAGACATTACTTTCCTAGTGTTTATTGAGTATCTGCATAGAAGTTCTATAGATTATATCTTTGTCAAGTAAATTGTCTCCCAGTCCACTATCAGTCTCAGGCTAGTAATCTGGAAGAAAGCTTTTAAACACAATGAAAAATAGAGAAGCAAAAGAGAGTCTACAGTGAAGTCACTATTTAAAGTCAAACAGATTCTGTGAGGTTGTTATTATCATGACCAGAGACTGAGTTTGGGGAGTTTATTGATGTCACTTTGCCTGGACTTGCTAGATAGAGTCTCAGAGTGTAGCAAATCATATTCTGGAAAGCACTTCTATGCATGTTATCAGAAAAACCTTTATGGGCTTGTTGAACCTTTGAGGGTTATGTTAGTTTTCTGATTTTGCCACTAAATTAAACTCAAACATTTGCAGAAAACATCACTTGAAGAGGCCCCAAGTGCAAACTTAACATGTCCAAAATATGTCTCATCTTCCCACCAACACCCTGTCCTCTCCATCTTTCCCATCACTGTAGACAACATTATTAACCTCTCTGTCCTACATATTATTTACCATGGCATTTTCTTTGACATCTCTCTCATTCAACTAACATATTCAATCTCACCAAATCCTTTCAGTTCTACCTTAATGATTTCTCAAAAATCTGCCCTTTCCTTTCCATCCAAACTGCTACCTCGGTGATCCAAGCACTTATCATATCCTGCCTTGGTTACTGCATCAGACTCTTTGCTGACCTCCCAAATAATTAGGACAATACCCTGCACACAATAAGTACTTAATAAACACCACTGATTGACTGATCAATCCTTGGAATTGCCCAAACAAGGTTTTGAATTAAAAAATGAGAGAAGAGGATACCATCATCTAACACATTATCTAAGAATATATTCTTCCACTTAGTGTGCACCAAAAAAAATCAAAACTGAAAACTTGGGCCATCCTGCAAAATTTAGCCCTCAGCTTTCATTTAGTCGCATTAAAAGGAAAAAAATGATGCAGGTAACATGATTTTCCCCACATGACTCAAACAGATTTAAAAAGCTGACAATATCTCAGAATTTTTAAGGACAGATTAAAAATCCTAAGGAATACTACTGAATGAATGGATAAACTGACAATCCATCCTTCTCACAACAGTTGGGAGGGCATAAGAGTATACTTATTGTTATTGAATGGATCTGTGATTCTAGAATTTTGGAATGAAGTCTTCTCCTTATAAGTGGTTTCTTGAGAAAGTTCCCTCTGGACTGTAAACTCACTGTGGGCAGGGAATGGGTCTACCAACTCTGTTTTACTGTATTCTTCCAAGTGCTTAGTTCAGGGCTTTGCATACAGTAAGCACTCAATAAATATCATTGATTGATTGTTTAAGAAAGTGAGATGTCCCTCATCTTCTGGCTTCTTTATCTTTGTCCTTAAAGAGTGCTGAATTATTAGAGGTGTTCATTCATTTATTCATCCATTCATTCAGTCATATTTGTTGAGAACCTACTGTGTGCAGAGCACTGTACTAAACTCTTGGAAGTACAATATAGCAATAAAGAGAGACAATCCCTGCTCACAGTGGGCTCACAGCCTGGGGTTGGGGGATTGGGGGTGGGCAAGACAGACATCAATTCAAGTAAACAGGCATCAATATAAATAGAATTATGTATTTATATATAAATATATATATATGTGTGTATATCTAAGTGCTGTGGGGAGGGGAGATGGAGGAAGAGCAAAGGTAGCGAGTCGTGGTGATGCGGAAGGGCAGGGGAGCTGAGGAAAAGTGGAGTGTTCTGCATGACCTTACCTCTCCAATGATCTAAATATAGGTTCTCACCCTTGCAGGAGTTGGAGTAAGAGGACAATGCCAAAAGCCACCAGTTTATACCTGTAATTATTTGTTATATCTGCAACTTATATTAACATGTCTTCCCTTCTAGACTGTAAGTTTGTTGTGGGCAGAGAATGTGTGAGCACGTTGTTGGGCAGGGATTGTCTATCTGTTGCCGAATTGTACATTCCAAGTGCTTAGGACAGTGCTCTGCACACAGTAAGCACTCAATAAATACAACTGAGTGAATGAATGTGTCTTATAGTATTATGTTGTACTCTCCCTAGCAATAAATATGTTTGCCTGACTGACAAACTCCACATCTTTTTTAAAAAATCATAACAGCTAATGGCTGACAGAAATTTTAAACCCAAATCAAGAAATCTGAATAATGGTGACTATCACTTGCATGCTAACCCGATTAATAAAATGTATTTTTTTCCATTCTCCCATTCAAGGCTGTAACTGAGTCAAGCTGGGCGCTGCCTGACAGAATGGAGTGTAATAAATTTAGAGTCATAGACAGATCCTCCCAGGCCAAGGTTTGCCTCCTCCTGCCCTCCTCAGAGTCTTTGCACATGCAGAGGCTATTTTAAATTTAGAACCATGGTCCAGTTGGGCATAAAAGGTGGGAGGATTCTGAAATGGGGATGGGGAGGCTGATTGCCAGTCTGCTTCTCTGAGGGTTGGCTACAGTTCAGTGAATCAAGGCCTGGATCTGGACCTGTTCTCCTTCCACCTCTTTATTCAATGATTATAATTAAGTTTGGCACCTACTGCTTCCACTCATCGCCTATTATGTGTGGAGTAGTTTTCTAGGAGCACATGGGACATACGTTAGAAGTAAAAAACGTGATCCCTGTCCTTGAGAAGTTTACAGTACAGTGGAAAAAAAACTATATATTGGCAAAAAAACATGAAAACATGTATGATTTAATTGCACATTTTGGATATAGCCGAATTGAGAAGTAGGAAATATTATTCCAATAGGAATTGGTTCTGGAATTACATGATCCACAAGTTGATGCAAATGAACTCAGTGTAGGTAGAAATAGTCATGTGCATGTCTGTGGCATATGGTTTCTGACCTCTGCCTCAGCTTTATAATATCAAAGAATGTGTTTTATTTTGGCAACTTTATATCACTTAATACAGTAAAAACAGCAATGAGTGGCATGGGTTTAAAGCAATCTGTAGTGGTGGATGTAACAATATGGAATTAGTACCTTTGAACCATCTCCCTCCATACCCACTAATTCTCACTGAATCAATAATTACTATAACTTGATTCTTCCATACCATCAATACCTTATTATAGCCAAAATGGTTGTAATTCAAAAAGCATGAAGATAGCTAGAAATAATATGTATCAGTGAATGAATTACAAATATGCATGATAGGGTTCTGAAATGACTGAAGGGGTGGAATGACAGGGAAGGTTGCAGGGGATTAGTCAAGGAGGAAGTGGCCTTGTAGAAGGACCTAAAAGAAGGGAAGGATGTGGTTCAGTGAAACCAAAGAGAAGGACATTCCGGTCAGGGTCAAAAGGTGCCAGGGTCAGAAGTAGGAAAGTTAAGTATGAGGAGAGCTAAGAGAGAGATAACGGCACAAACTCTAGCCTTTAATTGTGAGGCAGTTCATTTGGTCACAGTAACAGCTGAACCTGAATGTTTTCAGATTAAATGATGAGTACTGCTAATCTGAAAAAGCATGATTCAGGTCATTTTGCCTACATTCTTTACCTCTATAGACAATATTGTTCTAAATTCAATATGTCTAGATATAAACCTGAACCTACACAATTGTGCACAGAGCTCTTTGAAGGGATGGCTGCATATTAAAATTGTAATTCTCCAGAGACAATAACAAAACACAAAAATGTCAACCAGCTCAATTAAACTAGTTCAACTAGAAGTAATGAAGCAACATGACAGTTCCTTGATCAGTTTCCCTTTAATAGGGCCTACTTTAGTGCCATTATTCAGATCTTTAATGCCATAATAACATATCCTAAGTCAAACATGCAATATGACACCCAAGAACTCATTTCCAAAATAAAGGAAAAACCAATTACAACTGAAACTTTTCTTATATAAACCAATAATCCAAGAACAAAAAATATCAACGGTATTTACTGAGCATTTACTGTGTGCCAAGCACTTTATTCATTCATTCATTCAATAGTATTTATTGAGCGCTTACTATGTGCAGAGCACTGTACTAAGCGCTTGGGATGAACAAGTCGGCAACAGATAGAGACAGTCCCTGCCGTTTGACGGGCTTACAGTCTAATCGGGGGAGACGGACAGACAAGAACAATGGCACTAAACAGCGTCAAGGGGAAGAACATCTCGTAAAAACAATGGCAACTAAATAGAATCAAGGCGATGTACAATTCATTAACAAAATAAATAGGGTAACGAAAATATATACAGTTATATATATATATATATATATATAAGCACATATCTACTAGATGCATTTCCATTTAAATCAATCTAAGTGATAAACACCACAAAACCTTTCATAAATCAATATCACATACATTTTTGTTGGAAGAGCCTGGTTGGAACATACTAGAGGCAGAACTGAGGTCAATAGTTTGAAAAACCTACTTCAGCAGCACCTACCATCTGGGACCTACATTTCCCAGAGCCATTTAAGAGTAAAACCCAATCAGCAAGTCAGGTTGAAGCCTTTAAATCCAGTTTTTTTCTTGGAATTGTTTAAGTGCTTCCTATGTGGCCGGCATTGGAAAATCCACTAGGGTAGACACAAGCTAGTCAGGTTGACATGGACACGGTCCATGTCCTACTTGAGGTCCAAGTCTTAATCCCCATTTTACAGATGAGGTAACTGAGGCACAGAGAAGTTAAGTGATTTTCCCAAAGTCACACAGCAGGAAAGTGGTAGGGTCAGGATTAGAACCCAGATCCTCTAACTCCAAGGCATATGCTCTTTCCACTAGGCCATGAGAAGAAACCTGGCTGGTTCTCTCTTTCTGCCTGCTGCTGCAAACACTGATGGCCTTACTGAATGTGCTGCACATGCTATTCGTGAGCACACAGGCTCAAAATTTCATCTGTGAAATTCAGGCAGGATGCTTGTTGCATATTGGTATCTCTGTATCTGGGTATCCTTTACTTATCCCTTCTTGATAGCAAATATTCATAATTTTGAAATTTCTTTGGGATTATCTTTAAATAGTATAGCAGAATCCAATTTTAAAGACCTCTGATTTAGTACTGAATGATTTCATGATGAATCAGTACATAAGCAATATATGTATTTGTATATATATATGTATATATATATACAAATTTCTTAATATGTTGGAAAGACATGGACTTTTAAAATCATCATATCAATAGTTAAACAGAATTGAACTGGACTCTGGAACACCTTACATACAAATAAGTGGCCAAATGGGCTTTTATGGGGAGAGTCAGGAGTTTGTGGGTTATTCTGCTACCTGAAAAATGTAAAGGTCCCATAATCAGTGATATTTATTGAGCACCTAATTACATCCAGACCATTGTTCTAAGCTCTTGGAAGAGTAGAGTTCAATAGAATTTACGGACATGTTCCCTGCCCATAAAGAGCTTACAAGGATTCCATATCAGGCCTGGATGATGGGAGGGAATCCAATTAGCACAAGCTCAACATTGGTGGCAGGAACAACATGGCAGCAGGGGGGAAGAGAGGTGGAGTGGCTAGTTATTCTTCCTCTTTCTCTTCAAAGAAGGTAACCACTGTTGCTGTCGCCATCATCTCTCCTACCTCCATCACAAATGTGGTTGAATTGGCCTATCTTAGGCCTCTCCAGGAGTTTCTGATACAGCTGGAGTTTGTCTCTTTCTTGTTTTGTTCACTTTTGTTGTTTTTATGATATTTGTTAAGTTTTTACTTTGTGTCAAACGATGTTCTAAGTGCTAAGGGTAGGGATGAAGTTAATTAGGACGGACACAGTTCCTGTCCCTGTTAGGGTTCATAGCCCAAGTAGGAGGGAGAAGAGGTACTCAATCCCTGTTTTACAGTTGAGGAAACCAAGGCACAGAGACATGAAGCGATTTGCCCAAGTTCACACAGAAAGCAACTGTCAGATCGCAGACTAGAACTCGTGTCCTTGGACTCCCAGGCCCATGCTCTTTCCACGAGGCCATGTTGCTTGTCTCCTCCTTTCTTTCCCCTCCTCTCTTTTCTGCTTCCCCATTTTAATACCACACTCTAAATTCCTGTACATTTCTTGAATTTGAAAACCAACAGCCAACTCTACAGTGTAATTTAAAAAGCATGGAACTTCATTAAAATATAATTATAATTGCCTCATATTCCATTGTAGTTAAACCAGAAATGTGTCCATTTAACATTTCTGAAGTGCACTGCTTAGTCTCTTCATGGAAAATGAGGTTCACAAATTCCTCCTTGTCCATTCAAACTGTTGTTGTTATAATAAAGTGTGATTTACAACTGAGTGATTGGTTCAGCAAAAACAACCCCTCTCACTGTTTGATACTGGTTTATCAAAATGCCTGCAACACATGCAATCTAAGAAATGCACAAAATGCTGCCATACCCTAGGATCAATAGTAACAATAATAATAATAATAATGATGGCATTTGTTAAGCAATTACTATGTACCAGGCATTGTACTAAGTGCTGGGGTACTTACAAGCAAATTGGGTTGGACACAGTCCCTGCCCACATAGGGCTCGCGGTCTTAATCGCCATTTTACAGTGAGGTAACTGAGGCACAGAGAAGTGAAGTGACTTGCCCAAGGTCACAGTAGACAAATGGTGGAGCTGGGATTAGAACCCATGATCTTCTGACTCCCAGGCCCATGTTCTATCCATTATGCCATGCTGCTTCCAAAAGCCTCCTCCCCAATGCTACACTGCTAATATATTTACCCATAGGGCCCAGTTGCTATGTCATAGTTGGTTCCAGAACAGAACATAATATAATACATATACATCTACAGGAAAACAAAGTCTGTGATACTGTCACATTTTGGGGGGAGCAGGATACAGTGATATGTACTGCCTGAATATTAAGTACGAAAGCATATTAGCAAAGCTCTTTTTTGAAGACACTTATATATATACTTTTTTTAATGGCATTTGTTAAATACTATGTCGCAGGCACCATACTAAGCACTGGAGTAGATGTGAGGTTGTCAGGTTGGACAAAGTCCCTGTCCCGCATGGGGCTCACAGTCTTAACCCCATTTTACAGATGAGGAAATTGAGGCACAGAGAAGTTATGTGACTTGTCCAAGATCACACATTTATCTTCAAATAGATATGTCATTCATTTTAGAGATGATACTACTGATGGTGAAATACTAACAATGCATGTAGGTGTGGCTGAAAAAATCAGTAGTTGACTGACCCTCTTCAGGATTGTGTGTAGGAAAATAGTTCCCTACTGTTCTGATACATTCATCCCATCAATCATAATTATTGAGCACTTACTATATGCAGAGCACTGTACTAAGCATTTGGGAGAGTACAGTATAACAGAGTTGTTAGTCACGTTCTCTGCCCACAACAAGCTTACATCAACTCCTACCTCTGTTTACAAGAGAAGCAGTGTGTCTAGTGGGTGGGACACAGGCCTGGGCGTTAGAAGCAACTGCGTTCTAATTCCAGCTCCGCTACTTGTCTGCTGTGTGACTTTGGGCAAGTCACTTCACTTCACTGTACCCCATCTATAAAATGGGGATTAAGACTGAGAGCCCCATGTGGGACATAGATTGTGTCCAACCTGATTAGCTTGTATCTATCCCAGAGCTTAGTACTGCCTGACACACAATAAGGACTTAAATACCATAAAAAGACTATCTGTGGGGAGTTTAATCTTCTCAAAGCATCCATTTAAGGAATGCAACTTCTTTCTTAATCACCACCTACCTGGATGGTCCATCTGCTGCCATGTTCCCCCAAAAGTCCACTTATATAGTTATATTGTTTGAGATTGTGCCTCACGAAATCTTTAAAGAATTTAACTGGTCTTTTCTCCATCTCTCAATCACCATTCAGCAGTCACTAAGGTATCCTGCTAGCATTCCTTTTCCTCACATTTTGCCCAGCGAGATTGTATTTCTGGGAACATCATCTCCGTGCTGGGGCACTGATTGTGTTTCAGGACCTCGATGATCCTGTTGTCAGCATATGAAGTATCATTAAAGGTGATGTTTGTGAAAGTCCTCAAGAAGTGTCTGCTGAAATAGGGCCAGGTCTCACAGCCATACCCACACAGTGCGATAGACCGCTAACTTGCTATGACTCTGTATGTCCTGTTGTCATTAAACAATAATCTTTCAAAGTCATTTGTATATTCAAGTCCTGTTTGTTAGTATATTGTCTCAATAGCAGACTTTGGTATCAGTGTTAAATTCTGTGCTGCCAGTGATGATGGTATTTGTTACGTGCTTACGATGTGTCAAGCACTAAGTGCTAGGGTAGATACAAGGTAATCAGGACAGGCACAATCTCTGTCCCACTTGGGGCTCACAGTTTTAATCCCCATTTTAGAGATAACTGAAGCACAGGGAAGTTAAGCCATTTGCCAAGGTTGCGCAGCAGACAAGTGGCGGAGCTGGAATTAAAATCCAGGTCCTTCTGGCTCCTGGACCTGTGTGCTCTGCTAAGTGTAGACTTTTCCAGCCGTATGTATATACATGTATTGTGTACTGTTTGCACATTATTATTATTTTTATTGCTCTAAGCTTTCTTCAAGCTGTCAGGCAAAATTTTGCTCAAAATTTGCAAAATGACTCATTCATTTACCTCTGTTCTTGCATGCGTGCCTTGTGAATACAACTGTTAGAATACAGCAGTTAATATTAATAATTGTGGTATCGGTTAGTGGTTTACTCTGTGTTAAACGCTGTACTAAGTGCTGGGATAGATAAAGGATAATCAGTTCAGACACAGTCCTTGTCCTATACGGGGCTGAGAAAGTTTTTGGATGACTGTTTTAAAGACTTTAAATGATGCTTGTGACCCGTTTGTTTGAAAGAGATTTCTCAGGGATTAGACTTGAATTATAACTCCAGTTTCCACATCTCTCAATCATGGTGGTATAAACCTGGCTCTGCTGGTTGTCTTTGGGCAAGTCACTTCACTTCTCTGTGCCCCATCTATAAAATAGGGATTATGACTTTGAGCCTTATGTGGGACATAGACTGTGTCCAACCTGATTATCTTGCATCTACCCCAGTGTACAGTACTGCTTGATAAATAATAAGGTCTTAACAAACATCATAAAAAAAAAACTATCTGTTGGTAGCTTAATCTTCTCAAAGCATCCATTTAAGAAATAGTGTAAAATGAGTTGAACAAGATTTGCCCTACCCCATTCCCTTGCTTTACTCTGCTAGCGATGGATTTCTAACTTGACTGAGAATACCAGACAAAAAGTAGACTTTGGATCTTGGTGAATTCTCAGAGGAGCCAAACCTGTTAATAATTCCCAAGTCCCCAGTTTGATTATGGTTTTTGTAAAGTCTCTGAAAATGTTACAGAGGCCTTGGTGTTGCCCTCTGAACTTTTGCAGAATCCATTATGCTGCAAAGATACTCACTGAGTTATATTTTGATCTGAGCCACATTGTGATTAAGAAGATGCACATGGTTGGCTAAATTCTTCAGGAGTTGACTATATTACGAGACTCTGGGACCTGAGCCTCTTCAAGATCAGGAACCCTTAGGTTTGGGGGAAGAGAGAAGAAAACACCTGATTACTAGGGCTCCTCCCTTCCCCCATCCAAGATCATAACCTGCCTTCTAACATTTAGAACTTTGGGAAGTTTGTGGTGGCCTGGTGAAGAATCCTAACGACTATTTCCAAGTGCAGTTAACTTCTACTATATATGTTACACATTTTGGTAAGAATGTTATTGAAAAATTAGGGATCATGGCGAAGGAGCATGGCTGGGGAGTCAGAAGAACCTGGATTCTAATCCCGGCTCTGACACTTGTCTGCTGTGTGATCTTGGGCAAGTCACTTCACTTCTCTGTGCCTCAGTTACTTCATCTGTAAAGTCTGTTCTTCATCAGGAACTTTGTCCAACCTAATTAGCTTGTATCTACCCCAAAATGTACTACATTGCCTGGCATACAGATTGTATTCCTTAGACACCATAAAAAAAAAACATTTTCACAGGCATGTCTGTCTAGATATAATGTAATTCATAAATTAGTGGTGGAAGAAAAACAACTTTAAACATATATATTTGGTTTGTCAAGGTGTCTTATCATACGATTTATCCATTACCATATATTCTTAAAGAACACAACTACTGGTTTGCGGAAAACAGACAGTGCAGTTATCACTGGATCCCTCCAACTTTGGTCTCCCACAGTGGATCATGATTTTTCTTAATTGTATTTGTTAAGTATTTATTATGTGTCAAGCACTGTTTTAGGCACTGGAATAGACACAAGTTAGTCAGATTGGACTCAGCCATGTCCCACATGAGGCTCAGAGTTTAAGTAGGAGACAGAATGGGCATTTATTTAATCCCCATTTAACAGATGAGGAATCTGAGGCACCAAAAAGTTAAATGACTTGCCCAAGGTCGCACAGCAGGAATTGGCAGAGCCAGATTTAGAACCTAGGTCCTCTGACCCATGATTCATCTACTAGACCACACTCCTTATTTCGCATCTTGTTATACAGTAAGTCACAGATTTTGTAACCCTCTGTTCTATTCTAACCACATAGAGGGGCAAGGTGTTGTTTATGCATTTCCTGCTTTGCCGAAAGTTGTTTTCAAGTCTGAGCCTTTACTGTCACAACTCAAGGAGGCCTGCACAAATAATACTCATAAACAGAAGCAGCATGGCCTAATAATCATCATCATTATTATTAGGATTGCTGAAGTTAGTGAAGTGCTTGACAACAGGAACTAAAACAATAGCTGTTGGAACTTCCAACATTTAGAAATGTCCAAAATTTAGAAAGGCCCTCCCTTTTCAAATCCGCCAGACAATTACTCTTTCCCCCTTCAAAGTCTTAGTGAAGGCACATCTCCTCCAAGAGGCCTTCCCAGACTAAACCCCACTTTTCCTCATCTCCCATTCCTTTCCACTTCACCCTGCCTCGCTCCCTTTGTTCTTCCCCCCTCCCCGCCCCACAGCACTTATGTGTATATCTGTTATTTTATTTGTTTATATTGATTCCTGCTTACTTGTGTTGATGTCTATCTCCCTCTCCTCTAGACCGTAAGCTCGTTGTGAGCAAGGAATGTGTCTGTATTTTGTTATAGCATACTCTTCTTAGCACTCAGTTAAGCACTCAATAAGGACGACTGACTGAGTGATTTACTGGCAACCAACTCATGTCACCAGTTATCCATAATACTAGCCAAGGAAGGTCTCCCAACTGTGGAAGTAAGCTTTTGCAAGAAGAAAATGTGAGACTATCAAACACCCTATGAAAATGCTAATTGAGAGGTGAACGGATCCATTGTTATATAGAAGGACAGTCTCAGTAACAAGGTTCACCGGGCACATTTAAACTGTGTAACTCGCCAGGATACTGCTGCAGTTTTGGCCCATCTACTTGTCCTGCTGCCAGTCCAACTGGCACTCTCAGACCACCTTCAAAAATGTCGAGAATGAAAGGTTTCATTAGAATAGGCCCTGCATGAGTTCAAACATGCATTCATTCAATCGTATTTATTAAGCGCTTACTGTCTAAAGAGTGCTGTACTAAGCGCTTGGGAAAGTGCAATACAACAATAAACATTATTGGCTGTTTGCAATTCAGATTCATAATCTTCCCCTCAGAATTCCCAACAAAGAGACAAAGAAAGGAATATCATACACTAGAAGCTCCCTCAAATCTACAGTTTGATTATCTCATTTTCTTTAAGGGATTTTTTTAAATTTTTAAATTTTCCTTTCTTTTCAGCATGCCAATACATTCCTTTTCTGCATGCCAATACACATATATGCAATCAATCCATAGATTCAGAATGCTATGAGAAGCAGCACAGTGTAGTGGATAGAGCACGGGCCTGGGAGTCAGAAGGTCATGGGTTCTAAACCTAGCTCCATCATATATCTGCTGTGTGACCTTGGGCAAATCACTTCACTTCTCTGTGCCTCAGTTATCTCAACTGTAAAACTGAGGGGGGAAGAGGCGGGCAGGCTGTAGGCAGTGGTTTTGATGGCTGATGACCTGCTCAGGCTGAGATCACTCGGAGGATAGATCTTGGCATTCTCAAAAAGGTCCCTGGCCCTGGGGATGGAAAGGTCGCAGCTTCCTCCCTGTCTCCCAAGACCCTGACCTTGGCATTATCCTCAACTCATCTCTCATTTGATCTGCATATTTAGTTCATCACCACTGACTCCTTGGAATGATCTCCCCATTCATATCCAACAGATCACCACTCCCCCCATCTTCAAACCCCTACTAAAATATGATTTTCACATTTTCTCCAAGAAGTCTTTCCTGACTAAATCCTCACTTCCCCACTACCTCTCCCCTCTTTTCACTTAAACATTTGGGCCTGTATCTCTTAAACACTGTGATTTTCACAGCACTTATAAACATATCTATCTGTAATTTAGTGTCTGTCTCTCTAGTATATAAGCTCCTTGGGAGCAGGGATTGTGTCTACCTATTCTATCTCACTTTCCCACCCGCTTAGTACAATGCTCTGCACAGAGTGGGCTCACAATAAATATCATTGATTGATTGGGTATATACACCTCTCTCTGTACTCAGAGTTTGAAGTAAATTTTTGATCAAATCTCTCGAAAATGACATCAAAATTACAAATAAAGTAATTCTCCTTTACAAACTGCTTCTTCATTGCTCTTTCACAACAGCACTGTTGAATTTTAATACTGGTATTCCTTACAGCACTCTTACCTCCAGATATTACTGCAAAGTTTACTTTGCCTTTTAAGTACCTCCTTTCCTTTCTTTCTCAACCTTCAAAGCATTTTGACTGACTTAAATAGAGTGATTATGAATGCCATAAATCTACCCACCCCTTAACACTGAGGCTTTGGCATATTTAAGTGCTTAGTAACAGCCATAATAATACTATAATTAATTTCACTTTAATGTTGGATAATGGCAGATCTACGTAACTTGTATAATGTCACAAGGCATCTTTTTGCTATATAGCATGTGAAAATTAACAGGATTTTTAAATATACAAAGCTTCTAATTCAAAATATTTACACTTCTATTTGACAAAGACCTATATTATATTTTTATGTTTAATTGGATGGAGGTGATTTTGGAAATTCAGTAATGCTCTTGACAGTATTTCCTATGGGAAACCACACTTCATTTAGTACTCTTTCACTTAACTCTATTTTCACGGAAGCAATTAAGAGCTCAAACTTAGGCACCAAAGTTGTGATTGCCCTAAACATTTGATACGGAAAACATCAAGAAATAACGAAAACATTCACTAAGTGCTTAAATCAGGCTACTCTAAGTTGTGGGAAGAACAGAAAAAAATTACAAAAATCTAATCCAAAGACTCTGGAAAAGACCAATTTACTTCTCACCTGATCAAATTTCCAAAACCTTGGTCAAACAGAGGCAGGAAGCTGGGATGACTATAAGTAAAAAGGTCTGCTTGACATCAAATTCAATTTAAAACTAATTACTTGGAAATGAAGCAACCTTTGAAATTTGGGATATGAAGTTATAGAAACAATGTCTTCCTCTATACCTACAGACTTGTCAGGCACAACTCTAATTGAAAAGAAAATGTAAATAATTGAATTTCCTAACCATTCAATTCTTAAAGGACTTTGGCCAAGTATTAATTACCCGTTTTCCTCCCACTGCACGTAAAACCTCTAAAGTTTTCAAAAACATTTAGCCTCTTGTTCTGACAAATAACCAATTCACCTCTATTTCCTGTCTTTTCTGAGATATTGATTTTACCAGCTAAACTCAGATATGTCACACTTATCCAAGGTCCCTCACTTTTCTCTGAAAAGATAGTTTGAACATCAATCAGCTACCTACCCTTTCACCTCTAATTCCTATTGCCCACTGTCTGTCGATTATTAAGGCTTCCTTGTTACCAGGAAGAATTTATTTTGAAAAACGACAAGTACACATTAACACCTAAATATTATGAACTGAAAAAAATCACATTACACTTGAACAAATTTGCAGATTTCTTAAAATTATGAAATTCTAAATTAGAAACACTATTTTATATACCATGAAGTAATTGTATTTAATTGCTTCATTTATCTCTGATTTAAAAAAAAAACAAAACATCAGGAATTCTTTCCAGAGTATTGCAATTGAATCCTAACCTACACTACTATATTTACTTTATATGTATTCAAGTGAAGTTTTTGCTTTCCATTGATAACGACCCAAATTACTAATTATGCAAAGGAACTAAGGAAGAGTTATAGTGTAATAACCTAAGAACTGAGTTCAAGATAGGGGAGAGGCAATTTACAAAAACTAAAAATTTCAAATTGAGCACTGAATTGGTGTTAACAGAACCTTAAATTCAGAAATAACCTCTCTCTGACAACTTGTGACAGTCCCTAAATGACACCCACCTTTAACTGCAGGCCGTGGGGAAGCATGCTGTTTGCAGGAACTCTTTTAATGTGTTTGTAGACATAAGAGCCACACTGCTCCTGCTCAGCCTGTAATTGGGGGGCAAGTTTAGAGAGGTGACCTTTGTAGCTCTTGATAGCTGTCTGCAATTCATCAATCAGGGTGTTCACCTGAAGGGGTTAAATTACAAGAGTTGTTAGCAAGAGGTAATTGTTGATGTCACACCTATTAGATTTTTTGAGAACCTGGTTTGAAGGAAAATATGATTCCAGCACTTAAAGGATCGGTAGCGGGAGAAGAGAGTATGTGTAAAATTGTGTATTTCTTTGGCAAGTCTATATTCTGCCATGAACATGGCATTCTGGATAAATCCCATTAAAAAAGTAACATTCCAGTATGCAATCACTTTTTAAAGAAAGACTGCACACAATTTTATGGATTACATATAATGTTAGAGAGGTCCCTTGCAAGAGAACTCTAAATTACTGATCTGAATCCTTTGGATTTTTTCCATATTTACAGTTTTGTGAGAAATAGATGTAACGTCTTTGCAAGATGAGTGAATCGCATCAGGATTGGCTCACAAATGGTAGATTCAAAACTGGGTGACCTGATAATTTTAGCTTCTCTCCTAGCCCAGAAGTGACTCCAAATGTTAATGTTAAGCCATGATATTGGATAACATTCTTCCAGATGAATATTTGGTAAATATCCTTGAATAGAAAAGGCATATTCACAAAAAATTCGTGTTTGGTCTTCTTTCATTCATTCATTCAATGGTATTATTTGAGTGCTTACTGTGTGCAGAGCACTGTACTAAGGTTTTGGAAGAGTACAGTGTAACAATAAACAGACACATTCCCTGCCCACAATGAGTTTACAGTCTAGAGGGGGAGACAGACATTAACATAAGTGAATAAATTACTGCTATGTACATAGGTGCTGTGGGACTGGGAGAGGGGATGATTAAAGAGAGCAAGATGGAGTGACCCAGAGGGGAGTGGGAGAAGAGAAAAGGAGGGCTTAGTCAGGGAAGGCCTCTTGGAGGAGATGGGCCTTTGATAAGGCTTTGAAGTGGAGGAGAGTAACTGTCGGATTTGAGGAGGAAGGGCGTTCCAGGACAGAGCTCAAGCTCTGACTGACTTATTTTGATTAACTCTTCTAACTCAACTCTATTTATGCCCATTTAGTTAGAAAATATGAACTCTCTACAGACTGGAGGTTTGCTTCATTCTCAAATCCACCAAAGAATCCCAGGAACAATAGAGTCATTCCAATCCATTATCCCCCCTAAAAAACACAGCATTCACCTAAACCCATCTTTAGGATCATTCCCCCCAAACTCAGCGTTCTTTCATGATAAAGAAGAAAAAGAAAAATGAATTTAAGATTGCTAAGGAAAACGAGTCGAAGTCTGAAGAGAGATTCAGACAGGCAATGAAAGAAGGATATAATTATCCAGTCCTATCACTCGGATACTTATTAATCAAACTCTTTATAGTTCATTCAACTTTTTTTCAACACTATGGAAAAGGGATGCTAGGTACCTTGGTCAGAAACACATTTGCTCATTATGGGCAAGGGAACGTCTCTGCTAATACTGCTTTACTGTACTCTCCTAAGTTCTTATTACAGTCCTCTGCACGCAGTAAGCATGCAGTAAATACCATTGAATGATTGACTGATTTGCTAGCCTCACCTCCTCATAGCACGAAACAACATTTCACCTATCTTTGTTACTGGAATCCAATATGTTTCAAGTCTCAGAATGGCTTTGACCAACTGAAGTTTTATCAACGTATGGTGGTGTGATTGAAAAGATCAATAAGAAAACAGGTCCTTCCACCCATACCCACATAAAAATCATCTCTTGTAGTGCTGCTGCAGTTGCTATTTAAAGAGCTCGACGTTCGTAATGGATAGATCACTGGCTTGGGAGTCATGGGTTCTAGTCCCGGCTCTGCCACTGGTCTGATGCGTGACTTGAGAAAGTCACTTCACTTCTCTGGGCCTCAGTAAATTCATCCTCAGTAAATTCATCTTTCCTGGGGATTGAAATTGTGGGCCTCACCTGGAACAGGGACTGTGTCCAACTCAATTTGCTCACATCCACCCCAGTGCTTACTACAGTGCATGTCATATAGCAAGTGCTTATCAAATACTACAATTATTATTCTGCAACATATGGCCAAGACCTCCTCACAACTTTGATTCTAAAAGATTTGTCCCAATCCAGATGGTACATCACGAGGTTGATCTCCCTGTAGCTTGCTTTCCAGTAATCCATAGTTATGCTGCACATTTTGAGACTGAACTTTTTGGACTCTGAAAATCAACGTTTAGGAACATTTCTGTCATTTGATGTTGTGGAACTGATTGGACTTCAAGACCTAATTATATGCAATTCTGAATGATCAGTTCGTCATAAATTCAGCACGTGGATGTTGCTGCTTTGACACTTACCTGCTATGTGACCTTGGCCAAGTCACTTCACTTTTCTGTGCCTCAGTTCCCTCATCTGCATAAATGGGGGTTCAATACCTGTGTTCCCTCCTTCTAAGAATGTGAACCCCTTTTGGGACCTGATTATCTTCAATCTACCCCAGAACTAAATACAGTATTTGGCACATAGTAAGCACTTAACAAATGACATTATTATTATTATTATCATTATTATTTGTGATGTTTTTGAAAAATTCTGGTCTTAAAGTTGAAGAATAGAAAGTTGTCATCCCTTTCCCCCTTTAGTTCTCCCTTCTAGATTGTAAGCTCACTGTGCACGGAGAAGGTATATGACAATATAACGTACTCTCCCAAGTGCTTAGTACAGTGCTCTGCACATAATTAGTGCTCAATAAATAAGATTGAGTGACTGACTGGATATTCTGCAAATGTTTAAATTGCTCTAAAGCTTGCCAGTACTCTCGTTTGGCCCTCCAAAGGACATGCTAGCTGTCTTCATTCAGTTTTCTAGTTCTTTGTTTATTTATGCCTCACTGAACAGTGTGTTGCCTAAAAGGCAGAATTCAGTGACTGATCTGGTTTCTGTAACACCAATAAAAATCTTGGGATGTCATTTTAAACTTGCTGCTAGATAACCTTTATCTTCATCACTTTTGTTACTCTACAGCACTTTGCTGATTCGGTAAAGTGGTTCATAATCATTTTCAAGTCTTCTTGTTAATGAGTTTCCTGTGCACACTCATCAGCATATAGCAGGTCCTGGACGTCTGATTCACGCACAGACTTTTGATGATGCTCATAACCTGTTCTGCTGGACATTTTCTAGATAAAAAGATTGCTGACATGGCAATGGACTATTCAGCCACAATGACTTCCTACAGAAAGCTTTCTCTAATTAATTCTCAACAATCCAAGCTATAGCAATCCAACAGCTACCCTTAAAGTTTAGGTAACATCAGCACTATATACGTAGGGAATGATTTCTGATATTCCATCCTGACATATTTGTAATGCTACCTATTTTATCCACATTCCTCCTCTGTTCCTCTTATTTATAAATGGTGTCTGCCTTTGGGTTATAGGGAACATGGGTTTTGCTCTGATGTGTTCTCCCAAAGGCTTAATATAGTTCCCTGTATTCAGTATCAATCATATTTATTGATTGCTTACTGTGCGTAGAGCACTGTACCAAGTGACTGGGCGAGTATAGTATAACAGAATTGGTAGACATGTTCCCTGCTCACAACGAACTTACATTCTAGAGGGAAAATGTGGTATTTGTTAAAGTGCTTACAATGAGCCAAGCACTGTATTAAGCCCTGGGGTGGATACCAGATAATTAGGGCCTACATGGGGCTCACAGGCTAAGCAGGAGGGAGAACAGGTACTGAATCTCCATTGCACAGATGAGGGAACTGAGGCACCTAGAAGTGAAGGGATTTACTACCCAAGGTCAAAGAGCAGGTATGTGGCAGGGCTGGGTTTGGAACCCAGATCCTCTGACTCCCAGGCCTGTGCTCTTTCCACTAAGCCATGTGCTCAATAAATGTTCCTGAGTGACACATATTGGTAACGTCATGTTTCCTGTATATTGAAAGATGACACTTCCATTGTTAAAGTCCTCCATATGATGGGTACTTATTGACCAGACCAAGATTCTCTCCTGCCTTGTTTATAAATAAGAATAGATCCTTGCTGTGCCAATGGGATGGCCTGCCTCTGTTTTCAAACCCGCTTCACAGTATCCTAATCTTCCTGAAGCTTTTCACATGGACTGAAAACCCTCTTCCAATTTCTGTCAGATTATCATTATTACTATTGTATTTGTTAAGCGTTTACTATGTCCCAGCACTGTTCTAAATACTGGGGTGAATAAAAGCAAATTAGGTTGGAGACAGTCCCTATCTCACGTGGGGCTCACAGTCTCAATCCCCATTTTTCTGATGAGGTGACTTAGGCCCAGAGAAGTGAAGTGACTTACCTAGGGTCACACAGCAGACAAGTGGCAGAGGCAGGAATAGGACCCATGACCTTCTGACTCCCAGACCCGTGTTCTAGCCACTATACCATGCTGCTGGTCTTTCCACTGCAACAATCTCCTAATAGTCTCCTGATCTGTCACAGCGATAGAGACTGGGCTTCATTAGTAAATTTATCAATCGTATTTATTGAGCACTTACTGTGTGCAAAGTACTGTACTAAGAACTTGGGAGAGTGCATTAAAACAGAGTTTGGTAAACATGTTCCCTGCTCACAAGGAGCTTACAGTCTAGAAGGGGAGACAGACATTAATGTAAATAGATAAATTACAGATATGTACTAAGTGCTATGGGACTGAGGGAGGGGCAAGGGTGACACAGAAGGAACTGGGAAAAGAAGAAATGAGTGTGTAGTCAGGAAAGGCATCTTGGAGGAGATGCACTTGGAATAATGTTTTTATGTCTTTATATTGTTTTTCTTGCCCTCCGGCTTTGTGTGTCCACCTTCAGTTCCCCATCAAACAGCTAATAAAAGGGCCATACACATATTCACCTTTCATACGTATGCAAACAAAAACTACTTTTTCTAGCTTTCCCTCACAACCAAGTTAATATCATCAACATCATCATCATCTATATTCATTAAGTATCTACTGGGTGCAAAACACTGTACTAGGAATTTGGGACCAATTAAGAAAAGCACAAGACCAGGTTCTGGGCTTTGGAGAATTTACTCATGAATAGAGCACTGTGGTCTAGTAGAAAGAGCACAGGCCTGGGAGTCTGAGGACCTGGGTCCTAATCCCAGCACTGCTACTTGTCTGCTGTGTGCCCTTGGGCGAGTCACTTCACTTCTCAATGCTCAGTTACGTCATGTGTACAATGGGAGTTAAGAATGTGAGCTGCAGGTGGGACAGGGACTGTGTCCAACAAGATCATCTTGTATCTACCCCAGTGTTTAGTATAGTGCCTGACACACAGTAAGCCCTTAACAATTACCATTAAAAAAAAAAAAGCAATATTGCCCAGTGGAAAAAAGTACGGACCTGGGAGTCAGAGGCCCTGGATTCTAATTCCCACTCTGCCAACTGCTTGCTGTGTGACCAACTTCTGTGTGCCTCAGTTTTCATTAAATGAATAAAAATACCTGTTTTTATTCATTAGACTGTGAGCCTCATGTGGAAAAGGACTTAATATTTTTATTAATGAATAAAAATACCTGTTTTTATTCATTAGACTGTGAGCCTCATGTGGAAAAGGACTTAATTTGTATCTACCCCATAGCTTAGATCCATGCTTGATACATAGTATAGTAAAGACACAAATAGCATGCACACAGTGGGAACAAAATGAAAAGCACTGACAACTGGTAACAACCAAAGTAAGCCAAAAATAAATATGCTGATTACACCTAAATTATTATGGTAGCTAATGTGATTGTAGAATGGCTAATAGTGCTGCTCCATTTATTGGCTAGCTCTGGTCCTCTCCAGTCTTATTCTCAGGTCAAAGAATTTTTAAAATATATTATATACTGCCTTCTGCAATACCAAGTTTTCAGTATGTCTTCTGGCTAGAACATGATTAGAGAATTAGGGAACATTCTTCCAGAAGTGTCACAATATCAAAGGATCTACTCATGTATAAGCACAGTTTGGAATGGGTACTAGGACTATTAGTAGCAGCAGTAATAATGGTACTTTTTATGTGTCCGCTGTTCAGAGTGCACTATGCTAAGTGATTGAGAACAAAACAAGCAAGTGACTTATTTCCTGCCTACAAGAAGTTACTCTCTAAATAGGTAGAGAGATAGGAAAATACTTTCAAATAGAGTAATTGAAGTGAGCAATTGAATATATCTTTGAATAGCATGAGTATAAATAAGTATAAGCACATAGTAAGTGCTTAACAATATCATAAAAAGAACCAACGAGACAAGGCAGTAAATTGAATGTGAGACTGAACAAAAGCAAGTAGTCAAGGGGGATGCTGACTTTTTTTATGATATTTTTTAAGCATTTACTATGTGTCAAACTCTGTTCTAAGTTCTGGGGTAGAGACAAGTTAATTAGTTTGGACACAGTCCCTGTCTCACAAAGGACTCACCAACTATGTTGGAGGGAGAACCGAGACACCGAGAAGTTAAGTGATTTGCCCATGGTCACCCAGTAGGCAAGTAGTAGGATTAGAACCCAGATCCTCTGACTCTCAGGCCCATGCTCTTTCCACTAAGCCATTCTGATTCTCATGGTCCAAGACACTGCAGGCTTCTGGTCAGGGAGGCTGGTGATGTTGATGACTGAGAAAAAAAGTTGCCTAAAATACCACATGCCACAGAAAACTGGAGAAAAAAAGTTCAGGACTTTCACATACGGATTAATCACTGGATGGCACCATTCACTACATATGATATTGAAACCAAAAGGACATCCAATAATTAACTTGGTGCCATGGAAGTTCTTTTTGTAACTTACGGAAAGCGTTCTTTTAGATGGGTGCTTTCATATTTAAAAGTAGTTTCTCTCATTTTTGCAATATATGTAACCATCATATTCCTTGATGTATGTAGATGTAACCTAATAGCCCTGATTTACTTCAAGTAAAAATTATTTCATTGGAAAAATAAAAACATAAATCACTAAAATAAACTACCTGTCCATATTGTAATAAAGATTTATTTGTCTCAGTAATGAATGGAAAAAAATGCTTATCAAACTTTTTGGGGGAGAGATGTTCTAGATATTTCATCTATTTGATTTTACGTTACCTTATGCTAGAAGTCCTGAGTTTAGTCTTTTGCTCTGTAGAAAATGTCATTTTTAAAGATAACCCTATACATGACCCAAGGCTGATATATTAAATCTGGTAATACAATACTCCTGAACTATTTTACATAATAAGAATTTTTTTCAACTCACAGATGTTGCTAAAGGGGGAAAAAGACCTGTAAAATTCTTCATCGTGAATCTTTTTTTCTACAAATCCTTTTTTTTTTCTTTACAAAAGCAATTCTGAATAGGGGTAAAAGAAGACAAAACTTGACCTTTTGTGATCCCAGCATTAATAGGTCTGTTCATAATTCAATCTATGTGTGTGCAGAAGCATCCATGTGGAAACATGCAGGCCTGTGAGACATAAAGCCTTTCCCTTTAAACATTATCTGACCCTATCAGTCCTATTCACAAAAGAAGGCTTACGTATGCATAAGTTGAAAAAATGCACATTCTCATTGTGCAGTAGAAAGCCTACACATTTTACTCTTCAGTCTCCAAGAAAATGCAGCACGGAAGTGATCTGTACAGGATTTTGGGGGGTTCTAACGTTAAGAACAGTGCTGGGCACATAGTAAGCGCTTAACAAGTACTATCATTCTTATGACAACTGAACAGAAAGTTTCAGAGAATGCGCATTCCAACGGAGATATAACCTCTTTCTACTTTTAAAAAATAATGCGTAAATCTTCCTGTGAAAAATGCAGGGTTGTTTCAGTTATGCATTTGATATATACATACAAACATATAATATGTTATGTTAGACAACATTAAAAAGTTGGTAGAATCAGGAAGAAAACATGATTGTATTTATCATTACGATGATTAAACATAAAAATATTCCTGATATTATTGCTACTCTTTCCTCTTCTCCATTTTATTCTGTGCTAAATTTAGCTGTCAATGTAAATGGTATGTGGCTCTGAGAGAGTCCAGGAAGAGCCGTGAGGCACTTTACACAGAACCTGTCAGTGAAAATCAGTGCAAAAGGCAGGAAATACAGTAAGAGCAGCAATAGGAATTTATATTTAATGTCTGGTCATTATCAAATTTAGATCTCAAACTTAAGATCAAAGACAAGTTGACCTTTGTTAATGATAATCGGAGGAAGATGGGTGAAAAAATGAAAAGGAAACTCGGTACTCATAAAAATGTCTTCACCATCAGGCCCAAGGGATCACTAGTTAAGAATAATAATAATACTGGTATTTGTCAAGTATGTATGTGCCACACACTGTTTTTAGCACTGGGGTAGAAACAAGTTAATCAGGTTGGGCACTGTCCCTGTCCTGCATGGAGGTCATCCTCTTAATCCCCATTTTACTGATGAGGTACCTGAGGCCAAGAGAAGTAAAATGGCTTGCCCAAGGTCACATAGCAGACATGTGGCAGAGCTGGGATTAGAACCCAGGTCCTTTTGGGGAAGAGCATCAACTTCCTTCCATATGTGCAGGTTCCTTCCCTACGTTCCCAGCTCTCCTCCTTCACACTCCCCCACCATGGGCATCCTCCAAGCATTCACCTGAGTGGACTCTTGGATAGTTACAACCTCCCGCCTGCTCTCACCAAAATTATCACTGCAGCATCAGAGGAATTACAACTGGGAGAAGCCATTCACAAACGTAGTAGACAGAGGAGAGGATCGCCACAAACTAGGTTACGGGCAGCTCTTCCCCGCTCTAACTTCTGCAACCTCCGATTCGTCCTTTCTGAGCAATGAGAGAACCACCAACAGAATATATTCATTCATTCAGTTGTATTTATTGAGCACTTACTATGTGCAGAGCACTGTACTAAGACCTTGGAATGCAATTTATAATAATGATGGTATTTGTTTAGCACTTACTATGTGCCAAGCTCTGTTGCCACTGCATGTTTGAGTGCCACGCCAGCTGGTGGATTTTTCAATGTGCTGCCACTCCACAACTTCAACCAGATATACGGATCATTAATTAAGAATGTGAGCCCCACTGGGGCTGGGACTTGGTCCACCCTGATTAAGTTGTATCTACCTCAGCTCTTAGAACAGTGCTTGGCACATAAAAGCACCTAACCAGTATCATTATTATTATTAATTATTGTAATAATAATCATTTAAAAAAATACATTTGGACACCAAAGCAAGTAAGGCAGAGATAAAGAGAAATGGGCAATGGGAATGATGAGCCCAGCATTACAAATCTATGGTGCTATGGTGGTGGAAAGGATGAGAAATGCAAGTGGGAAGTTCTGTACTCTACTAGATCCACCAGTCTACTATACTAATATGAACATAAGGTCATCTATGTTTCCCTATTATAAAAATAAAAGAGAATAACTTAGGTTTACACAGCAACTTTCTCTAGAATTTCCAAAGATCATTTCCATAGGCTACCTAATTACAGCTTCTCAGATTTGAATCTGAATTGTGCCAGATAAAAATAGTAAAAATCTATTTATCGTGATTATTTGTCTGTTTGTGTCCGTCTGTCTCCCCCGACTAGACTGTAAGCCCGTCATTGGGCAGGGATTGTCTCTGTTGCCAAATAGTACATTCCAAGAGTTTAGTACAGTGTTCTGCACATAGTAAGCGCTCAATAAATACTATTGAATGAATGAATGAACATCTTGAAAATATTTATGAGGGAACTCCTACTACAGTGATAAATAATATTCCAAATAATGTTTATCATGATAATTGAGGGATCATTTATTACAGTATAGCGCTTTTGATTCCTTTTGCCAAAATGAGACTTTCAACACAGGCCATATTTGCTATATTTAAGTCCTACCAGAATATGGGTTTCCAGGCATTATGGTTAATGATGAAAGGCTTCACTTTTTGCTTCATATAACTCAAATATCCAAAATTCTGTTCTAAAAAGTCAAAATCGACCTTGCTTATGGATGTGGTTTTGGTTTTTTGCTTTCTAATGATACCTGGTAAACACTTACTATGTGCCAGGCACTGTACTACATACGAGATAATCAGGTTGGACACAGTCCATGTCCCACATGGGGCTAGGAGTCTAAATCAGAGGGAGGATTTAATCCCTATTATTTACAGATGAGGTAACTAAAGGCACAGAGAAGTTAAGTGACTTGCCCAAAACCACACAGCAAACGGCAAAACTGGGATTAAATCCACGCCCTCTGAATCCTAGGCCAGTGCTCTATCCACTAGGCAACACTGAACAAGCTCTGTGCCTCTTTTTTTCCCCACTCACTGTCTTTGAGATAGAATTGCCCTCACAACTACTCTGTGAATTAGGTAGAGACAGGTTTGGTTACCTCAATTTTATAAATGAACAAACTGAATCTCAGAGAAATGAAATAATGTCTCCAACGTCGTGAGGCCAGTAGCCATTAAGTAAATAATTTAGCAGAAATCCAGGCACAATTTTCAGGGTAAAATATTTCCACTCACAAAATTATTTGGCAGTGTACTAAGATTAAATATTAGAATTTAAAGCAGAATATTATGCTTTCCTCTGTACCACCACTTTTCCAATTCTGGGATGTTACTAACCCATAGAATTCAAAAGCAAACAAAAAATAAAAATTCAAAGAGAGAATAATTAGTTAATGTGGAATTAAAATTCTTCAGATGGCTCTTTGACATTTCTACTACTTTATAATGATTAATTAATGCTATTAAGATTAATATGGAATATTTCTAATTATACTAATTAATCTAGGATGACCTACTTCTATTAAAAATGCTTTAGACTTCATAAAAAGTCAGTTTTTAAAATATAAGATTAATTTCTCATTTTTAAAATCACTATAAGAATTTAGCAAAACACACTGACTGAACACATATCGCAAAGTGAAGAGTAGAAATGAGTTCTTTTGTAGTTTTAAATAGCCCAATAATCTAGATCACTTATCTAATTCACATTGACCCTAAATGCAACACTGAAATCTTTCCACAATTGTAGTTTATTTTTACATATTAGAAGTAAAATGCTTTGAAAATTAGCAAACTAGACTATATAGCCTACTTGCAAAGGAGATTACAATTGAACAATGCAGGTCAAAGCAACATCTATTAAGAATATTTAATGCCTGTAACATAAACTTTCTAGCAACCAATGATAGTCCTTTAGATATGAGTGGCTTAACTTAGAGCCTTCAACTATTGTAAAATAAGCTATGCAGGGGGTACATTAGAGCAGTGGAGGGAAAAAAATGAGGTAGAAGGATCAAAAAAATCACAAAGAGTTGAAAACCAGCCATAGCATTGTGTGATTCATTCATGAACATTTCTAGCTTGTTTTGGAGTATTTTTAAACATCTACACAACTTTAAACTTTAAGTTATTTGTATGTTTTAATTCATCAACGTCACTGAAATAAAATTGGAAAATTCATACGTTTTTCTCCAAAAGATTAGAGGTTTTTTGCATTCCAGGAATCTACATGATAATCAAGCTCCACTCTTGTCCGACAGCAATTTTGTATTATTATTTCATTTATGGAATATGCTGTCAACTTCCCAGCATGGGCTTTTGTTAGAAAAAGCCTGGATTTAATAGTTCTTCATTACAATATTTCCTGCAGAATCTTATGATTAACTCACTCTGGCTTGACATTTGTAAACTATGGCTTTTCACCGAAAACAAAGTTTGTTAATGTTTGCATTGGAGAAATAATACAATATCTTTTTAGATAACTACCATGTCATTTCTTCTTGCTAATACTTAGAGGGCATTTACAAACTAAAAGTATCTGAATAATAGGCTTTATTTTCAAAATTGCATGGCAGCATTTAAAATGCCCAAGAGGCAACACTGCCCAGACCTGTACAATAGGATATTTGGTGAAAGTTTTTTTTGTGGAAAATTCTTCTTTTGACCTGACCGTCCATGGGGAGAATCAAATGTTTGATGTCATAGAAGCAGGAAGTCTTTGCACTTGCAGGAAGAGGGATATCTTAGAAGCCATGTTTCACAAGTCCTATCCCAGAGGTCAATATAGAAATCCTGACTGGGGCTTTTTTTTTAATGGCATTCTTTTTGCACTTACTATGTGCCAGGCACTGTACAAAGTGTTGCGGGTGATGCAAGCTAATCAGGTTGGACACAGTCCAAGTCCCACATGGATTTAATTCCCATTTTACAGAGGGTAACTGAGGCACACAGAATTGCCCAGGGTCACACAGCAGACAAATGGCAGAGCTGGGATTAGAACTCAGGTCTTTCTGAGTCCCAGGCCCACGCTGTATCCATAAGGAAACACCACTTCTCTGTCTGTGTAGTTGTCACTGAAAATACAGAATATTCCCAGGATCCGACACTGACTTTTCTCTCCACTCAAACACTGAGAAATCTCCGGGCAAGCAAAAGGTAAGTTAAGCAGGGGAATTCAAGAATGCTAACTTTCCTAGGCATCACTGCCAATTGAGAAGCAGCGTAGTGTAGTGGATACAGCACAGGGCAGAGAGTCAGAAGGCCATAGGTTCTAATCCTGTCTCATTCATTCATTCAATAGTATTTATTGAGCGCTTACTATGTGCAGAGCACTGTACCAAGCGCTTGGGATGAACAAGTCGGCAACAGATAGAGACAGTCCCTGCCGTTTGACCACCACTTGTCTGCTGTGTGACCTTGGGCAAATCACTTAATTTCTCTGTGCCTCAGTTACCTCATCTGTAAATAATGGGGATTAAGAGTGTGAGCCCCATGTGGGACATGGACTGTGTTCAACCTGATTAGCTTGTATCAACCCCAGAGCTTAGACTAGTGCTTGGCACATATTAAGCACTTAACAAGTACCATAATTATCATTATTATTATGAAGATTCAATGGCCGAAAGGAAGTATTTGAGGTACACAGCACGAGGCCAAAAATCTGTGTGCCTCAAATAAGATGAATCAATCAATCAAGGGTATTATTTGTGGAGTGTTCACTGTGTGCAGACCACTGTACTTAACACTTGGGACAGTACAATATGGCAGATTCCTTGTCCACAAGCTTATAGTCTAGAGGGGAAGCTGATGTTAATATAAATGAATTACAAACATATGCACAAGTGCTGTGGGACTAAGGTGGGATGAATATCCTGTGCTCAAAGGGCATAGATCCAAGTGCGAAGCCAAACACCACTGGCTTTCAGACCATCATAAAATTCTACAGCAAAAGGTACCATTTGCCAACCACTAATCATTTGTTTGAAAGAGACTCAGATGCTACTGTACAATTAAAAAGCAAGGTAATTTAGGAATGATTAACGTTTTCTAAGCAAGTGTTGGTTGTCCCCATGTAGATGTGGTTACTATTCATGAACGATTTAAAAATAGACAAAAATCGTACAAGATATGTTCCTTACTTCTTTGTGTGCTGCATACAATTCCTCTGTTGTCATAGAAAGAATAGCCTTTTCTGTAATTCCCTCTTCCTCACCATCCAAGAAGAAGTCTAGCTGCAAATAAAAAATTTAAAAAAATTGTAAAGCTGAGCACCAAACGCTAACAATAACAATGTTTATTCAGAGAACTGAATTAGCCTAGTTTTGTATGTGGTTTATAATAATAATAATAATAATGTTGGTATTTGTTAAGCGCTTACTATGTGCAGAGCACTGTTCTAAGTGCTGGGGTAGACACAGGGCAATCAGGTTGTCCTACGTGGGGCTCACAGTTTTAATCCCCATTTTACAGATGAGGTAACTGAGACACAGAGAAGTTAAGTGACTTGCCCACAGTCACACAGCTGACAAGTGACAGAGCTGGGATTCGAACTCATGACCTCTGACTCCTAGTTACCTAAAAAAAAGATAATTTGGTATAGGTGAGAAATCAATCACCTGCACAGGCCTGTGAGCCAGAAGGACCTGGGTTCTGATCCTGGCTCCAACATTTGTCTGCTGTGTGACTTTGGGCAAGTCACTTAACTTCTCTGTGCTTGAGCTACCTCATCTTTGAAAATGGGGATTAGACTGTGAGCCTCATGTTGGACATGGACTGTATCCAATGTGATTAGTTTGTAAATCTACCTCAGCACTTAGTACAGTGCCTGGCCCATAGTAAGTGCTTAACATGTAGCATAAAAAAAAAATCAGTGGAATCTATTGAGCAAAAAATATGCATTTGGGAGAGTACAATATAACAGAGTTGGTACACGTTTCTTTCCCACAAAGCATGTCTCAACAAGTCTAGAGAAGGCACATCTCAACAAATGAGAAATTTTTATTGTTTGTAATAATTCAAATTTAAATTTTATGGACTTGTTAAAATGTGGCTTAGATGGAAGTCTAGCTACTATCACACAAATTTGTAATGTGAATTTTTAAAGATGAATGAAATGGCAATTGTATTAAAATAAGCAGAAATGGAACCCAAGTAAAATGATGACGATGATGATGATGATAATGGTGACGATGATAATGATGGTATTTGTTAAACACTTAATATGTGTTCTGTTCTAAATTCTGGCGGGGTAGATACAAGTCAGTAAGGTTGGATGCATTCTCCCCCATTCCACATGGGCTTCATAGAATAAGTAGGAGGGAGAACAGGTACTGAATCCTCATTTTACAGATGAGGAAACAAAGAAGGTCCAGAGTAGTTAAGTGACTTGCCCAAGGTCACACAGCAGACTTGTGGCCAAGCGAAGATTAGAACCCAGTTCCTCTGACATGATATTCTATTTATTAATGATGTGTATATATCTATAATTCTATTTATCTATTTGGATGCTATTGATGCCTGTCTACTTGTTTTGTTGCCTGTCTCCCCCCTTCTAGCCTGTGAGCCCATTGTTGGGTAGGGATTGTCTCTATCTGTTGCCAAATTGTACTTTCCAAGCGCTTAGTACAGTGCTCTGCACTCAGTAAACACTCAAGAAATACAAGTGAATGAATGAATATCATTATTATTATTATTTTAAGGGCATCTGTTAAGCACTATGTGCCAGGCACTGTACTAAGCACTGGGATAGATACAAGCTATGGAAGTTGGACACAGTTCATGTCCCACATGGAGCTCACAGTCTTAATCCCCATTTTACAAATGATGTAACTGAGACACAGAGAAGTTAAGTGACTTGTCCAAGTCAAACAGCAGACAAGTGGCAGAGCTGGAACTAGAACCCAGGTCCTTCTGATTCCCAGGCCCGGGCTCTATCTACTGGGCCATGCTGCTTTCTCATTCAGAACTCATTCGCTCCCAAGACTTCGATTACCACCTCTATGAGGATGGTACCCAAATCTCCATCTCCCTCCCTTTCTGCAGTCTCACATTTCCTCTTGCTTTCAAGACAGCTCTATGAGAAGCAGCATGGCGTAGTGGAAAGAGGACGGGCCTGAGAACCAGAAGGTTATGAGTTCTAATCCTGTTCTGCCCCTTATCTGCTTGCATGACCTTGGGCAAGTTACTTCACTTCTCCGTGCCTCAGTTACCTCATCTGTAAAAGGGGGATTGAGACTATGAGCCCCATGTGTGAGAGGGACTGTGCTCAACCCAATTTGCTTGTATACACCCCAGTGCTTAGTACACTGCATGACACATAGTAAGCACTTAAATGCCAAAATTATTATTATTACTTGGATGTCCTCCTATCACCTCAAGCGTAACATGTTCAAAACTGAACTCATCTTCCCACCCAAATCCTGTCCTTCCCCTGCCTTTCCCATCACTGTAGATGGCACCACCATCCTTCCTGTCTCCATCACTAAATTATTTCTGTCCCACCTTTACAACATCGCTTAAATCCTCCCTTTCCTCTCCATCCAAACTGCTCCCACATTAATGCAATCACTCATCTTATTCTCCCTAGATTGCTGCATCAGCCTCCTTGCTGATCTCCCAGCCTCCTGTCTCTCTTGACTCCAGTCCATACTTCACTCTGCTACCCAGATCATTTTTCTACAAAAATGTTCAGGAATGTCACCCCACTCCTCAAAAAAACTCCAGGGGTGCCCAACCACCTCCGCAACCAACTAAAACTACTCACCGTTAGCTTTAAAGCACTCCACCACCTTGCTCCCTCCTACCACACCTCGCTACTTTCCTTCTACAACTCAGCTCACACACTTCGTTCCTCTAATGCCAGCCCTCTCACTGTGCCTTGATCTCACCTATCTCGCCGCCGACCCTAGCCCATATCCTGCCTCTGGCCTGGAATAGCCCTCCCCAACAGATAATTACTATCCCCCCTTGATAGCCTTATTGAGGGCTCATCTCCTCCAAGAGGCCTTCCCAGACTGAGCCCCGCCTTTCCTCTTCTCCCACTCCATTCTACGTTGCCCTGACTTGCTCCCTTTGTTCTTTCCCCAACCCAGCCCCACAGCATTTACGTACAAATCTGTAATTTTATTTATTTGTATTGCTCTCTGTCTCCTCACTTCTAGACTTTAAGCTCATTGTGGGCAGGAATGTGCCTGTTTGTTTTATTATACACTCCCAAGTGCTTAGTTCAGTGCTCTGCACACAGTGAGCACTCAGTAAATACAATTGAATGAATGAATTCAGGAGGTTCACAATCTAACATTAGTAATAATAATGATGATGGTTTTTGTTAAGCGCTTACTATGTGCCAAGCACTGTTCTAAGCACTGGAGTAGATACGAGGTTATCAGGTTGTCCCACGTGGGGCTCACAATCTTAATCCCCATTTCATAGCTGAAGTAACTGAGGCACAGAGAAGTGAAATGACTTGCCTAAAGTCACACAGCTGACAAGTGGTGGAGCTGGCATTAGAACCCATGACCTCTGACTCCCAAGCCCGTGCTCCTTCCATTAAGCCATGCTGCTTCTCAATATAAAAGGGGAAGAGGGGACTGGAGACACATAAGGAAAGGTGAAACAATAAACCACTAAAACATAAAAGACAAGGAGAGATATACAAAATAAAAGCCACAAAGTTGGCTTGGAAAGAGCAAAGGCCACTGGTTGGGAAAACTTGGTGAAGAAAGCAGATAAGGTAGACGCAGTCAGTGAATAATAATAACAATAATGACAATACTGATAATAATAATAACAGCATTTGTTAGAGCTTACTACGTGTCAAGCACTATACTAAACGCTGAGGTGTACACTAGAAAATCAGGTTGGAAACAGTGGCGGAGCCGGAATCAGAGCCCAGTTAGAGTCTGTGCTCAAGGAATGTTTGTTGGAAGCAGGAGCCACAGGGGGCCAGTGGAGTGTTTAGAAAGGAGAAGAGATTTGGACTGAGTGATGCTTCAGGAATGATTTATTGCAGCAGCATGTAGTAAAGATTGGGGTGGAGAGAGGTTGGAGGCTGGGAGGCCAGCGAGGAATCTCATGCCATAGCCTAGCCAAGTCAAACCAGAGCACTGTTTGGGTGGAAAGGAGTGGTGGGCTTGGAAAATATGCAGGAAATATTGGCAAGATTTAGCAGAAGACTAAATGTTAGAGTTGAGCAATAGCAAAGAGTAGAGGAGACTCTTATCTTCTCGGATAGGGAGGATGATGGTATTGTTGAGTGAGATGGGAAAGTTAGGGAAGGAGTGGGTTTAGGGTGATATTTGAGAAGTTCCGCTTTTGACGTGCTCAATTTCAGATGATAGCAGGACATCCAAGTGGAGGTGTGCTGGAGATAAGGACAGATATGGGATTTCAGATCAGATGAGACAGATAATAATAATAGTAATAATAATGTTGGTATTTGTTAGGCGCTTACTACATACAGAGCACTGTTCTAAGTGCTGGGGAAGATACAGGGGAATTAGGTTGTCCCATGAGAGGCTTACAGTCTTCATCCTCATCTTACAGATGAGGGAACTGAGGCACAGAGGAGTGAAGTGACTTGCCCACAGTCACACAGCTGACAGATCTTGGAGTCATCCACATAGAGGTGGTAGTTGAAATGATGAGAGGGGATGAGCTCCAGAAAAAAGCCTTGGAGAATGCCCGTGATAGAATGAAGCAGAGGAAGAGACAGCAAATGACACTGAGAAGGAACAGTCAAGGAAGCGGGAAGAGAACTAGAATTAGGGTCAGCAGAACCAAGTCCTGAAAATGTTTCAAGAAGAGAGTGGTACAGGGTATCAAAAGGAAAGGAATCCAAGAGGATCAGGATGGAGCTCTTTGGATTTGCTTACAGAAAGTTCATTGCATACTAAATGTTCAAAAAATATAATGATAATAGTAATAATGATAATAATGTTTGAAGTCAGAGGCTGGGACTGCAGATTCCATATTAGTATTTTCAGTCACCACACATTCATGGGTGACTTTCACAACCAAGACAACTACATAAGCTTCCCATGCTTATGTATATGCATGTTATGCTTCATGTTATGCTTCTGAATACCCCATCCTGAACTGAATTAAAGGTTAATTACTATGTGGCAGAATACGAGAAAGTGAAGTTAAGTTTTCAATGAACTATGTCAACGGTATGATTTCTAACTTCTTCTATCATGTCTTCCCAAAATAATTCCAAGGGTCCCAAGTCCTATGAACCCATCAGCCACCTCATGCATTTATGTACTCACCTATATGCATTCTCACCACTCATGTAGATAACTTTATCAATCAATCATTGATATTTATTAAGTACCTACTATATGCAGGATACTGCACTAAGCACTTGGGAGAGTATAACAGAATTAGCAGGCACATTCCCTGCCCATAACTAGCTTTCAGTTTAGAGGGCTTTATTCAATTGTACATCCACTGACTTGTTTTGGTTATTCTGTTCATCAATATTTTTATTTCTGAACTCCCCATCAGGAATTAAGCTCCCTGTGGGCAGGGAGTGTGTCACTTGCTTGTTTTGTACTTCCCAAGCACTATGTACCCTGCATTTTTTTTAATATACAATGACCATCACTGGTTAATCTGAAAATACTGAAATAATTTATCTTTTCCCTTAATATGTCCAGATCTAATTTTTCTACTGATCATCTCTCAAATAGAATGCAGTAGAATATATTTTCTTAGTCACTGTTGAAAAGTCAGTATCACTCATTCTGGGGTTTGTGTCCAGGGCATGTGCGTAAGTAATGAAGGTTGGCCACACTAATAACATTGTCCTCAAAAATCAATCAATCCATCAGTCAATCCATTGTATTTATTGAAAGCTAACTGTGTGAAGAGCACTATACTAAGTGCTTAGGAGAGTACAATATAACAGTACAACAGAGTTGTTAGACATGCTCCCTGCCTACTAGGAGCTCACAGTCTAGAGGGGGAGATGGACATTAATAGAAATAAATTAGAAATAGGTACCTAAGTGCTGTAGGGCTGAGGGATGGGTGAATAAAGGGAGCAAATTCAAGTGGAAGGGTGGCACAGAAGGAAGTGGCCTCTGTTTCCTCACTCACGCTGTTCTCCTGACCTGGAGCTTCCTCCTTCTCTACATCAGACAGACACTCTCCACATTCAAATCCTTCCTAATTACTTTCTTCAATTAATTTCCCAGCACCTTAAGTCCTCTCAGCTCTACAGACATCTCTAGTATTTATAAATTCTTGCCAGCCTCCTTGGCAGCCATGTATATATGTCTACTCTCTTTATTCTGGCAATGTACATAGTTTCTAATGTTTCTTGTGGACCGGGAACATGTCCTTCTGTTATTCGCCATTTCCCAAGCACAAATCAGGGCACCAACCAAGTAGGTGTACAATAAATGACACAACCAATACTACTACTATTATTACTAGTACTGCTTACTATTACTAAATTTTGCACGATAAAACAATTTCCTTTCATATGGAAGAAGGAGCAGAGGGCAGGGAGGAGGGGCCAGGGAAGCTAGGGTGAGAGTCAAGCCCTGGAGCAGAGGTGGAAGTAGTGGCAAAGCAGGCTGGCCGGGGAGTCAGAAGACTTTTGCCTGCTCTGTGGCCTCGGGCAAGTCACTTCCCTTCTCTGTACCTCAGTTTTCTCAACTGTAAAATGGGAATTCATTGCCTGTTATCTCTTCTGTGAACCTCATCTGGGAGAGGGTCTGTGTTGGTCATAATTAACTTGCATCTACCCCAGCGCTTAAAACAGTCCTTCACACATAGGAAGGGCTTAAAGAGTACTACACTCATCATATGGTCATGTTTGATGTTTGCAGCATCAGGAGCTGTTTTCTCTTTATCTCTAATTCCCTCCAAAGCTTTTGCCCAAAAAGAACCATTCCTTTCTTGATAGCAGTGCACAGTGCTGGTCTATTTCCAACAACTGACTCCCAGTTTTCAACTGGGATGCAGCATTGTGTGAAGGTTTGCTTTATGGTGACTTTGCAACATTTCCTCTGTTCTCCTTGTTATAGTTTCCCAATTTCAGCTGACCAACCTAGCAGCTATTTGGGTATCCTTCAGCCATTCACCTTCCTTTCCACACCTAAGTCGAGGTGAGCACAGCCTCGATGTTAGGAGGTTGACTACATTACAGAACTTCAGTGTTTGTGACCTTGTCTTGCCATTTGATATTGCGTATGGTCCATAAATAGAGCACGGGCTTTGGAGTCAGAGGTCATGGGTTCAAACCCCGGCTCTGCCACTTGCCAGCTGTGTGACTTTGGGCAAGTCACTTAACTTCTCGGTGCCTCAGTTCCCTCATCTGTAAAATGGGGATTAAGACTGTGAGCCCCACGTGGGACAACCTGATTCCCCTGTGTCTACCCCAGCGCTTAGAACAGTGCTCGGCACATAGTAAGCGCTTAACAAATACCAACATTATTATTATTATTATTATAAATATCACAGATGGGATTTCTCAAAGAGCTGGATGTGGTCACAGCTAAAGACCAATACTACTAGTTATGATCAGGGAATGTGTCAATGTGTCTTGTACTTTCCCAAACACTTAGAACAGTGCCCTGCACATAGTAAGTGTTCAATAAGTACCACTGATTGATTGAAGAGAAGAAGGACAGTACTGCAATTCTGTAAACATTGAGTTCGGTAGCACACAATGTCATCCTGACACCATATTCTTCTTTGACAAACTCCCAACCAACTCACAAGCTTTCTTGAATTCTGTTTTCTACTTTCTTGTGTAGTATTGTGTCACTGATCATTGTTCTGCCTAAGTAACAGAATTCTACGACAACATGTAGCTCTGGGTTGCCCCAAAACATTTTTGGTTGTAAGTGGAATAGGATTAGGTTTAGAAAATTTCTTATGAGAAATGTTTAAAAGTTTTTAAAGAAAAACTTCCCAAATCAATATTGATCACTGAATCATGGTGTTGGAAAATGCTAGCTACAAAGGCCTATGGTAATAGAGCAGATCCATTAAGTGCTAAGGAGAGCCCTTCAGGCAAACACACTCGGGCCCAGACCCAATAATCCTGGTTCTGCCACTTGCCTGCTGCATGACTTTGGTCAAGTCACTTAACTTCTTCATGCTTCTGTTACCTCATCTGTAAAAAGTGGGGATCAAATTTGTCTTTCCCCTTAGACAATGTCCACTATGTTGGACAGAGACTGTGTCCTACTTGAATACCTTGTATCTACCCCAGTGCTTAGCATAGGGCTTGGCACTAGGTAAGCGCTTAACAAATACCCTTATAATTGTTATTATTATTAGCATTAGTACTATTAGTAGCAATAGTAGTAGTACCATTATTAGAGTCTCAACTATCTAGATCACTAGAGATGCAGAGCAACCCCAAAGTGAAAACTTTTAAACCCAGACTTCCAGGCCTGGGCAACAGCCAATTGGACTACAATACCAGTCCTCCGCTCCCCAGTTCTGTTCTGACCATTCATTCAATCGTATTATTGAGCACTTACTGTGTGCAGAGCACTGTACTTCCTTGCCTGGCTTCAAGCAGTAGTATTTATTAAGCACCTATTGGGTGCTGAGCTCTGTACTAGATGCTTGGAAGGTTACAATGGAGGGAAAAAACAGGATCCTTGTCCTTATGTCACTTATTATCTAATGGAGATGGGAGGTCAGGCACAGCTACTAGATCATTTACTGTTAGGAGTATGAATATAAATAGAAGTTACTATAACAAGAGAATGAAGAGATGTAAAAGGGAAGAATACAGTACGTAAAGAAGACATACATAAGTGCTATGAGTTATTGTGACTATGTATATGCTGAGGAATTAGCTGTGAGGATATGTCTTGGGGAGAACAAAAACAAATCTGGGGATGGGCTTCCAAATATATATTTTTTATATATATCCAGTACCACAGTTCCCCTTCCTCCACTTCCTGATGTTCACAATGGTAAAGTCCTCTACTCATTGTTTGCAAAAAGTAAAATATTTTCTAGTAGCCAAACCAAAGCCATGAAGAATTTGGGGAAAGACTCTGGTTCAGTGGTTGCAGAAATCCATTCCACTTTTTCCAAGTGCTCCACACCTTTCTAAAAGGAAAGAAGGAGGAGGAGAATGGAGGGAGGAGGAAGGAGGAGAAAGGAAGAGGAGAGGAAAGCTGACAACTCCATTTTTAAAAGTCTCTGGAAGCTGAGCAGGGGACTAAAATGTGAAACTGCGGGGAAAAAAAACGAATGGGGCTCAGGTCTAAGAAGTTAAAGGCCAACAGGCTGATTCAGGGGGTCATAACTGGGGTTCCAGAAGGCTTGCTTTCTTGAAACCACTAAATGGCCAGGATTTGCAGAAACAGGAAAATTGTGGTTTCACTATGGCACTTTACAAAGGTGTGACATTTTTCCTCACCTTCAAAACCAGAATCTGAAATTACCAAACTGAACTCTCTCCTAAAATTGTCTTGAATTGAGCTGCATAAACAAAGGCTAAACACATCAGTCCCATCTGAAAACTGCCCTTGCTCTAATCTATTCAGTTGCCCACTGAAAGTAGAAAGTAGCCACACATAGGCATCCAGATACAAACTGCTTTTATCAAGAAAAAGTGTTTTCAAACCTCTGTGATAACAAGAACTGTAACATTTAAAAATATGATCATATAGAAAACAAATAACTGTTGCAAGCAGAATCATGAGATGGAGTATTTTCATTCTAAGGAATTAAGAATATGCGGTGTTAATAGCATTGCCTTCAAGCATGCAGACATGACAACAATAGTACTGCATTTTTCTCTTTAGGGCTCTTTTCTCCTGTCATTTATGCCTAGAGCATCCCCATTTCTTGTTAAGATGAAACCAAAATGTCCTGCCCCATGTGAAAAAACTTTTCTGGGGTGTGAATAATTAGTATCTAGGGCTGAATTGCAGATTTGCCAGAGCTGCTAACCTCCCAGAGAAAAAAGGGGAAAGCAACTGTTAAAATTCACGGTCACACTCCAAAAATAAATACACACCTAAATACATATATTTACAACTTCTGAAAGTTAGAAAAGCTTCAGATTGTTGGTATAACTTAACCTGACAGAAGTTTAATTTTCATTAATTTAATCATATTTATTGAGCGCTTACTGTGTGCAGAGCATTGTACTAAGCGCTTGGAATATACTATTTGGCAATGGATAGAAACAATCCTTGCCCAACAACGGGCTCTCAGTCTTAAAAGTTCAATTTGCCAGTATACTTTTGTGACTGTTACTCAAACTCAAAAATGTCCAATTAAAAAATATTCTAAGGTAGGATAACATATAGCATTGGAAAAATCAATGTGCTTTAACACTATTTTAAAAAGTAAAAATGTGTGGGATATACAACATTGAAAATTGAGAAGGAAAAACTGAAATCTAGTGAAAAGAAATAAAATATGGAGATAGTTCCAAGATAGATAGTACCAAGATAAGAAGCCATAAAATGACAAAAATACTAAAGTGAATGAAATAAAAAGAAAGAGAACTTGCTAAGGATGGTAACAATAAAGGAAATACTTAGAACAAAAAATTGACTCAATTTGCTCTGAAGAAAAAAAATGTTGGGCAGGGGGAGTTGTAAAGGAAGACGACAAAAGATTTCCTCATAAATGAGATCCAGTTTTTCAAAACCATATTTCAAATGAAAAATGTAAATGTTTGGTTCTAACTGGCCTTAGTTAGGAATTGGCCTTTCAGTGTAAAACTTACTAGTCAAGTATTCATGCAAATTGAAAGCAAAATGGTTTAGTTCAAACAAGGTGGCCAACCCAACCAGAAGTTGTCATCAGAGAGTATTAACAGCCCAGAATTTAAAGCACGAAAGGTGCCAATTTATCCTCAAAAGCATTTTTCAAATCCACCCATTCCTCTCCAGCCATACAGCCACTACCCTGGTTCAAGTGCTTGTTATATCATTAATAGACTACTGTACCTGTTTTCTTGCTTGTCTCTCTGCCTCCAATCTCTCCCTCTCCGCGTTCCATATTTGACACTTCTGCATCAATCATTTTACCAAAACACTGCTCAAAAAATGTATCTCCTCTCCTCAAAACCCTCAAATGCCTGTCCATCTTCCTCTGTATCACACAAAAACTCCTTCCCATTGATTAATCATCTTGGTTAGCAGCTTTTCTCTACAAGCTGGAGTCCCCCTTGTACTTTTCACTTTTCCCCAGCCTACCTCTTGGCTGTACCCTGCTCTCATCTTGCCCAGCTATGATAATAATAATAATGTTGGTATTTGTTAAGCGCTTACTAGGTGCCGAGCACTGTTCTAAGCACTGGGGGAGATACAGGGTAATCAGGTTGTCCCACGTGAGGCTCACACACTTTTAATCCCTATTTTACAGATGAGGGAACTGAGGCATAGAGAAGTGAAGTGACTTGCCCACAGTCACACAGCTGACAAGTGGCAGAGCCGGGAGTCGAACTCACGACCTCTGACTATGATCCCTTCTGTATGTTGTCCCCTGGCTCTAGAGTTCCCCCTCTTCAAAGCTCTCCTAAAAGCTCACCCTTCGCAACAAAACTTCTCTTACCTATTATCAGTACCTCATGCACATATCTGAATTCGACTGCACATTCAATTTTATTTATCCTGATTCCACTGCTTGGAAATATTTCCTTGTCTGTCTTCCTCACTAGAGTGTAAGATCCCTGTGGGCAGGAAAATTATCTTGGGCTTCTATTGTACTTTCCTGGTGCTTACTACAGTGCAATGCGTTTAGTTGCTTAATAAGTACCACTACTAATGTATTTCTACTACTACTCCGGAAATGCATCTCATATGCAATGTAGGTATCAGACAAAGCTACTCTGAATGTGCTTCCTTTTTAGATTCCCAGATTCCAAGTACCCAACTCTCTGGAGAAATTCAAGGGAACAAGGAGGGGAGGAACACTGCAATAAAGAGAGATCGCAATCGTAACATACACGGCCACTTGTGGCTCAACGAAAAGCGCGGTAACTTCTGAGGAATTCTTCAAATGTTCCCTGGATTTCGAAGCTGCACCATGGACACCAACTCATCCTGGAGCTGAGAATGGGTTTTTAATCTGCTGTTGAAGGTTTGAAGCCAGTAAAGGGTCATTTGTGTGTGGTGATAGCCAACTTTAAATGGATCTTTTTTGGCTTCTTCAAAAACCCTACCTTTTTGGTTTATGAACGAACAAATTTTATAAAAAGATAAACATTTATAAGCATTGAAGAATACCGAAGGGACCAGAAAACTATATGGGCAAAGGAAGGAAAAAAATAAGCAATAGGTGCTTTTCTAAGCAATCGATTGGCCTGATTATAACACCAAACCACCAAGAGCAACTGTTAAAGTCATAGATGGATTTCAAAGTGTCTCCCTGATCATATTTGTAAACAAGATATTGGTTAACTGACAAATAAGTACTGTGTAATTGATGTTTCCAAAATGCAAAGATGCTTTTTACCTTATTAGTGATTAAATCAATGGTTCAAACCTAACACTTAAACAAATGTGTGTATGTGTGTGGTAGGTGTTGTTAACCACCTTAATGAGCCAACATGACACCTTAGAAAACTAAATGCCAAGACAGCTCTAAATGTGTGTATCGGCATACAACTGATAAATTATCTAAATTATGTTTTACATGCCGATCAATATAAATAATACAGTTTAACACGAGCACAATGACAATCTGCCTTCATATATATTGACAAGATTCTCCAATGGTCGGTTAATATACAAAAGAGTGGGACAAATTACTTATTTATATATACAAAACATGGTTATAAAGGCCAGCTGCAGGTATTTTTTGGAAAGTGCATTTTAATAAGGTTCTATTCACTAAGGGAACAAATGGGGAAAAAGTAGTTTGCACTACAGAGTTTAGTGCAAGAGCTTTCTCTTTTTCTAACAACGAAATCAATCATTTGTCCAGACTGTGGGAGTCAGAGTTAGTTACTGAAAAGAGCTCCATATATAAACAAGTCAATAACTCATTGTGTGTTATTGTTGGACTGAAGAAGTCTGCTTTCTAAAAGCTGCCCCTGCCTCTCTCAGAATGAATGTCACTGTATTCAGGGACTGGGAGAGAGATCTTTTGTTTCTAGCTATTGCTGGCTGCCATTTATGTATGGGAAAAGACAGGGGCTGCTAGAAGACTCCCCGTAAACCATGCTCTAACTAGGACAAATTGCATATTATTGATGTCCAGGAAAGATCGGAAATTTCAAGTTACAAATTTCATTTTCATGCCATTTGCATGACTTTTCACTGAACTAGAATGATAGCTTACGTTCCCTGTCATGATTTAGGAAAGAACTAAATTCAAGGATGAAACTCTAAAAGTTCAATAGTACCATGTTGACCGTTATAGTGTTTTGACATTTCAAAGAAATGTTATTCCCTATCATGAATGTTAAAGTTTGATTCTTTGACCTCTTCTAAGTCACTGAAAGTTTGAAAGTTACTTCCTTCTATCCTTTTCCAACAGATGGTACTTGGAATTTTTGGAAGTTTTGAGTTTTCTTAGACATGAAAAGTAAGCAAACATCACCTGTTTTCTCAACTTTGAAACAGATTAGGTGTCCTATAAAGCTACCAAAAAAAAATAATTTTAGGAAAATTTTCAATCTTCAGCACTGAAAATAAATGAAATCCAAATAATTATTAAGGCTTTAACTATACTCTACAAAAACAAGAAGGTATCTGAGCTGTTGTATTTCCTGACCTGATTATTAAAGTTCTGAATTAAACTGTGAGCCCGTTGTTGGGTAGGGATTGTCTCTATCTCTTGCCGAACTGTACTTTCCAAGCACTTAGTACAGTGCTTTTCACAGAGTAATAGCTCAATAAATGTGAGTGAAATATGATTGAATGAATTAAACTCTTACTATATGAGAATAACCATTTGCCGCAGTTCTGGTCATAAATGACAGCAGAAAAGAGGAGGAAGGGGTTCATAGCCCACTAAAGAAAGGATTATCACAGGATTCTTATTTGGCCATTGTCAATTTAACATTCTCTTGTAACACCATGGTCAAATTAACCCTATCATGGACCCCAGAGCTGATTCCTCATGAGACGCCTGCCACTGTGACTCGTAATATCACTGTCAGGCTGTGTATGGCATCATCATAAGGGTATTCCCAGCTTCAACCAAAGCACCTAATATGGTGCCATGCACACAGTAAATGATGCTCAATAAATACCACTGATGGATTGATTGACTGATCTTGCTCCTACCCCAAAGTCCTGAGGACAGAACAAGGTGGATCACCAAATGTGATTGAAAATAATGATGTGCACCTAGCAAAAAGCCTCCCCATCACCACACTGTCTACCCTGAGCCACCCTCCCTGCACTGCTCCTCCTCTCTTTGGGCCCCCAAGGCATGAGAGGAGTGGCAGCCATATGGAGCTAACATATGGTGCCCACTTTTCCACCAACCTTCCTGTTCTTTCCAGCTGCCCAAACCATGAAGGGCCCTGGGCAGATTCATTCAGTTGTATTTATTGAGCACTTACTGTGTGCAGAGCACTGTACTAAGCACTTGGGAAAGGCCAATACCGCAATAAAGAGAAATGATTCCCTGCCCACAACAAGCTCACAGTCTAGAGGGATGTTCTATGTGACTTTGGAGAGGGTCCAGCTGAAGTGGGGAGGAAGAAAAAAAGGAGGAGGAGGAAGGAGAGGTGAAGGAAGACAAAGACAAAGAGGAGGAGAAGCGGAACAAGGAGGAGGAGGAAGAGAACATGCAGTAGCAGGAGATGGGAACTTAAAAGCAGAGACCCATGACTCTAGTTGTTGGAGCTTCAGGCATCCATGACCCAAGGGCAGGCTAAAGAGTTCAGAGGCCTGGCTGGCCACACACCAAAAGGCAGTGCCAGGCCCGGGATAGTGAGGGTGCTGCTTACATATCTGTAATTCACTTATTTATTTTGTTGTCTCTCTCCCCCTCTAGACTATAAACTCTTTGTGGGCAGGGAACATGTTATATTATACTGTATTCTCCCAAGGGCTTAGTACAGTGCTCTGCACAGAGCAGGTGCTCAATAAATATGATTGACTGACCGACTCTAGCCTGGAAAGCCCTCCCTCTTCATGTCCAACAGACAATGACTGTCACCCTCTTCAAAGCCTTTTTGGAGGCACATCTCCAAGAGGCCTTCCCTGACTAATCCCTCCTTTCCTTTCTCCCATTCCCTTCTGCATCGCCTTGACTTGCTCCCTTTATTCATCCCCTCTCCTAGCCCCACAGCACTCACGTACTTATCTGTAATTTTATGTATTTGTATTAATGTCTGTCTCCCCCTGTGGATGGTAAGCCCATTGTAGACAGAGAATATGTCTATAATATTGGTATATTGTACTCTCCCAAGTGCTTAGTACAGTGCTATGCACCTGAAAGCACTCAATAAATACAACTGACTGAATGACTGACTGAAAAGGAGCTGGAGTAGCTCCCGTGGAGAGGTGGCCACTTTGCTGAGCCCACTCAGTATTTGGGGCCCTGACACTGGATCCTCTGGCTATCCCTCCTCTACTGCCTTTGGGACATCCAAGTCCCTCACTTGCCCATCACCTGCTGCTCTGAGCCAGGGCAGAGCCTCTTTCGATAATTCATTCAACTGTATTTCCTGAGCACTTACTATGTGCAGAGCACTGTATTAAGAATAATAATAATAATAATGTTGGTATTTGTTAAGCGCTTACTATGTGCCGAGCACTGTTCTAAGTGCTGGGGTAGACATAGGGGAATCAGGTTGTCCCACGTGGGGCTCACAGTCTTAATCCCTATTTTACAGATGAGGGAACTGAGGCACAGAGAAGTTAAGTGACTTGCCCACGGTCACACAGCCGACGAGTGGCAGAGCTGGGATTCGAACTCATGAGCCCTGACTCCAAAGCCCGTGCTCTTTCCACTGAGCCACGCTGCTTCTCCTAACTGCTTGGGTGAGTACAATGTAATAATAAACAGACACAATCCCTACCCACAAAGAGCTTACATTCTAGAGGGGGAGACAAACATTAATAGAAATAAATTACAGATATGTACATAAATGTTGCGGGCTGGGAGGGGAAATGAATAAAGGGAGCAAGTCAAGGTGATGTAGAAAGGAGTGGGAGAAGAGGAAAAGAGGGCTTAGTCAGGGAAGGCCTCTTGGAGGGCCTCAGGGCAGCAGCCTCTAAAGCCCCTGCATTAATCAGGCACCATGCGTAATAGGAATTGTTAAGGCTGCTTTGCACTCACCATTTACAGGCTGGTGGACCAGCCTGCAGGAATCTGTAAAAGGGTCCCTGGAAAGCATTATTTTTTTTAATGGCATTTGTAAGTACTTAATATGTGCCAGGCACTGTACTAAGAGTTGGGGTAGATAGAAGCTAATCAGGTCAGATAAAGTCCCTGTCCCACATGGGGCTCACAATCTTAATCTCCATTTCACAGATGAGGAAACTGAGATAGAGAGAAGTGAAGTGACTTGTCCAAGATCATACAACAGACAAGTGGCAGAGCCAGGACTAGAACCCGGTCCTTCTGACGGCCAGATTAGGTGGGGAGATCCCTGGGTTTGGTTCTTCTAGCCCTTTTGGCAAATCCACCTGTGATTTTCCTTGTCACATTTCACAAATAATGACTTAGGAGGGGTCTGTGCTAATGGAAGAAATGCCTTGCCCATCTACGCTTTGCCTGCTTATGTATCCTTACCTCCCCACATACCTGTTTGCATACCTGCAGCTACTAGCAGAGCAACTATGGTAGCAGCTATTAGGGAAAGTGTTCGATCAGCAATGGGGACTTGTACCCGCCATCTTGAATGCATCCAGTCCCACTTCCACAGCCTCCGGGTTTAGGGTGCGTGATTGGGGCCTCAGCACTTTGGTACATGCCATAGAAATGGCTAGGGAACCTGGGATAAAATGAGCAGAAATTCTTTCACTCAGAAGCATGATGAGGGCAGAGCTATGGAGAAATATTGTGTGAGAAGGGGCTGGTGACCCTCTCTCCAGCATATTTGCACAGTTGGTCTTTGATTCTACACCAGTTCCCTGACCCACAAACTTAGGAAAAGAATTACCAATAGTATTGTGTGACGCCTGTTGCACTTTTCCATCCATCAAGAGTATTTATTGAGTGTTTACTCTGTGGAGAATACACTAAATATATCCTCCCCTCAGCTAAGCCCTCTTTTCCCCCCTTTCCCTCTGCTTCTCCCCTTCTCCCTTCCCCTCCCCTAAGCACTGTACTTGTCCGCTCAACTGTATATATTTTCATTACCCTATTTATTTTGTTAATGAGATGTACATCACCTTGATTCTATTTATTTGCTATTGTTTTAATGAGATGTTCATCCCCTTGATTCTATTTATTGCTATTGTTTTGTCTGTCTCCCCCGATTAGACTGTAAGCCCGTCAAAGGGCAGGGACTGTATCTGTTACCGATTTGTACATTCCAAGCGCTTAGTACAGTGCTCTGCACATAGTAAGCACTCAATAAATACTATTAAATGAATGTATAAGTTCATGAGAAAGTAAAATGCAGGTAGTAAACATGATTCTGCCCTCAAGGTACATATAATCTATGGATGCCCCACAACATTTAGCCTTGGAACCAAATAAAAAATATCTCTCCTTACATTTATTTTCCTCAATCAGAAATCCTTCAGAGCTTTCATTTCATGGAAATAACAGTCATAATATCGGACAGCTTATTCTGCTGCCAATATTTGAAAAGGTCTGATTTGCTGGGAAAACAGCCTATGAACGACAGCGATTCTAAGTGATTAATTCTTCATCTAGGTCTCTTAACCCAACCATTAATAAGAATCAGCATAAATAACTATCCTCATACTCAAACCAAGGTTCACATAAACTTTTTCGCAGTCCTTCTGATAGGCAGTTGCAAATAAGTGAAACAGCATGGCCTAGTGGATAAGGGATGGGCCTGGGAGCCAGGGACCTGGATTAAAAATCCAATTCTACTACTTGCCTGCTGCATGACATTGGACAAGTCACTTTTAAGTCTCTGTGCCTCAGTTTTCTCAACCTCAAAATAGAGATTTGGCAAATCCACCTGTTCTCCCTCCTACTTAGACTGTGAGCCCCATTTGGGACAGGGACTGAATCTGGCCTAACTTGTGTCTACCCTAATGCTTAGGCCAGCGCTTACTAAGCATTTGATACCACTGTAAAAAAAGTGGTTCCCATCTAATTCTTGAAAATAAAAGTGTTTCATTTATGGATTACCTTAATTGGCCCATTTGAAGGTACACAAATGATCTACCCAGGTTGAATCTCTTTTAAAAAACCCAATTGCTTTTAGTGAATATACCAAGAGTAGATGCACTCATAGCTTCATGAGGATTCACATGGGGATTTACTGT